>NW_022900918.1:27891323-27922421 GCF_012274545.1 Fukomys damarensis | reverse complement strand
GTGTGTGTTTATGTGCACATAAACATGTGTCCTTAACTCACTCAAATTCTCTGCTCACAGTGTGGGTCACGGTCTAGCAGCATCAACATGACTTTGAACTTGTGAGCCACCAAGACTCTCACACTCCACCCAGACCTACTGCGTAAGAATTTGCATTTTTAACAACATTAACAAGCGTTACGGTTTAGATCAAGAACCACTCAGAATTCTCCAGTGCTCAGAGGCAGGGCTTTGGGAAGGTGACTGGACCACGGCAGTGCCACAGATGACTTGCACAGCATTGGGGGTGAGGGTGGAGGGGGATCACAAGGGTGTCGCCTGCAAAGGTGTATCTTCCTCTCCTCGTCCTATCTTTGTTCTCTGCTTCCCGCCCGTCGTAAAGTGAGCATCTTGCTTCCACGCAGACCTTTCCACAGGGCTATTTTTGCTCTACAACCAGCCCTCCATGGACTGAAAACAGAAGCCCAAATAAAGCTCTCATCCTTTAAATCGTGGGTGTCAGGTATTGTGTCTTGGAGCTAAACACACCGAGACACCAGGGAAATCCAATGCAATGCACACACAGGTCTGGGAAGCACTATCTATGCCTTTCAACTCCAAAGTCTCCCAGTTACTTCCCAACTAGTTCAGCTCATCTTATCCAAAATTAAATGTCTTTGTCTCTCTGAGGAGCCACCCCTCAACTCCACGCAGAATCTCTGCTCTCGTATTCCCTGTAATGCTGAGGGCGCTGGGCATAGCAGCTTGCCTCTCGTTACCTACGCTGAGACCTGGAGGCTGTCTTAGACGTCACTCTGTGCTCACTCTTGCTGAGGACCAGATCCAAGTCTGTGTTATTCCCTTCTACGTTTTACTGCCTAGTGACTGCTTGGAATGTAATGTCCATCTTCCACAGAAATGAAAGTGGTGACCACACAGAGATTTCTTTGCCTATCTCCACTGTATCCGTATTCCTGAAGCCCCTTAATCAGTCCCTCAGGCTCTGACTTCACCTCTGATTGGTGTATATGCTCAGTGCCGCCAGATTGATATTTCTAGAATACAAATCAGACTCCCATGTCCTACCTACATCCAACACTCTTTACAGTACTGTACTTTAAGTTCTGCAACAACAGATAAATAAAATTTAGAGCTGCAGACTAGCTACTATGCACTCTTTCCATATTGTTTCCTGTCTCACTCATCTGCCCCAATCACAGCCCACACCCCATTTGGACGGAGGATAAGCCATCCTCCTTTCCGTATGAATCCACAGCTCAAGCTGGCATTAAATTAAATCCTTACTGCCTCTCAATACAAAGTAATATATTAAGGCCTTGAAATATTTAAATTAATCATTAAAATTAAAAGTATATGCAAAAACATGTTTCAAGAAACAGTTACTAAGCATAGAAATAGAACACTATTCCTAATATTTTGTGAGGGGGAATATGTTTCTACAGAAGCTAATTGGCTGACATTTTTTATCATACCAATGCAAATAAATTAGGTCTGAAATTAATTTCACAATTTCTGATGTTTCTAACCAGGAACATTTTTCCCTGCTCCAAAGATCTTCATAAGTCTTCCAAAATTTAGCAAGTATTTACAAATTCTTAATTGCCCATTTGTTGAGCACGAATGTTTCTAGTATTACTTTCCAGGCACATACTTCAGAGAAGTAGGTCTGTGCTGGTTCCATTTGAGCCTTAAAAGCAAATACCACTTTTAGTTGACTCTAGAGGAATCCAAAAACAGGATCATAAAAGGAGCCACCACTCAAACTATATAAACTGAGAGAACATGAATAGTAGACCCAAAGCACAAATCTCCCCACATTTACACACTGTGTTACACTTTTCAGATTCCATTAGTCCTAGTATACCCAACCTCCTCACTTCCCAGACACAATGGATACCCTAGTCCTGAAACACTGAATCCTCTTAGCTCAGATGCAGCATTCCATATTGGTAAAGCTTTTCTCAACTTCTCTTCGAAGTTAACTACCTGTTCCCCTTTATGTCTTCACAGTATCCTCAAAAGGGCTACTATCATAGCTGCCTTTAACAATTTCTTCCTGCAACTATCTCCTTCCAAACCTGGACACAGGAGCCATGTCCTCTCCATCTTGCTATCCTGGAAAGTGATTTGGTACTTCACAATGAATAAGCAAATCTCTAACATTAGTGCAACAGTGCAACAGAGAGCCACAAATACATAGTCCTGCTGAAGAGAAGGAACTTTGTAAGGCATATGTGTTACAATTCAAAGTCAAGAACTAAAGTCTCTGGCATCTGAGATGAATCCCCAGGCACCATGAGCTGAAGAGTCAGTGGGATCTAACTTGGAGAACTGGTGTAAACCAGTAGCACAGACAACACAGGCAAGCCCACAAGACAGGGAAAAGTCTCATCCAAGAATGAGTGGGAGAGTAGATGTCAGCGAAAACAGAAAAAAGAAGTGAAGAGAAATAGTACCAAGCTCTCTCTATGAAAGGGCTCTGATAAGTATGGACATATACATATTACATTCTTCTGCATTTTACATAACAAATCCGTCCACATAGAATGCCCTCAACGATGCTGTCATAGATATATTAAGTATGTAATGACCACTACAGCAAAAATATGAATAAGACAAGTTGATCCATAAGACAACCTCGCTATTATGAAACTGATATTACAAAATGAATTTAACCCATATATACTAACAAAATAGTCACAAAACAGATATAAAATACTAATCAATCATTTTTGTAACTGGATGAACATTCAAGGTATACCCAACTCCAGACCAGAGAAAACAGAAATCATATCACATGACCATTCACCTTGTTGACTAGAGTAGAGTAAACTGAACTACTTCTTACAGACCCACAGATTAGTATAGATATCAATAATTTTTAGAAATATTTGTAGCAACTTTACATTTTCATTTCTAATGCATCTAACAATAAAGATTCAGGGCTCATAATTTTACATTTTTATTTAATTTTGTGAATTAATCTTATATTTTATGAAAGACTTGATTTGGAATGGGTTGGGAGAAGGTTGGAGGTGGGAGGACTTGGGAAGTGGGAGAGAAGCCATAGGTAGGTAAAAGGAACAAGAGAGAGAGAGAGGAGGGAGGAGAAGGAAGGACTCTTCACCACAAGAAGTTTAAGAAACACTGCAAAATTAGGTGTGGTTCCACCAGCAAGCCCACCTCCTCGGTGACTGTCACAGGAGAAGCTGAAAGAGGCTAAAACCTCCATATAATAGATTGAGAATAACTTTTATTTGATGGTCCAGATGCTCATACAAATGGACCATGGAGAGTCGTGACCAGTGCTGCTGCTTCTATTTACTGCACGAGAGTATGTTGCAGGTATTTGTATGAAAAAATGAAAAGGCCTCTGTTACAAAAATAATTTTTATTTGAATTTGATGGATTTAAAGCAAATTCTTTCTAAGGTCAATTTCAACCCTAAAATTTTCTGATTTTGTGAATGTGCTGTTGGCTAATTGATGAAAAGTATGCGGAATGGATTCAACTGAAGTTTTAAAAATCATTTATGTGACACTAGGATCAAGCAAATGTTTTCATTTAAACTTCTAATCTGCTCTGTGCGTGATGGAGTACAAGACTGACGCACTCAGATCCAAGGAATACCCACCAGTATCTGAAACAAGAATTAAAGGCAATATAAGACATTACCTGAGAAGGAGAAATATTTCTTTACTTATGAAAGATATTATAAAAAAGAAGGGAGCAGAGGAAGAAAGGGAGGCGGGAAAAGGTGAGCAGTTCGCCCGAGAGATGAGACACACGGTGCACAGAATGTGGACTGCTCATGATAAATCAGGCAGTGGGAAGTTTAAAGTTTTATTTGAAGAGTACAGAGTCATTAAAGATGGGAAATTAGCAAACCCCAGCATGGAGCGAATCTGAGTAAGCAAGAGAGGGGGCTACAGCCCTTCAACGGCTGCAGACAGTGACCTCATCGTTTTAAACAGCCTGTCCATTATAAGCATAAATTATCACCCCATGAAACTGTGATAATGCTGGATGCTGACCTGGACATTAACAATCAAGCATATTGCAGAAGAAAATTTTAAAATGAATCTTTTCGTTTATAACCAGCAGGGTACTGATTAGAGAAAAAAATAAAGCAAAGCCACTGTAATTTTAAAACTGCTATTGTTATAATAGAATGTAGCTGAACTTGCAATAAGAAATACAATAATCCACCTGTTTTAAAAGTCATCTGTTTACTGTGCCATGAAGATTTGTTGAGGGATACCAATTCTTATTGTTAAGAAAGAAAGCTGTACATAAACAAAGAAGGTTATGGAATTTGTCTTTGTGGTTTAGGACACTGAGAATCAATGAGTTGCTGTGTCAGATAATACCATGGTTATATTTGCAAAGTAAAACTATAATAGCATTAAAAATATATCAAAAGGGTTGTGCCCATGTATGTCCCTTTAAAAAAAAGTTTCTCTGGCAATTACTACTGTTTGTGAAAGTCAAAATATTACCATTTTTAAAACAGTATATCTTAAGTCAATAAACCTAATACTACTTAAAAATCTGAAATGTGGTAATTTATTTCCTCCCAAACCATCCTGACTCCAAGTTTACCTATACTATTTGTCTTAACAGATAGCTAATTTTAAAAAATATTAATGCATACGTATGGGTCACTTTTGAATGTAGATAAAAGAATATGTTTGATCACTTACTATTCTTTTGTAACAGCAAAGGAACACACCAACAATTATTCATTTTTGGTTTTGTTTTTGTTTTGTTTTTTTTGTTTTGTTTTTTGTTTTTTTGGGGTACCGGGATCAAAGTCAGGCCCCTGTTCTTGCGAGGCAGGGAGTAGAACCACTGAGCCAAACCTCGGGCCCTAACAATTATTGTTTTTTCTATTCTTCACAACACCCATTCTGACTGGGGAGGAATCTCAATGTAGCTTTGATTTGCAGTGCCCTGATGGCTAAGCATGTGAATATAACTTTCATCGACTTATTAGCTTCTTATGCTTCTTCTCAAAAGTGTCTGTTCAATTTATTTGCCCACTTATTGATTGGGATATCTGGGTTTTATATTGTTTTGGTGTTATGTTTTCTGAGGCTAAATATATAAACATATATACATATGTATATATCTTTATACTAATCCTCTGTATGACGAGTAGCTAGCAAAGATTTTCTCCCATTTTCTAGGCTGTCACTTCATTTATTTGATCGCTTCCTTTGCCGCTCCATTTCTATTTTTGTTTTTGTGTTTTCCAGTACTGGAGACTGAATTCAGGGTGTCACACATGCTACACAAGCATTCTACCACTGAACTATACATCCACAGACCTATTTGCATTATTATGAGTTTATCTTTTCTCTGATGATCCAAACTGTTATTTCCTTTCCTTTAAAACTTTATGTTTTTCCTGGATTTAACAGGTTTTTTTTTTCTTCTTTGCTTAAACTCTTCTCAAAATTCCCAATGTTAAAAACACCTTGGACACAGACGTTAATATGGTCTAAGATACATCAGATACTCTATGTTCCTGAACCCTTCAATGTTGAGCAAATGCTCCCTAGACATGTAAAATACTGATTGTCTTGTGATGGTGTTTCACTTCTAATTTCCATATTGCTGCTGGGGTATCCTAATGTCACTTAGATCCTTAATCTTTTCTACACATTTATTTTCCTCATTTAGGGGGTCATGAAATTTTATGAGTATATTTTGGTCTTTTTCTACTAATTTTTCTCTGTACCCAGCATGTGAAAGTTACTGTCCAGGCCTGGGACCTTTTTAAAATAAATTTGAGAATTTCTTTTCTTTCATTTGCTCTGCTTTTTTCTGGAAGCCCTATCAGGTGGATATGATATGGTCTTTCTGAGCTGTTTCTTTAATATACCTTAATAACGCTTTCATTTCTTTATTTTATATCAGCTTTCATTTTTGTTTTAGTTTTCATGACATTTCTTCTTCAAGTATTCCGTATGTAATAACATCACAATTTTTTGTAAATACAATTTTTCTTCCTGTTTCTCTAAATTAATGATTTTCTTACTTATCTAGGTCATTTCTTCTATGTAATAGTTTAGTCGCTTAAAGCACCATTACATAGATTTCTTTTTGTTGTTGTTCCTGTTCTGGCTATTTATTTCTTATGAGAGTATGCTCCAAATAATTGATGATCCATGCATAGGTTTAAGAGGAAGAAAAATAAAATAAGTCTGAGAACCTTTTGCACAAGAACTGCTGCTTGTCGAGCGAAGGCTTGCATTACAGAGCAAACAGGTCTTCAAGTGTGATTTGGCCTTTCCGTGCCACTGCCTCCAGATCTTCCGGAGCCAGTTTCTCCAAAACATAAGCTTTCACTATCCCCCGTTTGGAAAGATGTAAGGGGACTCACCAGCCTGTTGGCCAATGCTACATGAGATGCCTGATGGGAAATCCCACTGTGTACCATACAGACCCCAGCACCACCCCCATCCATGACGTCACCACGTCTGCGTTCTCTTGTTCAAAGTCTCCATTGTACTAATTCCCTTATCTCAGTAGCTTAGTGGCACTGAAGTAGCCCCTGTCTGTTCAGGGAAGGGAAGGCATCTATGAAATTATCAATAACCTATTTGGATGTTCCAACACATCCCTGTGTTTGTTCCTGACTTCACTTTCAGCATCTGCCATATCTAATATTGCAATTTCTTTCCTAAGGTTCAGAAACTGAAATCTGATTCCTACTTTTTGGCATCTCCTTGTGCAGCCATGATCTATTCAAATTTTTCTATTCCAGTGACCTGTCCTTCCCATATTTATTACCCAGAAATTCATAGCCTTACCAAATCACTGTTATCTTGTCTCTCATCTTTGTGTGTTTCTATTTTTTTCTTTAGTTTTAGTGAGATATGGAAGAGGGTACTGAGATAAACACACTTTCTAATATTGTCTTATTGAACTGGAATCTCAATATAAACTGAATATATATTTTGAGATAGTCAAGAATATGCTACCCCCAATTAAATCAGGTTATCTGAATTTTAGTAAGCAAAAGAATCACACTAGTCATATTATCCACTTATTCTCTTTAATTAAGAATTGGTTCCTTGTTTTTATATTTGTCCAGGAGTATGAAAGAACAAAAGACAACCTATTAAAAACAATGCTTGTCACATATTTATGGACAGTCCAGATACCTAGAATGTCTCCTATAATTTCCTGAGTGATAGAGGAAGGAAGAAGTCTCAAACGAGCCACTGTATTGTATGTCCACTTTCTACAGTTTCAGAGACCAAAGGCTATCTATCCATCATCCACAAAATACAGAGTGCCACTCCCTCTCTTCGGCATCCATCAAAAATTTCCCAACTAGTCTCCTGTTGTAAAATGACAATACCATGATAATAGTTGAAGTTACCTTAGGAAAAGTATGTAGGATGGAACAAGAGGACATGACTATGACAAAAAGCAGCAAGAGTAAGTGGTTTTCCTCCCCATTTATCATTCCTCCTGAATTTTCCGTGCACTGTGCTGAAACAGCAGATGAGTTTATCACAGCCCAGAAACACTCCAGAGTCTATCATAAAAACAACAGGCAGACTTCATAACAAGGAGACATATTTAACACTGGATTTCAATCACGGTTTGAGCCTACTCTATGTATTTCCCTCTCCATTGACAATCTTAATAAAACCAATTGAGAATTTCCCATGATCTGGTCAGTTTTCTGTTGAAGTCAATAAAAAAGTAAATGTAGAGGCCATGGAAGGTCAGCACTGACTCTGCAGGGATTTTCCTTCCTTCAGATTAAAAGCTTTCATAAACCCAACTCAAAAAAACAAAAGAAACAGAAAACAAAAGAAAACAGAAAAGCTATCTCTCATAAAAACTGTGGGTCTGGGAAAAAGAAAAGTATGGGAAGTATACACTGGCCACAAGCGTACTGTGAGTTCAAAGTGTGGCCTTATAAAAACAACAAAACACAAAAACTGAGACAACTTTAAGCAGTACACTGCAGAAAATAAGTCTGCAGATAAAAGCTTAGCTTTCTCAAGTGTTCTAGTTAAAACAACTAACAGTAAGAAAGCATTGAAATGCCAAATAAGTTCACTGAACAATTTTAAATTAGAGTGGATTTTTAGGCAGGGCTAACTGCATATTCTAGTACTTAATAGGGAAAATGCTAAGGGAAGGCTTCTTAAAATTTTGAATTTAAACTCCAGATGCAGAACAACATATAGAATGTCCCATGAATTCCATGAATGTGTCAAAAGTTCGGCCAATTTTTAATCATACAAAGAATAAAAACAGGGACAACCTTTCCCATTATATTTCTAAGCTCCATGACCCTCATATTTTTTAAAGGGTCTGTTTATTAGGAAGCACTGTCAAAATTATTGCCTTGACAATGAAAATGGCTCAAAGTTTTAACATGATTTGGCCCTCACATGTAGCCAAAGTAATGGAAGTTTAAGTATTAAGTGTATGTGTTCTAGAAATTAAATAAGTAAAACAAAAGGCATGAATGTACACTCTGAGCAATGAAATATCCTTTTAAGCCATTAATTCCTGATCATATTCTAAGATTTTAATTTATTGATTTTTAGGGAAGAACTCTAATTTATCAAAGTAAAATACATTGGTATAATGATAATTTTAAAGAACTTTTGGCAGTTCATAGTTGTAGATGTTTAACATAATCAGCAGGTACAGAGATGGTTCTCTTAATTAATTTTTTAGTGATTGCTAAAGAAATTGTCTTGTTTAAAAGTTATTGTTTCCCAATGCAGAGAGCCGTTCACAGAATACAAGTGACAGTATTCCAGCTGGTTCTTTTTGCACGAGGCTTTTGCATTGTGCTCAGCAACACTTAAACCCAACTGCATGTAGATACTTGCACATGAGCTCCTAGAGATCAAGGGAACATGAGACATCTTTGTGTCTCAAACATCCAGATTGTCCTATGAAAGTTTCAGCATGAATGGAAAATGACTTGTGCCCATATATTAGAATATCCAGGCACAAATGTTGATTTTTATTTCTATATCTGGATGACAGACTACTCTAAAGGGTTTTGCTTCATAATGATCTGGGCATGAATAAAAATATAGTCTCCCCAAACAGCCTGGTTAATCAACTGGAATTTACAGCCTGGAGCACTTTGTCAAAAAGAATTTAGGTGTAAGCAGGATTGCAACACGTGAAAGATGCAGAAACTAGGTAAACCAAGAGCAATCACTAATCCAAGTCCAGACTTAAAAATCTGATGGCCTCAACCGCTCTGATGGTTCCCTTGTGAAAAATACCACCAGAAACATTTTCATCATGAACAAAAAAGAGTACACACACTAAAGTTATCTATTGCTTTATCTTCGTCTTTTTATGAGTACATACATTACCTAAAGGACTAAGGAAATAATATTTGTCCAAATATTTGAGTCCTATAAGACATCAACAAAGTATTCTCAAAAATGATATGCACAGAGAAAGAGATGGAGAGAGATGCCTAGGTCACTCAGGTACCACTGAGAAATAGTTTCTTACAGACGTGGTACAAATTGTAAAGGAAATATTTTTCAGTATCGTAATAAGATAATAAGATAGTTGATAATTTCCAGTTTAATGATATATCTTTAAAATATGGTCTTTAAAACTTTCCTCCCAAACTTAAGTACAATTTTAATCTTAGTGAAACAATGTAAAATTTTATAGATAATATTAATATGTAAGATTAATTTAAATCTCTAAAATTAAATAATTTGTCAAATGTTTCTTTAAAATATAGCTAATATTCATTAAATCATTGAATATGCAGAGCCTTGTCTATTAATTGAAGGTTTAATTATAATTTTAATAGCTAATAATTTACTAATTTTAAAAGCAAAATGAAAAATGAATATAATTACATTTATCATCTTGGTGACAATTACTGAATGCTTTCTATGCTTACTCTTTTTAAAGAATATACTGCCTTGTTTCCCTAAAATGAAGAACTGCAATTAAGGTTAAAGCAACTCTCTACAATATAATCATATTGTTTTTACAGCAAGAAAAAAATAAAATCCGCAGAGAATTTCATAGTAGAATCATGTTTATAACAAACAACATTATTTCTTTAAACAAATAAAACTAAAGTTGTTTTAATGTATGCATAATATTTTAACTTTTGGACCTTAAATTATCAAATAATTTGTTTTTACAAAGGAAATTGGGAGATGAAGATCAAAGAATATAAAACAGAAAATGTATAAGCTGAACAAGTAAAAAAAAAAAATGGAGCATATACAACCTGAGTACAATGGCATAAATCTGTAATGTAATACCAGCTACTTGTGAGGCTGAGGCAGGAGGATAGCAAGTTTGAGCCCCGTCTGGGCAACTTAGCAAGACTCTATTTCGAAATTTTAGAAACATAAAAATAAAAAAGACTAGGAATATAGCTCAGAATACAGCACTTACTTAGAAAGTGTGAGACCCTGGGTTCAATCCTCAAAGCTACAAATAAAGTAAAATAAAATAAAGTAATACAAAAATGGCTGGGGATGTAGCTCGGTGAGAAAGGTATGGGTTCAATCACCAGTACCAAAAACAAAGGGATATACAAAACAAAAACTATTTTTAATAAAAGTGTACTATATTCAGGATTTCTGCTAATAAGTAGGTTATAGCTGTTCTTCCCATGGAAGGAATAAATAGATAACTACATGAGATTACAGGTGTTATTTTTGTTCAACTACAGTAAAACCTTGGATGGCAAGTAACTTGTGCAAATGTCCCACAAAATGAGCAAATGTTTCTAATACATTTTAACTAGATAAACAAGCAATGAGTGGTACACAATGCCCAATGTCACGTGATCACAATGGAGCCAATGGTTCCTTGCTCTCTCTCAATGGGATGGCGGCTGATTGTCTCCCAACAGCAAGAGTTATGGAAAAGATCTCATCTACTGAAAAGGAAGAGAAAATGACAGAGGAATGCTTCATTTTAAATGAGATTAGAGAGATGTGGAAAGTGTGGGACATAGTGCAAAATGATGTAGAACAATCACCACTCAAGTAAGACTGTAGTAGTGCAAATGAGGAGTCTGTTTAACAACAGTGCAATGTCCTATTTCCATGAAATCCTGAAAAGGAAGCAAAAGCAACTGTCACCAGGGGAGTTCCTTGTTAAAGCTACATGAAAAGAAAAAGATTCTACGAGCCAATAGAGGGCAGTGATTCCATTAGTGGCACCAAAAGACATCCTACACAATGACCCTCTCTTCTCTCCCTTACACCAAGTACAAAGCTTTTCCAAAGGAACGACAGGGCTGTGGATTTAGCTCAGCGGTTCGGTGGCCTGCCTTGAAAGTGCAAGGATCCGAGTTCAATCCCCAGTACCATTTAAAAAAAAAAAAAAAAAAAAAAAAAAAAGGAACTACAGGTTAATTTGTTTATTTACCTTATATTTTGTATTGTTTTGTATTATGCTACAATACTGTAATCATTTTCATATGAATGCTTTTTGGGTTGTGAAATGAATCATTTGAGTTTCCTTTATTTTTTAGGAGAAATTCACTTTGATATACAAGTCCTTTGGGATACAAACATGTTTCTGGAACAAACTATACTTGCAAACAATTTTCTACTATATTTTATTCATAAACATATAAATACTATGACATCATACTGTGTAACTTAAATATCCATAATGCGATTTATTTTTCAATAAGTATGTGTTAAGTAAATAAATGCCCAATAGATTTAAATAGGAAGATCATCAAATAAAATAACTGCTAGTAAACAACTGCTTGAAAAGATGCTCAACATCATTAGGGAAATGTAAAAAAATATTCTAAGAGAATATTACTATATGCCAATTAAGAATATCTAAAATTAAAAAGTCAAATCACATCCAGTGATTAACCTTACCAACACATCCAGTGTTGGTAAGGATATGGAGTAAGCAAAACACTCACACATTGCTGGTATGAGTGAAAATGATCTAATTACTTTTAAATTTTAAATTTTACTTTTAATTTTACTTTTAAAGTTTCTTTAAAAATTAAAATATAACGAACAGATGATCAGAGTTATTTCCCTCCTAGTTATTTAATTAGGAAGATAGAAAACATACAAGTTTACAAACCCATACTCAAATGTTCATAGTAGTCTTATTCACAGTAACCCCAAATTGGAAATACTCTAGGTGTTCATTAGCAGGGAACTAGAAAAACAAATTGTGTCTATAGCCACAGGATGGAACACAACTCAGAAATAAAAGGAACAAATTATATGTAACACGAATGGATCTCAAAACAATTGCTAGATGAAAGCTAGACCAAATAGTGCACAATCTGATACCATTGATATAAAACTGTAGAAAGTTCAAACTTATCCAGAGTGACAAAAAGTAAATAAGTACTTGTGAGAGGTGAAGTGGGGCCGAGAATACCTGGGCATGAGAAAAGCTCTGTGGGTGACAGATATGTTCCTTCTCTTCATTGCGATGATAGTTCCTCAGGTGTGTACTCACATCGACCCTTACCACGTTGTTCGCTTTAAAGATGTATGGATGATGGGGCTGGGGATTGAGCTCAGTGGCACTTGTGCCTGCCTTGCAATTGCAAGGTCCTGAGTTCAATCCCCAGTACAAAAAAAAAAAAAAAAAAAAAAAAAAAAAAAGAAAAGAAAAGAAAATGGAGAATTATTGTACTGTATCTTAATAAAGCTGTTAAGAAATAAGCCCCCTGTAAATAACTATTTGATTTTAAAGCATGCCTTTCCTCTGCTCAATGTACCCAAATAATTAGGATATAAAAAAATCTTCTGAACTGACAATGTGCTGCTTTCAACATTTAGTATTAATGCTCTCCAACTCTTCTTTCTCTGTTTTTATTGCTATTACACACAACACCATTCGTTTACCAGCGTCAGACCTGAGCCACCCAAAAGCCAATTTAGCCACATAACCTTTTGGCTGTATAACCCACTCCCAGGCTAATCTTCTCAGATGGCATGATTCATTGCACAGGGTCAGAATCAGCCTCTTCATTTCTCATTATACACACACCCCTCTGCTCAGGTCCAGATTTCTTCCTGACCACCAGTGTCCTCTGCTATCTGCCACAAGCATGCACATCCTACCTCCTTGCCTTTACTAGTCTGTAAAAGTAGAGGAGTATCAAAGTCTGTAGTATCCCAGTCTAATTCCTCTACCAACAACAAGACCCATGTCCTAGATTACAACTGCCATTTCATATAGTACAACATGGCAAACAAGAAAACAGATCAGAACTAATGACAAAAGAACATTTTCTGAGCAAGGAAAACAAGAAGAGAGTTCACTTTCTTTCTCTTAGTTTATCAAATTTACAACTGGAAAACAACCATGAACATAAAGATATGCATGAAGTTTGTACCTACAATGTAATGCCAGGCATTTACTCGAAAAAATAAAGTATGTACCTGACATAGAAAAGTTCCCACCATATACTGCTGGGGAGAAAGCCAGCTGGAGAACTAAATATGTAGTATAATTGCTCATTTACGTAATTCTGAGAGGATAAAATTCCACTATATGACATTAAGAGAAAATATAAAGAGTGCATACTTAAGAAACTATTTCCCTAGGTTATATGAGGGGGATTAAAATGGGAGGAAACTTTCCATTTTCATACTGAATTTTCCAGACACAATTATTCTGTAAAAGCATGTTTTAAAGTCTACACACATACTAAAGGGAGTGCTCCTGGTCATTTTATGCGGTTCATGTGACTGTCATACTTTAAAGTCATCTCAGATATTCCAAATAAAGTTTGAGAAATTGATGGAAATCATCCCATCTTGGTACAAAAGATGTTGTTTAGTACAAACAAAGATGTTGATGGCAGTGGGACATTCAAATAATAGAGTAATATATCAGTTTTAATGAGTAAGGAGAAGAAACATTATTTTCTTTTCTACAGTCTTAAACCTCAAAGATTTTATTGGAATTTAGTATTTGTTTACTTGCTTGGTTGCTTTTGGTTGTTTTTACATTTGGGCAGTGACAAATCGATGATCCTAAAAACTACCATGTGAAAGTTACAGTAGAAAAACATCTAATGGATAAACAAGGATAGGGACATTTCGCATTATATTTACTTAGACGTAAAAAAGAGTCCTCCAAAACACAGTTAACATGTGATGACAATATCATGTTACAGTCCTAACTTAATTACTTAGAACACATTGCTTTTCTATTCAATATGAAAATGGTTATGTCTCTACTATCTGCTTTCATTATCACCTAATGCTATTATAGACTAGATTACATTATTAACTGTATGGCAAAAATGGCTTCAGTGGGGTTTATAGAGCCAAATAGAATATCATTAAAGTCAAATTAAACCATCCACAGGCAGGGTAAATCTAGATAGGCACACTGGATTTTACAGAAGGCAAAATTACACACTGGCCTGAGAAGGAACAGTTGTTTTTGCTGTATTCTAAACCAAGAATTTCAAGGTGTTCTGGTAAATCAATTATTCTTCATTTAATTGGCTGTACCAGTCACCATGAACACCCTTTCAATAAATGACTCACGGAAATGTTATTGACTTAAGGACTTAAAGAAGGCTATCAAATTAGAGAAGGAAATTGTTGTCTAATGATAGAAAAACAGCACCACCTTGTCAAGGTGATCACCAGGCTATGTGAAACTATGTTCAGTCTTTGTAGAGGAAAAATAAAAGATATTGCATGGTATTTGTACAATAATTATAAAAATAATATAATTAAAGCACTGGTATTTAGTCACTTATAGTCTTTCTTGTTTAAATAGTTAAAAACTGAGAATACAAAGTAACAGGTATATGCATAACTCAAAGTGCAAAAAGAAACTGCCTTGGGAATAAGGTTCTTTGAGTGCATAGCATACATGCAGGGATATTCCTTGTTCTCGGGGTATACTGACACTTTGATAGAAATGAATAATGAGGAAATCTTCTGGCAAATGAAAAGCACTAAAAGAAATCAATTTCAACAAATGAAAATATTTCAAATCTACAGAGAGAAAAATGACTATTTTCAAAAGATTCTGAAACTCTGTTTTGGTAATGCTTTCTGAAACACTGCCAATTTCACCTAAGAGAGATGTGAAATGACTCTCTACTTAGTTTGCTTAGGTACTTTTTATGCCAAAATAATTGAATAATGTGTTTATTAATCACATACGAATAAGAAATATTATACATAACTTTGACTACTATATTCTGATAAGGTACCCATTTTCTCTTTGGTTTTTTTTTTCTTCTTTTACTCCAGATTAGGAACTAAAATTGCTTTTATCTGTCTACTCCTAAGACCTTTCCTGGCCACAAAACCTCCATAGCTAAGTGACATCCAAATGAGAAATTTGGAAGGGCAGATTCATGGAACATTCCTGACCCATAGGTTTGAATATTATTTGGATTCTGTCCTTTCCACCACCTGTACTTGGTCAGCATTCCAGGTTATAGTACAAGCTAGTTAACTAGTGCTGTGTACAGTACAAAGCTAGGTCTTTATTTATGGCATTATTTGCTTATAAAGAGACTATGTCTCTAGATTTCTCTGAAGTTTCTTAAAAACTTAACCTCAAAACTTTTAAAGAAATGATAGTTTGCCTACAGTAATTATAATAGACTTTGGAGCACTTGATTGTCTATCAGTACAAATAATCAAATGGCATCTTTGCTTGTAATAATGGAAATATAATGTCCTGTGTTTGAAAGGAATAATCACAAGTTGCATTATGTACATATACCACCTCCCCAAGGTGACTGTAAAATGCATGTACTGCACATATGTGCTAATAATTTTTTAACGTCAACTGAATCAGTAGATGTAGACAACTATACCTCATTTCTTATAAAGCTATTTCCTGAATATCAGAACAAAGACAGAATACGCAAAAGCAGAAATGGTGTCAGAATATCCTCCATAGTTATAGCAGTGAGCTAGCCGGGCTGACCCTGGGATGTCCATGCTTCAGGGTCACTAGGAGGGGAAATGCTCAATCTAGGTACTTCAGGCAAAGACCATGCATTAGTGCTTAACTCTTTGAGACCCAACACCTGCTATTTATATCAGAAACAAATTCTTCAACAATATAACCTACTTACATGTCTTATCAGTATAATATTCTGACTATAACATGAGCTGTCAGAGGATTTCACAGTTTACACAAACCATTTATAGCAGAATAATACTGGTTCAGAACATAAATGCATAGGCCAAGAAGATAATGAGGTGACTACAGCTGCGGACTGATGTAATATATCCTATCAGCTGTTCCAATACCAAGAGAAGCGTAGCCCTTGGTCTCCTGATTTGTTACAACGTTAAATTAAACCTCGACTGGTAAAATATAACAACAAAGAAGTATTTTTCTCAATTTGCATGACAGCAACATTTACTGTACAACAAAACCCCAGGGAAAGAATGTTTTTAAATGCATAGTGAAGTCAGTTTTCAAAGTCAGAAATTCATGTGCAGGATTTTCATTTATAGAAACTGCTTCACGGACATTCAAAAGGCTTAGAGGACAGAAGACATTGCTATGACCTGCAGGGAATCTAGTGGTCGCATTATGCAACCAATGCAAGTGGGGGGCACACACGCAACTATGGTTAACACAGAAACATTGCTTTCATGTTTCCAAAGTGTCTTCTCTGGTTGATCGTGCTATGGCCCACCGTTAAGAAGGGCCTAGCAGATTGTTCAAAAAAGAAAATAAAGTCAAACCCAGAGTTGAAGGAAACCAAAGTAGAAGAAGGCAGGGAAAGAAGATGAGGTCGCCAGGAATTCCTTGACTGGAAGAACAGTTGAGGTTTCTGTAAGGCGAATCTCTTTCCTGAGCATTTAAGAACACAGCCTGGCAGCAGAGGAAGGCTGTGGTTTCTAGTCAGTCACAAGTAGTACCCAGACAAAGACCGGATAACTATTTGCAAGGAAGGCTGGAATGGCAAGTTACACATCTATGACACTGTGAGAGTGCATAGTATTTCCCAAGACAACTGATCAAGTCAGGTGACTAAAATATCTATGGCAGAATTGTTAGCATTCATAACTAGCTCAACCACAAACAACCTTTCCCATGATGTGTTCTGTGACTGGCTCTGTTGATTTTTCATCACTGCGACAAAATACCAGAGAGAAACCTCTTAAAGAAAGAAGGGTTATTTTAACTCATGGTTTCATGTTCACGTGGTTCCATGGCTTTGGACTGGAGGTCAGACAGAACGTCCAGGCGATAGAGCATGGTGGTGGAAAGCTGATCACAGATGGGAAGCACAGAGACTTGGGAAAGAGCCAGCAAGAGTGGGAGGGGTGGGGAAGAAGACATACCCTTCCAAGGTAGACCTCCAATGACCTAGTTCCTGCAACTGGGCTACATCCCTCATTTGGTTATGAACTCATCAATAAATTAAAGGATAAAGTCAGTAACCGCATGATCCAACCCCCCTGCAAATCCCACCGCTTAACACAGCTGCATCATGAGTCTTTAGGGGGCCACTTTATGGCAAAAGTAACTGCTCTTCACAAATTATATGGCACAATACAAATGTGGTTGTCAGCCATGATCTGTCAACCTCACTCAAGAAAGAACTGCAGAGCAGATGAGCAAATCTCTTGGTGTATCTGTGAATGATGTACGTATAAGCCAGAAAATTGAGGGGATGCACACCAGATGGGGATGGCCCTCATTAATAGGCTTGTTGCCCTGTTGCAAATAAAAGGCAAAAAAGAAGGAAGTATTCCTGCTTGGAAGAGCTCTGTTCTTCTTCACTGCCTTTTGACAATGGTTTCCAGTTTCTTCCACCTTCCAGTGTAGACTTGCACTGGTGATTGCTCAGTGACCATGCACTGCCACTGGGTCCTCGGCTCTTCAGTGTGCAGGTGGCGGTTACACATTCTTCCACCTCTCATATCCCAGGCAGTCCTTGAGCTCTCTCACCTCTGGTCCTGTAAAGACTACCTAATAAGTGACCATGCATAACTACACACACATTCTATTTGTTACGTTCTTCCAGAGAACTCTGACTAATACAACTAATACAACATATAAACCAGGAATGGCTGTTCCAGGCAGAGCTGGACCTGTCTGTATTGTACTCACATATGCATAAGAAAGGAAGAGCCAAAAAAGAACAGTAGCAAATGCACCTTACGATATTACTAAATACATAATAGTCCCACATGGCTGCCTAACCATTTAAGGAGTTTTATTTATAAAAACTCAAAGCATCATAAAAATAATTATATCTTACTGTGTTTCTGTATATTTTCCCCAAGTAATATATTTGCTGTATGACTATGTTTATACTAAAGCATATCTACTTTAAATTGCCTATACAGATTATAGTTTAAAATACAAGTCATTCTAGGAAATTAAAAGCATCATTAAGTTAGAAAAATATATACGTATATCATTTCACATATTTTCCTAGTAGAATTAGTTGAAAACAAGCCTTACTGGATATTTTTCATATAAACCAAAACACAGCAATATCATGAATTATCCTTAGGTTTATACTTCAATTGAAATAGTGAAATTGTTATTTTAAATCATCCTTTTTTCATAAAATCAAAGATATATACTGAAATGTTGATTATTCCACTAAAATTCACAATTTATAATATTTCCTAGTAGAATTAGTTGAAAACAAGCCTTACTGGATATTTTTCATATAAACCAAAACACAGCAATATCATGAATTATCCTTAGGTTTATACTTCAATTGAAATAGTGAAATTGTTATTTTAAATCATCCTTTTTTCATAAAATCAAAGATATATACTGAAATGTTGATTATTCCACTAAAATTCACAATTTATAATATCTATAGCATTTAAATTACTTTCATTGAAAAATATTGTTTATATTGTAAACAAGAATAATTTTGTATAATTATAAGTTGCACAGTCTTCCGAAAATGAAGAAGTATCTCCTTGAAAGGGGAAAATACTTGGATCTATTATATTTTCCAGTTCATTGCTCCCGTTCATACTTTTTTTTTTTTTTTTTTGATTCCGGGGATCAAACTCAGGTCCTTGTGCTTGCGAGGCAGGCGGCAGAACCTCTGCGCTAAATCCCCGGCTCATTTATACTTTTTTGACAAGACTGCCTATTCCATAAATGCTCATTAAATCAAACACTGAATGAGTGAATATATGACAACTATTCAATTAACAACCTATAATGATCACTACTATTCCAGTGGAAATAAACTAAGCATGTGCAATTCATAGTGGTGCAATTCCTCTCTTAATATTTTCTGTCAAATGCCATAAAAAATGAGATTATACATGGAGTCTTAGGTCTTATTTTTATGTAACAAAGCTTGTGAAATTAAATTGTTCATGGCTACGGATCCAATTATTTATATTTGGCTCAACAATTTCGGTTCATTACCAGGGACTTCACTATGAACCAATTATTTCTCAGACACTTAAGTGTACACAGTTTTTATATTCCAATAATCATTTATTCTTTGATCCTTTTCCCTTCTATAAACTGACAGGTAAAGTATATGTATTTGTAATGTACAATATGAAGTCTGGAAGGATGACTATATCACAGAATGATTAAATCTCACTAATTCCTCACTGTTTCCATTTGGTGGTGAAAATCCTTCACAAACATTCTCTTACTATTGTCAAGGGTGCAATATATTAACTATAGCCATTGTGTTGTAAAGGGGATCGCAACTTATCTTTTATTATTGAAATAATATTACAAAAGCTAATCATGCCCAACTCTTATGACTCTTAGTAATTAACCAGGAGGTGAGTATGTTATATAACATCTTCCAGTAATTTTTAAATTATCCTTAGTCATGTTCATAGACTCATACAGAGTTAGAATGATGGTACTAATAAAAGACACATCAACTTCACTCGTGACTCCACGCAGAGTTGCGAAAGATGTAAAATTAGTATATTTAGTAGGAAAACGATTTTTAAAATACTTTGCAAATTTAAAAAATTTCCCCTTTCCTATCTGTCAGGTGGCTGATACCACTGGCGGTACATACAAATCTAATCAGCCCTCTTTCATAGGCTTTTATTGTTCTTCTTACTAATGAAATGAATAAAAAGCTTCCTGGTGGGACAGTCAACCATGCACCACCAGTGGTTCAAGTCACCCAGCAGTGAGACGTACAAATTGCAGCCCCATCATAAATGTGTTAAATAAATTGCTGCTTGAACTTCCTATGCATTGAAGAAGACAAAAGTAGGATATATTTCATGCTACTTCCTATGTAATTCATCAGAAAATATGAACTGTTTGAAGAGCTAAATAATGATGCATTAATGTATACTTGGAAAATCACACTAAAAATGCCTAATTCGATTTTGGCAGAAAGGATTTATGTTGATTAGGCAGACATGACTTTAATTCTATCTGTATTATGAATTATATTTACATGGCAGCCATCTATTGAAAATTATGTTAAAAATGCTTAGCTGCCAAATCTTGTATTTCTCCCATCCCAAACAGTTAGGTCAAATAGTATATAAGCAAAATTCTACAACTGGTTATTAAGGGAAGGCAGGATATCTCTTTCACTGGAAATATTTTAAGATTAAACAGAAATTACAAAAAACATTTATGCAGCAGAGTCAAGCACCAGTGTTTGCGTGAGTCTCAGTCACTGTTTTCCTAAGTTGTATTATAGACACAAGGGATATAGACAGGAGATGTTCCCTATCCTATTGTATCTGGGCATTCAGGAGGAGACATATATATTTTAAAAGAAAAATAAATATGTACTGTGGCCGAAGATAACACGAGCCATACACCATAGAATCACAAAACATAGCTTCTCAAATGTACAGTCTACTTTTGATGTATAACTTCAAAAAATGGATAAATTAAAGTCTCGATGGCATTCCTTTGAATCCTATAACTCAATAAAATGTGCACCTTGAATCTTAAGTAAATTATTTTATCAGAAATTTTGCATGACTCTCTAGGATGTAAGATTTAGTTAAAGGGAAATATCTTACATTAGCAATTTATATGAAATATTTAACTGTTTTTTCCCATCATAAAGTATTAAACCTGTTTACTTTTGTTCTAGAAATGTAGTCATTGTATTCCAATCGTCTTCTCTAAAGTCTTTTCTAGAAAAATAGGTCATTCATATGTCAAGGCAAGCACATAAATGCTTCTTCTGAATGTATTCAAGATCCAACTAAAAATGAGTAAAATAAGCAGACACTATTTTAATGAAAAATTGTCTTAACAAGTCAGTATTTCCTTCTCATAAACATCGAAATTCATTAAGGAAATATCCAGCCCATCACCAGAGTAAAAGTTCTGAATCCAACACTTACTTTTAATCATTTGCTTTCATCACATGCTGAACTCATGATTGTTAGCTTCCACACTTCAATCTTATCAAAACATCATCACTATATTGTTTGACACTCTGTATGCACTTTGTACTCTTTAGCACAGAATCTTTCAATAACTCTCACTGGGATATGACTGTTCACTGCCCTCTGCATGAGCATTCTACACAGTTTACCTTGAACCCTATGCATTAATATTCCTTATCATAGTTTGTACTGAATATGCAAACCCTCCATTCATTTCCATAGGAAATAAACATGTTTTATGACTACGCTAATCTTTTGGTAATCTGTACTTTCTGCTCTTTGGCTTTAATATTTTATTTTCTAATATAGTTCAATGCATTTGGGATGCAGAAAGTTGATGGCTTGATAAGCACATTTGGAAAAATAGGAGAAAAATAAAAACAAATCTGGAAAGTAGATTGCTTGATAAAGTCATTTAGGAAATATGAGAAATTCAAATCAAATCTAGAGTGCTCTTCCATATAAAATGCAATCTGAAAAGTTGGAGAGAATAAAGTTAAGTCATTCAATCACATCGGTGAAACTCTAATGTAAGACAATGTATCTAGAAGAGAAAAGAAATATGTAAAAGGAATAGCCATTTAGGATGAAATGATCTTCAAGAAATAAATAAATCTGTGGCTCTTTCAAAGGTAAAGGTGGCGTAGGTGTGGACATCAAGAAGGGATAAGTCCAAGTTCTCTCACTATTCTATCACCTTAAATCAATAACTTACCTCATCTAACAAAAATAGTGGTTTCCTCACAACAATCTCAAGTCCTGTTCTTTTGTTTCATCACTACCTGTGATCCCAGTGTGAGGCCACAGTGACAGTCATATCAGGCACTCACTGCATGATCTTGTGTTTCTTTGCTGTCAACCAGGTTGCTCATTCGAATCACTTCAGAAGTTTTACAAAAATACTAATGCCTACATCCACCTCTGGAGGTGCAGATTTCATTGGCCTGGGATAAAGCCAGATGGAGAAATTTTTGTTTTGCAATCTTTGAGTGTTTTATTTGAACTCTTTAGAACTCCTATCCTCATTGTACTATATCTGGTCCCTGTCACCTTCTCGACCACATTGCTTTCAACAGGAGATAAGTGTCTTAGTCAGCTTTCAATTGCTTCAACAAAATACCTGAGAAAAACAACTTCAAGGGGGACACATTTACGGTGGCATATAGTTTCAGAGGTTTCAGTCCATGGCCATTTATTTCCGTTGTTTCCAGGCCTGTGTTAAGGCAGAATCATTATGACAAAGAGAGCAGTAGAACAGCACTGCTAAGCCAGGAGCCAGGAAAAATAGTGAGAGTGAAAAGAAAGAGATCATGAATAAAATATATCTCCTTCAAAGCCACAGCTGCAGTGATCTACTTCTTCCAACTAGACCCTACCTTCTGAAGTTTTCACTGCCACCATCTGGGACCAAGCCTTCAATGTATGAACCTTTGGGGACACTCCCAATCCAAAATATATCTGTAGAGAATGATCTTGTTTGGAGCATCAAGAATCACAGTTCAGCAATGAAAGCTGAAAGGGTGGATGAAGAGGTGGGGTGAGGAGGTTCTCATCCAGCACTAAGATGCCAAAGACAGAAATACAAGCTTCATATGCTCAAAGACCAAGTCTCTTCCAAGTTCTCTTCTTGTGTAGTCTTTGTCTGCGTAGTCTGGTGTAGTCTTTTGCCTGCTGGACTGTTTGAGAGAATTTCCCACTACCACATATATGTAAGAAAGTTCTTAGAAATTTTCTATCCATTGATCCCATGAGTTTGCATGTTAACTATGAATCCCCATCTGTCTTTGACACATTCAGATTTGATCTCAGTTCTATACTGAAGGCTCTCTCCCCTACTGCCATAGCTTGAGGAAAATCTGTCTTCTTGTTCTCAGATGTCTGAATACTTTCTCAGTAACAGTACCTATGTTCTTCAAAATGTGGCCAAATTACAAGGAATTCAAACTTACAGAGAAGCCTGTGTTTAGAGCAAGACAGTCTTAGAATCAAAGAGGGAAAGCAATGAGGCAAAATAAGAGCAGGCTCGGAAAGCTCCAGAGAGATCTTTCTAGCAAAGCTATACACAGGGTCCCGAGAAAGCCAGGAAATCTGCCTAAAGGCCAGGCTACACACTGCAATCTAGCATTAGGCAAGTCAGCAGAAATTCTTAGGGCAGCTGCTGCACTGGCCAAACCCCATACCCACATTATCCTCGGTCACATAGATAACAGCACCCTCCTGATGGCAGTGTCTGCTCTCTTCCAAACAAGTTCCCAGCAAAACTCTCCCATTTCCCTCTGTATTCTGGCATTCCTTTCAATGGCATGAAACAGTATTCTGCATATTCTCCAAACTTTTGATGAAATCCAGCTTTCATCTTAATGGGGAACCTGTGGATACTGTCTCTAACTGCTCAAATGTCCCCTAACTCCAGCTAGGCTCCTCAGGAAGCCTCCTCATACTGCAACAGAAACCCACTCTTATGTTACCTACGTACTTTAAAGATGGTGTAAAATGCTCCCATCGGACTTAAGAACTTTCTGCTTTCTACTAGCATTATGGTGACTCGGTTCACAGGATACATGACCCATAATTTTATTCAACCGAAGAATTTTCATCACCTGGGTTTATACCAAAAGCTATTGGCATGGGGTAGGTAAACATATCTGAAGCTCTCAAAACCCATGAAAAATTATTTTTATACCTATTAGAACTATGAAAG
The DNA here is from genome assembly GCF_012274545.1 of Fukomys damarensis. Taxonomy (NCBI): domain Eukaryota; kingdom Metazoa; phylum Chordata; class Mammalia; order Rodentia; family Bathyergidae; genus Fukomys; species Fukomys damarensis. The sequence goes on along the minus strand of NW_022900918.1, from coordinate 27,898,352 downwards.
ATAACAATATCTTATAAACACCACGGCAGCTACTATTCTAACCCTTCGTGTGTATTGACTTACTTATTTTTCCCAATAATCATGTGAGGTTTAATATTATTAAAGAATCAAAGTTCACAGACTGAATAAGTTACCTGAGTGGACAAGCAAGTAAATGGTGTAAGCAGAATCAAACTTACAAACGGTAAACTGAGGTACAGTAAACTTATTAGTTTATTTGACTGAACAGTGACCGATGTATGAGGAAGCTCCAAGACAGAAGTGAGTTGGGGGCTCCAGTGGAAGAAGTAGGAGGGGAAGATTTTAATAGACTGAATGCAGAAGCTGTTCAAAAAAATATTAGATTGGTCATTGTTACACAGATGCCTTATTTGGTCTATGCAGTCAGAAAGTCCCTAGTTATATAAGTGTGTTTGTTGGATGCTTCTGATTGCTTGTGCCTACGTTCTGTTTTTCCTCAATATAGGCATTTACAAGAAATAAACAGCTCAAATTTCACTTATATTTGCAAATTAAGGAAGGTTAAAGTCATGTATGAGGTGTCGCTGGCTCTGTCCACTCAGAAATCCTTTACATTTGAACAACAAATGAAAGATTTTTAGCATCAAAAAGCCTGAGGAAAATCAGTTCTAGATACCATATATTTTAAGACTTATGCTTAAAGTAGAAATATCTCACAAGACAGAAAAGAAGGAAGCCCCATGGCATTTGCACATCCCACTCCTGTTTATAATCTGAAGTTCTCATAGTACTTAGACCAGCACTTTTATACTCACAGACAGAGGAATACGTTACAGTGACACCATTGTGGTCTTTTCACAAATCTGAATAAATTACATTTTAGTTTTGTATAGTTAAACCAAGTTGATAAAAGGAAGCTTTGTAAGAGTATTAATTTGATGACATAATCTTGTTCCTCCCACTAAAACTTTCTGGTCATTCTGACAAATAAACAGTCTATGTATTAATGTGCTACTTCAAGAAAGTCCACCTTTATAGACATCAAGGCAACCACAATGGGTGTTAGACTGGGCTAAAGATGAACCACCCCAACCAGCCAAAATAGGATATTCATCAGCCACACTATGTCTTAAATATTTGCCTCCCAAATGCTCCATTTATATTGCAGAAGTAGGACCTGTTGTCAGGACATTGTCCTACTTATCCACAAGCTACAAGTAACATACGTTGCTTAGAACTGAGGAACAGCTTAAAGGAGCCAACATTCAAACATCTGCCAGTTTTGAAAAGGGCACCGAATACCGAAGGCTATGGAAGAGGCAACTTTCTCTGCTATATCCTTCTCCTGGCCCTTCCTCAGCCCTCGTAAATACGAACTGCATACATTAGTAAGAACCACACCAAGCACGACCTAACAGACTTATGAAAAGACGGATTCCAGTTACTACAGGAAATAACTAAGACAGTATTCCCACTCTCCAAGATAGTCTTTCTTCTCACCTCTGCTACAAAAGTACATTTATGGGTCATTCTAAACTTGGTTTTCTCGTTGAAAACATCTCGAGTTCTCTTTGGGAAGAACCACTAAGCACAGGACCAAGCAACACCATTGTAGAACACACTGTTGGCACGTGATGAATGGCTTGCACAAAGCACCGGATTTCAGACTCCGGACACTATGAGATCAAAGATCCTCAGATTTATACCTCACAGTCGAAGAAAGTTAACAGTTGCTCAGTAGGTTCTCAGCAACTTTTCTGAGTAAATGACAGGATGAGTGAGTCAGTAAAGCGAACGTTAAGGCAGCATCTGCCAAGCAGACAGGCTGGGTCCCGACATGGGAGAAAAGATCCAAGCAAGTACAGACAGGTTTTCTTCAATTCTGCAAACATCCGCAGACAAGGACTGGTCACTATCTTCACTCCACTGTTGCCTACCCTCATATTCTTAAAACTCGGTGCACAAGGAGACCTTGTTGAATTTACAAATAATAATAATAATAAAATAAATACTAACACCTTTTTGGTAAAACAGCATTAGAACAAAAATGTGAATGTTATGCTAAAATAGAAATACCTGAAAAGCCATAAAAGACATCATTCCCACGGCTTCACGTTCACTGTCTTTTTCTGGCTATGTCCGTCCTGTGGAGCCATGCATCACTTTGTCTCTGTGTTGTCACGTGTGTTAGTACATGGTGGCCTTGGCGTGTGTGCGTGTGTGTGTGTGTGTGTGTGTGTGTGTGTGTGTGGCGATAGAATCCTCTCTGCCCCGCAGGCTCTCTGCTTTATTTCACTGGGAAAGGTTTTCCCAGGTACCACTATGCTGCAGCTTGTTGGAGCTGTTGACGTTAATTAATTTATGCAAATCAGCTAGATACCATCCTTGATTAATGTCTTCACTGCTTTATTAATTTTGAATACTTTAAGAGGTTATTGGACATGTATGATGCAATATCTGCTTAGAGAATAACTACTCATGTGATTAATTTAGACCCTGAAGAACAGTACTTGATCTCTTCTAGTTGATACTACTAATTACATATGATTTATAACTTTAAAAATGTAATCACACCAGAAATAAAACTAAATTTCACAGATTTTCTACAAGTGACATTGGCACACAGAAGTGCTATATGCATTTGCAACCTAAAATCAATAGCAGAGAAGCTGTCGTGAGTGTCTGTGCTGTGCAGGCTCTGTGCTAGGGCTCTGCCTGTGCTAAGGTTCTTAAGAGAATGGAGGGAGCACGCAGATGTTAGTGGCACTACTAAGATTCTAACCTTGACCACAAGCCCCGGAGTGCAACTTTTAACTTCTACTTAGGTGAACCAAAATAGCTCACACATTTAACAAAATGCATATGGGGTTCAAAGTCATCATCTTTGATGTCATCCGCATTTTCATGTTTTCAGACATTATTTGTTTTATTAGCTCTTCTAAGTACTAAGCTTTCACGAAGGCTGAATTGTTATCTTCTACTGTTCTATATATCCCGCAAGAATGCAGAACAGACTATATTGCAAATGGTTTCACTGATTGAAGTTTTATGGTTAAGATATTTTCTGCCAGTTTGTTAAAAGTCAAAATCGTTTAATTACCCTCCTTGAATATTTTTCTAAGGTATTTATGATAGGAAAGAGCTCATTATTGCTCATGCAGAGCAGGGTCAGGGAATGTTGGAAGAAATGCATGACCTTATGAGAGCATGTGTTCAACAAATAGTTTCTGAGTTCGAGGCACTGTGATCCAAACGGCAGTATGCAATGTCAGTCACCAGAAGTTCACAATCGACCAGCTATAATAGCAAAAGTCATGATACATGTATTGCTTAAGACATCATGTGACTTGTTGCCAGGCAGTCAGCTCAGTGGTTCCGCCACTTGCCCAACTAGCTCAACTTCGATTAGTACCTAAGTTCGATCCCCAGTACAAAAAAAAAAAAAAAGACATGTGATTTTTGTCCATTAAAAGTCAAATAAACAAATATATGTATTAACAAAGTGCTGCTGGGTTCCAAGGAATGTGACTGTATCTGCTTGGAAGAATTAGAGGAAACACAACACCTCGCCTAGACCTTCAGCAACAAGGATGATCCCTGTGGAGCAAGAAGAGAATGATAAAGAGAAAGGACACCGAGGGCATGGAGCTAACCCAGAAACAAAGTCAAACATTTTGCCAACACATGAGAAGCTGCAAGAAAAAGAAGACTGGGAAGGCAAGAAGCAAAATTCTGAAATGTATGAGTACTCGGCCAAGGGACTAGGCATTTTTTCGAGTTTCTAACTTGAAATATTTATAAGTCTGGCCACATGCAAGGTCTGGGATGTGGGGCATTGATGCTGCTGATGTCTGTTTCTCAAAATTCCCCTTTACTTGAAATGGGATCATTCCAGACATAAGCGTGCCCTTTCTGATGAGTGCCCACGTCAGCACTGTGGAAAGAGGCTTTGATTTTTGACTGGCAAACCTGCCATAGAGATGTGTTTATTCTAAAAAAACAAACAATCAAACAAACAAACACTCTCTCTTTGCTTCTTCTCCCAAAACTTCATTTTTAAAAGGAGCAAGGCTGGATGAAATTAATATTTCACACTATATTTTTCCAAGCCAACAGGTGGTGGCAGTACCATAAGACAATGGGATCGTAGTTTACAAGACTCAGCTCCAATATCAGCTGCCCCCAAATGCTCTCCTCTCTCCCTTGCGTCTCATATCATTAGCTGCCATTTTACAATCTCATTTGAATCAGGTAATTCTAATCTATCTAAAAAAGAAGACCAGAAACAGTGACATTATAACTTCATGGGTAAAGAATAAGTAGTATGGCAGCAAACAGTGAGAGGTAGCATTTTAGCTGGGGTGAAAGGGACATGAGGAAAACCCTTTAACCACTTTGGTACCTCTAAAGGATAGTTTCACTGAGTTCATTTTAAATGGGAGATGGAGGAGTATGGGGTTCATATAAGAATGCACGTGCCAGAGAACCCAAGAAAGTCATAGATGACCCTCTGATTCAACCAACTCTGCATCCAATATATTGAAGAAATGCAGCTGTAAAGAACATGCACAAACTTTTTTGCTCGCATAGTACCCACATTGTATAGGGCATACAAATAATCTGGAGATTTAGAGCATATAGGAGGATGTTCTTAGTATATGCAACATCATTTTTTACATGATTCTTGAGCATCGTGGACTTTGGGATCCGCAGAGGCTCCCACATGGACACCAAGGGATGGGCTGCCCAAGAGAAGCCAAGGTACAGAATCTCACCCTCTCGCTCGGTCATGCTCTGCTCCCCTCGAGTTGTGTCTAGCCATTCCTCTTCATTGGTAAACGAGTACTCTGCCGATCTTGTGTTGACTCATAGCTTCCACTTCATAGTTGTAACTCCTTATACCTCTGGCTTCCCAAGACTCCGGAAAGATCCAACTTTACCATGGAAAGTGCAAGGAATTCATCTTCTCTTGGTTACTATAGTGAAAATTATTGTTCTCTCAGAAGAGTATTTTTCAGGGGAAAATTGTAACAGTCTGGACCTTAAATGTCCCCAGAGGGTCATATATTAAAGGTTTGTTCCCCAGGGTGGTGCTGTTTGGAGAGGGTGGAGGTCATTATATCATTGGGGGTATTCCGTCAAAGGGGGATTTTTTTTTTTCACTTCCTGCCAGTGATGAGTGGTTTTAATGTGCCAAGCACTCCTATGATGTGTTACCTTACCACAGGCCCAAAAACAACAGGGCCAATCAGTCACAGACTGACCCCGCCAAAGTTGTGAGCTAAAATAAACCCTTTCTAAGTTGTGACAGTGAAAGAAAAGTAACATGAGAATCCTAAGATAGAAAGAATCTGATTGTCCCAGATCATTTCCATGCAAGATATTACTGGCTCCTTGTGAGGCAAATGCCCACACATTGCCCACTTATTTCTTTCTTGAGGTAGAGAAGAAGAGATGGAGAATTTGAGAAGCAGAGGTGTTCCACTACTTCGGTAGGGGATGTGGGAAGGACTCCCCTTCAGAGATATACGGATATAGAAGGCTCTTGTGGAAGATCAGGTATCACAGATAGGAAAAAGAAAGGCATGGATGAGGAATTACAAATTTAATGCAGTCAAAACACAGCTCATAACAGAGGATAACAGACAACTCTTTGCAGCACTGTATTAAAAGAAGATAGGGCCGGGGATTTAGCTCAGCAGTTGGGTGGCCTGCCTTGCAAGCGCAAGGACCTCAGTTCGATCCCCAGTACCAAAATAAATAAATAAATAAATAAAATAAATAAAAGAAGATAAATCAATCAAGGTGAAAGACTCTTTAGGAATTTACTGCTATGATTCAAGTGAAAAATGAAGAAGGTGCAGACTTCAATGAAGACAGTGACAATGTGAGAATGGAGAAAATAGGTCTCAAAGAAATTTGAGAGAGAGAATTATTAGATTGGATCATAAATTAGATGTGAGAAATAAAGAAGTCCAATAGGACTCTGACCAAAGATTCTAATTTGAGCAATCAGATAAAAGATGGGTTATTAATTGAAATACAACTGTAGGAGGAATGCTGTGAGTGGCTGTGAATTTCTATGCTGAAATCCCAACTCCCATGTGACAGTACAAAGAGATGGGCCTTTGGAAAACAACTAGGTGCCCTGGATGGTATCATAGCCTTTACGGAAATACAGCTTGCTATTTCCCTCCCTGCTATGTGTCACACGAAGATACAATGAGAAATCAAGAAGTCTACATATCAAAAGAGGCTCCTCCCCAGAAACTGACAATGCTGAACCCCTGATGTAGGACTTTCAGACAGAACTGTGAGAAATAATTACGTGTGGCAGAGCCACCGTAGCCTCCGCATTTCTGCTCTGACAGACTGAACAATAGAAAGTTTGCCAAGAAACAAGCAAAAAGGGAATGATAAGGAAGGGAAAGATATTAATTTCAGCTCATGCAATGTGTAGCGTAGTGCATGTATGTCCAAGTAGAGTAGGTAGTTCAACACATGAGACTGAGCACTGAGCAAGGTAGTGGCCAAAGATACAGATGCAGCGACGACCTATAATTGCATTAAATGAAAAATCTTATGGGAGTGTGAAAGTGAACAAAATAAAAAAGAACTCCTATTGGTGTGCCTCACTTCTCTGTTATCACAGGCACATTCCTGCCTACCGATGTGACTCTAAAGCAATTTGACGAGAAGCACTATCTTTTCCATCTCTTGGCACAGGTGTGGGAATACTTCATGACAGGGAAATAAACACACGAACTACGTCACACAGACACCAAGACAACTACTTCTGGACAGGAGGGAGGTTTATTTTATCTCACCTCATGTTGCCTTGTTTGTGAGGGAGCGGGGGAATGATTATTAGGGAATTTGGAGTCATTATAAAGGACCAACTAAATAATAATTCAAAGGTTCACCATTAAAGAAGTGATCCTATCCAAGAGATTTGCTGAGTTAAATGAATTAAATAAATAACCAGATTGTCCTTGGGAAAAATAACATTATTTTTTTTCTCTTACTAAAAGTTTGAGTAAGGGACACACACATATATACAAATATATA
>NW_022900918.1:27857933-27891044 GCF_012274545.1 Fukomys damarensis | reverse complement strand
TTCATAAACTATATACATATCTGTGAATTTTATTGTAGATTTATAAAGCTTTATTTTTAAAAAATCAGTTATGTCTGCCTAGAAGAAAACAAGTCAATGTTTTCTACCAGTGAATATTCATTTGTTGAGCACATACTCAATTCTTTCATCAGGTGCTGGGAAGGCACTAAAACACAGAACACAGTTCTTGTTTTCAAGGAACTCACCGATGAGGGTTAAACCGGACACGAAACTGAATCATTATAATGAAAACTGAAGGACCAGGTTCCCATGGTCAAATACAATTGTATAAAGAGGCGCTGATCTTTTTTTGTGTTTTCTGTCAGTTGCTTAGAGAGAAAAGGATCTGAGAAATCTCACATCCTAAACGCACAAATGAATACACTGCCAGTGTACTAATTACGTGTGTCACTCATTATAAGAGGCACAAACAAAAAAAGGTAAAATAAACGCAGGCCAATGATGTGAGTACGCAACATTCAATTCTATCCCAATCAGTGCTTCTGCCCTCCCCTACATAAACTGCTGCGTGGCTGGAGGTAGGGGAAGAAGGGGAATAGTGGCAAGGTCAGCTACTATAAAAATGGGTACTAAAAATGTTCATCACACAAGTAATCTTACAACACTTTCACTGATAACAGGTTCAATTTCTACTCAACCTCAATAACTAAACTCTGAGTGAAGGCCTGAATACTAAACAGCTTTTACAAACTTACTCACGCTTCATGTTCACACAGTTTTCACTCAGAAAAATATACATCCGCTCAACTTCTGAAAAATAAATCCCCTATAGAAGGCACATTTTTTCCCTTAATTTTCATTGAATGGAATTCCCAAGGGCTTCCAAAACATTAAAGTTACCTTTTCAAAAAGTAAGTAAAGAGATATAATCACTGATTGTTTTTTATTTCTATTTCTGTGACTTAAGTAGGGCATTTCTAAAGAGACTATAAATACCTCGGCAATGGATGAAATTGAAGAATGACTCTTTCTTTCAACCTTGCTAATGAATAAGGCAAATAAACCTTTATTAGCTCATCACAAATTGTTTTCTAGAGTATCTTCTGGGGCACACTTTATTGTAGAAATTGACTTCCACAAAGGATCTACATATCATGTGTTTACACACTGAATGAATATGCTATGAAAATCATCCAGTATTTTACTAAAGAGAAAAGAGTCAAAGCGATTACGCACTTAAAGTAACTGTGTTTTGCTTACTAAGGGAAAATTAGTTGCAGAAAAGTGAAATCACCTCAATTCAGACACATCAATGCACTATATAAATTGTATTGCTCATGATTTATTCAATATGTTCATTCAACTTAAAAAATATAGAGACCATATCATACCTGTCATGCATTGAAACAATTTTCTTTAAATATTTGTGAACACATCTGTGGGTACACTATATTGTTAAAGTTTCATTTTTAGTTGTTCTCACATATTTTGCAACATTATTATTACGTATCTTTTCATTTCTTTAAAAATGGAAATTTCCCCCAACTCTCATAAAACATTTCGGCCTGGTAGACCTTTTCAAGGAAGATGGTGTTATGGTTTGATTTACAATATTCCGCAAAAGTCTGGGGAATTGGAAACATAACTGCATCCCGGAGGCACCATACTCCACAGCAAATGAATGAGTGAAGAGCTGACGTTGCTGTTAGGAGGTAGGACTGGGTGGAGCAGGTGGAGGACTGGGGCTGTGCCACGGAAGGGTATAGTCTTGTCCCCAGACCTTTTATCTCTCTCATGCTTTTCCTTCTCTGCTCTGACCGCCACGAGGTAAGCAGGTTTCTTTGTCAGACCCTTCAGTCATCCTATTTCTGCTTTGGAGGCAGTCGTCAGAAACCATAAGCCAAAATAAACATTTTTTTTTTTTCCTTCAAGTTTCATGTCGGGTATTTTGACCCTACAAGAGAAAAGCTATACAACACTGACCGGGCACCAAACGGTGGATCTTCCTAGAAATATTCATATGATGTAAAAGTTATAGAAGCACTTGAAGGAATCATGTATTTTTCCTGTTTCTCAATTTTCATCTTTTCCATGAAACAAACTCTGAATATAACTAAGGTATATTGGTTGAATATGTTGGTGAATTTACTATGAAATTGCTTTATTAGGGACAAAAATCATTCTGCAACTCACTTATTATCACTAAATTACAAATCATCACTTAAGGATTACAATTCCTAAACCAATTTAAACTATAGCCATTTAATATTTGAGTTAACATTTGTATAATTTTTAAATTTCTATAACATTTTGAAAAATTTTAAATGTCTTTTGTCTTCTGATACTTACACATAATAAACAAATCTTGAAAAGAAGTTATGATAAATAAATTACAGACTGTACTTTATAAGACCAACTCTGAGAAATCCCATTCCACACTAGGTTGTTCAGCAGTTGAGTGCTACAAGTGTTTGATCAGATTTGTGTCAAATTGACAACAAAATGGTAAGATTTTGCTCATATTAAGCAGTATTGCTCTAAAGATTAATTTTCCAAAAATGAAACAGCAAGTATGCAGACCTGGGAAAGTCTAAGTGAGATCACAGTGCTCAGGTAAGAGATAGTATAATTTGCTGTTGCCTAATGATAAAGACTACTTGCTGTAGAAAATAGCTTCTTAAACTACAATAATGAAATAAAGAAATTGTTCCAAGCCTTCAAGAATCAGAAATATATAATAAAGAGGTTAAATGGTAGACTGAGTACTTTCAAGCTCCAGCTTTATTTTGTTCAGAAATGTACTATCATTGTATATGGTACTATGAGTAAGGCTAAGCAAAACAGCACTGTACAATTATAGTCAAATATAGAAAGCTTTGTTGAAATCAAGAGAAAATGTCATTCTTTACAAAGCTTTAATGGCTATGTGACTTGACTCTTTACTGCCAACACTAAGGCAAAAACATTCACCTCCCAGGTCAAATTTCTAAAGTAGAGGTATGACAAACAAGATATGGATGTTACAGAAATTACCAAGCTATTGGTTATAAAAGAGTTTATAAGCCCTTGGTCTGACTTTTAACTTATCTGGATTCCTCCCATATCATGCTAGCATTCATACCAGCCATCAAGTATCTAATTTTAAGCAGAGGTACCTAATTAGTTTTCTCAATTAATATTTTAGGATGCAGAAACTGTGCACAAAGAATTTTTAAGTCACTATAATGAGACACTAATCATGCATAATACTGAATAAACTTTTAAGAAGTAATGATGTTTAAAAATGACTACCCTTCTGTATTTTCTCACAGACATTTTATTTACTTAAATGAGCTGCTTCTTTGTGGCTGTTATAAAATCTAAGACTACTTCATGTACCGAGATAAAATTATCATGAGATCAGTATAGTTTCCAGAAGTTTCATTTCTTTCAAAGTTTGGAACAAATGACTCAAAAAAAGTTACGCTAATTTTCACAGCAGTGGGCAGTATTTTTTCATGAACAGAAGTCTGATGTGAAATGCATTTAGCTAGATGGTGTGATGATAATTCTGGTTTGAGCAAGGCAAGGGGGTTTACCAATCTACATCACTTTGAAAATTAGATACATCAAAGACCATTATTTCTATACAATTTCCTGAGTGACTGCAGAGAGGACATCATTGAGATTTCAATCAAATTGTTTGATTACTATAAAATGAACCAATTTACCAGTTTTATTGTCTCCATTTTTCCCCCTCACTGCTACAAAGAAAAATAGGAATGTACTGCTTAATGGTTGCACAGTGCATATTATGACTGAACTCCTGCACAGATTATAGAAATAGTTGTTAATGTATGTGCCCGGTATAGAATTTCATTTCTTTATTCTCTTGTTCATTTGTGTTATTTTTATTTAAATGCAAGCCAGCAACCATTGCCTGCATTTTTCATTTTCATGGTCTAAAAAAAGTCACATACAAACACTCTAAGTTGGGGCAAGCATTTAGATGATTTGCCAAATCTGCACCTGAACCTTATCAAGTCAGCAAATGGTTCTGCATGATTACCAAGAGTCTCGTTAAATTGACTTCCCTGCTTCATTTACAGCTGAGACCAAACACCATGAAACAGAACTGAGTAATCCAACAAACTAAGGGAATTCAACTATATTCTTTTTCTTGGTAAGTACATGTTCAAGTGCTACTACTGCTAGTAGAAAATGTCTCCTTTCTTCATGTCCATGAGCTACAAAATGGTATTTTTCAAAACGGGGGCTTTTTTTTTCCATATCAGCCCTGAATACCCAATTAAACAATGCTGGGTTCAGAAAATGTGAGAGAAGCTTCTGCATTTATTTTCAGACTGCACACTCACCTTTTGATACTGAAAGCAATGACAGCTATACACATAAACAAATCCTTTTATATAGATTGCAAGTCAGATAAATTTGAGAGGGTTCAAAATCAAATAAAATCTGCCTGGCTCTGTTTGTAGCATCTGATCATCTGAATTGAAAGGCAGAATTCTGCATACAAGTTTTACCAACATTGGATACATTTTCTATCTCTGTCTCCCTTTCTCTCTATCAAATTATTTAATTACTATGAAATAAACCAATTTACCAGTTTTATTGTCTCTATTTTTTCCCTAACGGCTAGAAAAAAAAAAGTAGGAATGTGCCAGTTAAAGGTTGCACAGTGCATATTATGACTGAACTCTTGGACGGATTATAGAAATAGTTGTTCATTTATGCATCTGAACCTTATCAAATTAGCAAATGGATCTTCTGACAGGTAGATAGAGATATATATTTCCCTTTAAGTAGCTATACAGATATAATTAGGGAGTGTAAATAGGTATGTGCCACACACAGATTGTTCTGGGCTGCATTTTGTTTTTTAAAAAAGTGTTGGCCGGGGATTTAGCTCAGCGGTTCGGTGGCCTGCCTTGCAAGTGCAAGGACCCGAGTTCAAGCCCCGTACCAAAAAAAAAAAAAAAAAAGTGTCACTACCTTTCCTAGTACTTTTAAATAATCTTTTTTTTCTTCCCATTTTGTGTTTGTCTTTCAGTGCACCAAAAATGATTAATTTAATGATGCTTTTCTTATATTTACATTATAATATCAGATACCCTTTGAAGTAGTATTTGGGTCACTGGGCAGATATCACAAATGGGAATGCTGAAATAAAAGAGCTCAAATGCACTGGGAGAGAACCGACCTCAGGCATTCTGCCTCCTGGGTCAGGCCTCCTCCCCTTGCCTCCTGCAGTCTGCATTAAAGATGTTGAGTTGTGAGCAGGAATGAAGCCACTGGTATTGGGTATCAATATAAGTCTGAACATGATTCTCATAAAATCCAGGTAGCGAGGTGAGCATAATGCTGCACTTATCTATGGAGGTTATCACTCTTTATTTTTTAAAATTAATTTTATTGGTACATTTAATATATACAATATAATGACATTCATTGTTGGAAATCTGTACCTTTGGAGGTTATCACTCTTGACCCTGGCCTCCTCTTTCTTTTCCATTTTGGACCAAAACGAGTTCACAATATAGCCAAAAGACTACATTCAGATTTCTATTACCCTGCCCTCATGACCATAACTCTTCACTTGCTCACTCGCCTGCACGGGGTTGTATAAAGATTAACATTCACTTATCAGGCAGTTTGATACTCTGTGGAAAGCACCTGCAGCCCATTTATCATCTTAGTGGGCTGCTTATTGTTGAGCTTCTGCGCCTGAAAATTGCCTACCGAGCCCTGAGGCTCATGTGTTAGCTACGCATACTGTCAATTTTTCATATATCTATTACTTAAAATGAAGCAAACGCCTTTATTTCCTTAAAAAAAAAAACCCTGTGTGGCACCCTCATGTCTTTATAAAATTATCAAATATTAACTGTTAATACTAGCTAAAATTGTAATGTTTCATAATGCATCATCTTAGGAAATATCAGATAAACATTTCCTGTGGCCCACATACTAGCCATCTCAAGTGTTTTTAATAAAATCTATCTTTTAAATACCCTTTCATCATCTTCACAGAATCCCTAGATCTGAATCTCTGATTAACAAAACAAAAAAAGAAAGTTTTAAAGACTTGGAGGAGATGTTAATGTTAATTAAATCTCTTTTATCTAGATTGATTAGTGTAATCCATTATTCACTAGTCTTCTGGACAGATGTGTTAAATTATAGTTGATACAGAACACTGCTGATAATTTATTTGATCACATTACTTCAGGCTTAAAAATATCCACACTTGAAAATAAGAGATAGCACACAGACTTCTAAAGTGTTTTCCCTGATCAACTTTTTTGTTTTATGTTCAAGTCCAAATGGTTTTGATTGTCTTAATTTGGGTAGGTTTCTGCTAATTATCTTTTTAAATTATTTCAGTTTTAGAAGTATTACTTTGTAGTTTCTCAGGATTGGAACATGAGAGCCTTTGAAACCAAACAGCTCCCTTTAGATAAACTCATAGGCATATTTTATTAAGAGGGACATTTTATAAATTTTACTTAAAATGCTGAGGCTTAAAAACAGTTTAACATTACACAATATGATCCGAAGATTGCTAAGAGGAAATCACGCTGGTGATGTCCATTTGCTATTAGTAAAAGAGATTTTCCCACAGCTGTATTTTTGCAAAACTTAAAAGAATGAATGTGAAATGTTCTCACTACAAAAAATGATAACTACATGAGGTACTATATCTATTAGGTAGATTTAAACATTCCCCATTGCACATATACTTTCAAACATTGTAGTGTATATAAAAACACATTTTTAGACACTAGTATAAAGAAAATAAAAAGGGATTATTTTCAAAAAGAAACTTTTAAAAGTATTTTCAAACAGTCTTTTAAATATATCCTTTTACAAGCTATGCAAGTGAATCAAACATATGGATATCATTTCCGCTGTCAGACACATGAGTTTGAAAGTGTAAGGAAGTACCATTAGCAAAATGTGTTTCAGCCTTGATTATACCTCCTAATATCTGAAAAATAGCTTGAAGTGTTTTATAAATGCAATATGTGCCACATTCCTAATTATTACTCAACTCCCCATAGCCTCTCTCATATTTTTCAATCTGTGGAAGTGATGATAATGCTCTTCAAGATGAAAAGACAGCATGCTCTGAAGCATATGAATCACACTGGCTTTGTAAGAGTGAGAAAGGAGTGTGGAGAGCTGCTGGCCAGTGCCCTGGGCAAGGAGGACACCATGCAAAGAAGATTCCAGAAGGTTCTGACACCCCAGGAACCAGCCTTTCATGTCTAGGAGACAAAGGCCTTTCTATGTCATTGGCTCTCTTTGGTCTAAAGCGGGCTTGTGGAATGATTTTTACATTTTCATTCATGACTTTTATTATTAAGCTACAATTAAAGTTCTCACATGGCTCTTTTATATCACAAAGCACTAGGAAGGAAGGAAGAGGGAGAAAGGGGCAGAAAAGGGAAAATGCAAGGAAAGAAAAAGGGAGGAAGAAAAGGGGGCAAAGGAACGAAAAGAAGGAGGAAAGAAGGGGAGGGAGAGAGGAAAGGAAGAAATGAGGGGAGAGAGGAAGGGAGGGAGAAGGAAAAAGAGGAAGGAAGGAAGGAAGGAAGGAAGGAAGGAAGGAAGGAAGGAAAGGAGGTGGAAGAGCACAGTGACTGCTCAAGTGCTCAGAAGGCAGCAAGGAAGGCCATATTCTTGTTCTCTTCCCTGAAGGCCTACAACTATATGAATTCTTTTTTTTCCCACATGGATTAGCAGCTAGAATACTCTTTAATAAGCTCCATGGAATAACAAACTTTTTTCATTTTGATAGTGTATTTACATCACAAACTAATACAATTTTCTTCAAGTTGGGAGGAAAATGAAATGGATACAAGATGCCTTTGAGTCATGAACAGCATCAGAAGGCGAGGCCTTTGAGGTACCCATGCCTTTGAGTGCCCTTCTGCCTTGCTTTCAAGTTACTTGAGATTGCCTCTCTGAGTTCCCAGACACTCAGCTGACGTGGCTTTTGGGCGTGGAATTGAAAGGTAAAATCTAACTTACCAGAACCAAGAAAATATTTCCTCGGTCAGTTTTCCCTTCATACGTTATTCTCTCTCCCGCTGGCCAACTTCTAATATCTTTGCATGAACCTTTTCCGAAAGCTTCTACCTGTATTTGCCATAGAAGTTTAATTTTACGTAGTATACATTTACACTCAAAATTACTAAATAAGATGAAATATCTAAATTGCAGCAGGTGTTTAAAATACCCTCACGTCAGCAATGCATCCCTGTAATTTTTTTTTGGGGGGTACAGGGGCTAGAACTCAGGTCCCTGCGCTTCATCCCTGTAATTTTTACGCTTTTTGCCATGGACTATGGGGACTCTGCTTGAATTCTGCTAGTTTTTTTTTTTAACTGAAGTTTTAAGGAATAACATTTCTGTTCCTTCTGTCTCTCTCTCTCTCACACACACACACACACACAACCTATATTCTTACATATACATCTCATGGCAAAGAACTCCACAATTTTAGATGGGGAAAATGTCATACAAATTAATTTTCGGCAAACTGAGTAAAATACATTAAATAAGGACCCTGACTTAGGGTCAGTTATCCAACTAGAACTGCAGTGTGTGAAAACAACACTGTTCAGCTACTGAAATTATCTTCTATCCCAAATATTAGCCATACAGTGCTAGAGCAAACATTGTGACTCTTTCTCCCTGCTCAGAAAAGTGCCTCAGCATATAGTTTTACCTATACATAGTAAAATGGAAAGTTATTAATTAAAAATATTACACTGAAGAAGCTATATCAGAGCAGTCCTTCTCTGTACATTGTAGTAGTACAAAGCTTCTCTACAATACTGTGCATTATTCCAGGGATAAAGACCAAGTGCTTCCGATGGTCACTGACCTTGAACTCACTGGCCTCGCTGGCCTTGAATCCCCCTTTAGTCCTGGTGGCTTCCTTTCCTTACTTAAGGAGGCCTTTGCTCCTTTCTGCCTCAGAACCTCATACCTACTATTCCATCGCCTGGACAGTTCTCCTTCTTTTCTTTCTTATCTTGATTAACTCCTGCTTGAACCTTTAGTTCCTTCGTCTAGAAGGCTGTTCCTCCTATCCTGGGCTCCTATGTTTTCCTCCACTTTCTTGGGATAGCTTTATGGCAATTTACAGTCACTCGTTCTATTTGCTATTATTTTGTTTCTCTAAGCCACAATCTCCACTGTGTTTTGCCCAGCACTGTATTTCTAGCAGTTGGCACACAGTAGGCACTCACTAAATATCTGCTTAATGAATGGCAGGGATGTCCTTGTCATACTCTAAAATTTAGCGATGTGACTTGTGTATTTGCTACTTGGCTCCTGGACATGGCCAATGTTAGAAACAATGCGCTACATGATTGTTTCACAAAAATCCAACAAATATATGAAATACTCAGTCTCTTATCAAAAAGTAGCTCTATTATGGGAATTAGTGCAAGTGAATAAAGAGAATATCAAATTACTACAGTGTTCATACTACAGAATTTCATCTGTTGAGACACTTCTACTCATTAATCCTGATAAAAACTATTAAGTATTCTGTTGCTGAGACAAAGCAACTAACTACTGGTACAAATCTTCATAAGCCTCTAAAAAGGACTTAAAGGAAATAATAAACCCTATTTGTAAGACATACACATGATTTGAGGCAGGCTTAGTTTTGGTGTCCAATTAAAATTATCGCTAACTGCACTGCTGCTCTGCCCTAAGGGGTTTTCTCTGGTGCTCCAGCTCTGGCCCTGCTCTTTTTTCTGCTGTAGAAGGAAACCCTTTCAAACACAAAATCGGGCCCACTTGCTGAAAAGAGCAGAAAAGTATATGTTTGAATCTGCCACTTTCAAGAAGCTAAACTGCATTATTACAAGTGTGCAAACAAAGGTAGCAAAGCAAGGTAAAATATTCAGTATAAAAAAATTATCCTCAGAGAACACACGAGGTGTGAGTGTAGAGTTGTCAGCTGTTGATTGCCCATTTCTTAGACCATCTACTTTGTACCCCAAAGAATTTGAAATTGTGAGTGGGCTTTCTGCAACTTATTTCCTCAGTTATGTGCTTCCTCCAGTTTGCTTATGGGCTTTAAGAATACCAATTAAATATTAATCAAGCAAAAGGAAATAAGAGGCAGTGAATAAATGTAACGACAGCATACATAGTCATCCCAATACATAACACATATGAACGATCAAGTTAAACATATTTTAAAATTTTGTATGACCACCATACTAATGTCAATTCCATTATCACATATAACTAAATAAAGACCACATAATTCACTAAACAGTATGTTTTTCCCCTTTGGCTTCTTACTGTTTTTGTTTGTTCTTTGCAAATAGTGAAAAGTAGCTCCATCGTTCCACATTAACCCATTATCTTTGGAGCCCATCAGTTTGTATGGGTTTATACCAGCTGGTCATTCTCCCTTGGTCGGCAGCGATGCCTTTTTCTGTTAACTCCATCTTGACTAGCGGAGAGGAGCTCCATTCCTTAAGATTAACTCATCCCTTATTTTCTTGAGAAAATGGAGGACATCCTTTCCTTGACGTTTTGTTTCTTTCAACTTCAATATCTCACCTTTCTTTCTGCATTAGCTCTTTACTATCAGGGGGAAAAAATCATTCTTAGTTTGGTGCTGATAATAAGAGACAAAATAGAAGAAAAACAGAGAAATAGGAAGTCTGGTCAAGGAGAGGATATACTGCCAAATCTTTTCCTGTTGTGTTGGGCCATCAACAGGTAAGGTCAGAAATTTTAAAATCAAAATGTAGCCCCTCAAAAAAACATGTTATTTAGAGATTTCAAATCTCTAAAACAATCATCTAAGAGAGTTTTAAGTGATTTTCTCTTGGTAGAAGTAAAAATGATAGTCTTGGGCGGTTACGTTTCCATGTAAAGTATGTGTCTTTAAACTGAACTTATGTATAACTTTAAAATTTCTTGTAGTTAGGAACAAACAATCTTCCTATTTGTCATGTTTTTATAATTAGGTGGACGGTCCAGAGAGAAAATTGGCAGAAAGTGTTTTGGATATTTTTTTCCACCCTAACTCATCCGATGAAGTTGGGGTACAGGTGGGGGAATCAGAATCACTAGAGAAAGAAGCTACTGATTTTCATGTAACACCTAATCCCTGTCTTCAGAGAGTTTAATAGTGTCGGTGCAATATCAGAATCTGGGAATGGGGGACAGATTTGTTTAGCTGTAAAATTTTCCCCAAATGATTCTGATATATTCCCATTAGTTATGAACTGTCTCCACATACTAAGGTCAGTTTTAACAGAAAGTCACTGGGTTTCTCTCTCCACACAGGAAAAGAGATGGCCCCAGATACTTCTAGGTGCTTTTGTTCCTTTCATTTTCTGCAAAAAAAAAAAAAAATTTCTAAATTCTGAGTACCCTATGAAGCATGACATACAAATATTCATTCCATTGTACACTGATCTCATTAAATAGCACATCTTGAACTTTTATGTTCACAGGCTATAAAAAGTTCTTAGTAAATGTTCAGTTCAGAAAAAAAGGTTGCAGTACAAAAATGACTCCTTATTAATTCTACTTTACTGAGGTTGGCTATATTAGCATACATATAAAAGTATTAAAATGTGAAGCTAAATAGGCCATATATACCTCATCTTTCTACATTTCCATTAGTGTCAAGAAATAAACTCAGAATAAATGTAATAAAATGTTCATCTTTTTTGTCTGTGTACAGAATATTTAAATTTTCCTATTCAGTGGTTTCAAAATAGCCACATATTGGAGCTTTATTCATTTAAAGTGTCTTTGGAGAAAGTAACCCCAGGAATTAATACACTGGTATTCCTTTAATATTGAGCTATTAGAGCTAGTTATTTGGGCTTATTCTTTCTATAATTTAATGATGCCTTTTGATCAGAGGAGAATTTATCCTGCTTTCAAAACTCTAATCTGTTCTCCGGATAAGCGCTATTTTAGCTTTGATACTCTGTCCTTTTTCTGCCACAGGAAATAGGAAATGTGAGGCAGCAGGTTTGGAAAGCCGAAACCTGATTCAAATCTTGGTCTCACCACTTGACAGCTCCATGGCTTTGGCCTTTCTGGATCTCCTTGTTGAAAGGAAGGTAGTGACATCTACCTGAAAGAATCTGCTCAGGCATATGCACAGAACGTCCTTTGCCAGGCACCCCTTTATACGGATGCTTGGTTTCGCCATAATTACTGTGCTGCACCATGTTAGAGGCTCACAAAGGAAAAACGCCATGCTTCAAACAGCGCCTGTTTTATGTCTATTTATCGCAGACACACACTTCACATTCAAGAGTAAGATGTCCGTGTAGAATGAAAGACAGACAAATGTGGAAGAACGGCAGGGAACGGCAGGGATCCGCCTTTTTCGTTCATCTGTGTCCTTCTAGAACATCTCAAAGCACTGTTGGCTGGTTACTTTTGCGGGAGGGCTACATAAAATACCATGGGCAAAAATCCACAAAATGGAAGCAATTACTATATGCATACAAAGAATGAGATGCTTGCCAACCTGCATTTATTTAGGGAATTAACATAGGTCTATTCCTATTCTTGGCATCAGGAACAGACACTCTTTACATTTCCTGGGAAGAAAACGTTGTTTTGATCCTTGCGCTTGTTAACCTGAGGACCCTGGGTGGATGATGACCGTGTGCAGAAATCTTACCTTATACACAAGGATGAACAATGCCTGTGGGGAGGCGCAGGACATCCGCGGGTGCTGTCCATCACTGACTTGGCTCTGTGCTCTTCTGCAGGTCACAGGTGCCTGTCTGCTCCACCGGAATCACTCCCACCTCTCGATCCCTGAAGCAGGCACTTACTGCAACAGTCTTACACTCAAACGATTCAAGTGTGTCTGTCAGAGGCAGATTTGTGCAGGGCACAACTGAAAACCAAACAATGCACTTAGGAGTCTAAGGCAGACCTTTTTAGTGATAAATCTCAGGACACTGGAATGAAGTAAGCAAAGTACCCAAAATATTTCCTTTATTTTCAATCTCTGAAGAACTTAGAGTACCTTAGTTAATGCATCCTTTATGTCCCCCTCTACATTAGGAAATGCAGTTATAGCCTACTGCCTTTAAAAGTAAGGAAGAGAAACCAGGCACAGTGGTGCCTACCTGTAATCCCAGCACATGAGGAGGCTGAGGCAGGAAGATCAGTCTGGGCATTTCAGTGATTTAGTAAGACCTTATCTCAAACTTTAAAAAGCGTGGGCATGTAGCTCAGTGTGAAGGCCCAAGGTTCAATCCAGTACAACCAAAAATAATTTTTTAATTTAAAAATAAGGACAAGCTATTCGATGCCCTTTATCATGAAACTTTAAACCTTGTATTCTGTCATGACTCTAAAATCATTATACTTTTCTAATTCTTTAAGAAGACTTTTCAAATTATGTAGAACAAGTAGCCCCCTAATAGTCTATAAGTGTTAGTTTAAAAGATGGGTTCTGCAATCAAGAAGACTGAAGAAATATTGGAAACCAGGTCAGAGGCTATTTGTATGGCAAGGCCTGATCAAGTCTATCATTTGCAATGGTCATGGCTACTCCCTTAAAGGCCAGCGGAGCAC
Source organism: Fukomys damarensis (assembly GCF_012274545.1). Classification (NCBI taxonomy): domain Eukaryota; kingdom Metazoa; phylum Chordata; class Mammalia; order Rodentia; family Bathyergidae; genus Fukomys; species Fukomys damarensis. The sequence goes on along the minus strand of NW_022900918.1, from coordinate 27,877,481 downwards.
AGCATCTCCAGTGGACATTCTTGTACAAACCATGCACAGCTGCCTTACAGAACACCCTGGAACTCTCTGCCCTTGATCAATAGTTCTGAAAACATGAGGCCCTGGGGCTCCCACATCACCCGGGAACTTGACAAAGATCCAAATCCTCAGGCCGCTGCCTAAGCCTACGGAACATGGGAAACAAGCCAGGAAGAGATTGTGAAGCTCACACAAGTTTGACAGCCACTCGTCTGCTAGTGTGGTCTTATCAACTCCAGAAATGAAAACATGGTTTCTACACTCATTCTAGAAAGAATTTCCAATAAAAGGTATCTTTAATAACAGGCAGCTTTAAAAACATCAGATTTATCCTTTCATTTCTAAGTCTATTTTGATTTAGAAAATACTTTCTCCTTTATAAATTATATAAAATGTTTATATTGGCTGCCTCATTATTTTCCCTTTACTCTTCACCAGGCAAAATTCATGATGTTAATTAATGAAAATTAGTAACTGAGCCAGCTTGTTTTTGTATTTGAGTATGAATGAAAAGAGTAGTTTTATCGATTGAATGATCCAGATTTCCACTCAGATTTTCAGATATAAATAAAAGCAGAAATAAATATTACTGCATTATAGGTGATTTTTAAAAATATTTTTATGAGGTTCTGAAGGTAGGCAAATGGGAAGAAACAAAAAGGAGAAAGTGAGCACCAAGGGTCTGACGGAGAAGGGAGAAGTTATTTAATAGATACAGAATTTCGCTTTTACAAGATGAGAAAGAGCAAAAGACTTGTTGCGTAACAATGTACAGACGTGTAACATTACTGAATTGTACAATTAGGAATGTTTCAGGTGATAAACTTTTAGCTTTTCTTGCTACTGTTGTTTTTGTTATTTTATTTTGTTTGTTTTTGGTGTGTGTGTTGGGGGGGTTGTTGGTATTGAACTCAGGGCCGCTGCATGCTAGGAAAACCCTCTACCACTGAGCTAGCTATATGTTCAGCCTCAGGATGGTTGACTTAATAGTATATATTTGTAACCAAAAATGTTTAAATTTCAAGTGATCTGTGAAAAATAAAGCATTATGGCATTTTCTATCAGTGATTAGGTATTTATGCACTGTTTCCCTCTGTTGCATGTGTTGTCTAAAACAAGGTCCTAATTCCTTTATCCTTGCAAGGTAACTATAAAATCAATTCAAGTTTACCAGAAAATTATTGCTGTTGAAAGCAAACATTATTATAATATCAATATAATCTATGCAGGAACCACAATATTGAGGGAAACATACACTTATTTTCATTAGACATAATATACACTATTTTAAAAAATAAAGAGTATGACTAAAAAGTGAAGGACATAGCACCAAGGAACCAAATTCTAATTTCATGTTAAGAAATGAACATATGAAAACCCTCAATTTTTTATATCATTTATTCCACAAGTTTTTATTGAATCTAGACACTAAGCTAATCTAAGGTAATCAGTAGGAGAACAAAGACCAAAAAAGATAAAATTACTGCCCTTAATGAGCTTATAGCACATTGAAAATATATTTACAAAACCCACATCATACCCATTTGAATAATTATTTTTAAATGATGGGAAACAATCACCAAACTGAATATAGAAAATTAATTTGAACATACTCTGTCATAAGATTCCACTGTGCAGCTAAAACTCATTTGTTAGACTCTAGAAATCTCAGAAAATCTCATGTTCAACTTCAGACCAGGATTTGAGGAATTGAGTTATAATGAAGACACCTTGGCTCAGTCTGATCAGACAAGATTTTTGAGAAGTAAAAGCATTTATTCTAAGCTTTTAATGCCTCCAACATAACCTCACATTTCTCTATCAGCACTCATCATTTCTGTGTGTAGCGCCTGGCAGTTTATAAAGCATTTTCTTCAACAATATTTCACTTAATCTTCCCTACTCCTAATTAGGTTGGCAGTTATGATCATCATCATTTTATAGATGAGATCCTGAGATGAAGGGAGATTAAGTCGCTGGGTAAGGGTCAGCAGTTTACTGCCTGCGAAGTCAGCACTAAAAACCAGGCTTTTCTTTCCCTATGTTATTATTTGTCGATTCCTCCACCCATAGTAGAATTATGAGGCAACCTTTGTAAAGCATCATAATTAAACTAATAATTAACAAATATTATGTACTTAAGAGTTGGTAAAGAGCTATAGGAAATGTAACAGAGAGAGAATATTGCGAAAAAACTTCCCCCTCTAAGGTTCTGTCATCCCCGTCTAAGAAGCATATATCAACTCTGCTTCTGTTTTATGAATATTTCGGAACGACTGATGATAATCTTTACTGATTTAAAGAATGTTGAAATGGCAAGTGCTTCTTTTATGAGGTGGGTTAAATGACATAAAATGGGATTTCTTGACAAGCCACCTAAGAGGCTCAGAGGAAAACAGGTATTCTGGAAGAAAGAGGAAACACACGTACAGGAAGACAGGGAATGGGCAGAGTATGGACAGTGAGGCTTTCACCAGGCCTCTGGGACACTCGGCGCCCAAGAGAGGGAAAACCTGGCAGTGTGCTTCCCTGGGGTGGCTCCATGGCCAGTCTGCTGCCCCGAGTTCCATAAAAGCTCAACTTCATTCCAACTCTGTTCTTTTTCAGAGAAGTTATGATATCCAGGCATTTCTGCAGCCAGGACTATTGCTACATTTTCCATCCAGTACAGAGGATACACACACACACACACACACACACACACACACACACACACACTCTCTCTCTCTCTCTCTCCCTCTCTAGATCCAAAGTTCTGAAGTGAAAGGATTCTGGTAAGAAACCATTTCTTAAATTGTGTGCTTCTGACTATGTTCACGTAAAGAGAGGGCTCTAACTAGTTTGTTTGACTTTTTCAACACACACAAAAAAAACTTCATCCCAGAGTTCCATCTGCAGACAGAACGAATCTTGAGCCCTTACTTACTCAGACTCCCTCATCTGGAACTCCAGAATCTCTCCTGGCTTTTACTTAGATCATTGCAAATCAATTGAAATAACAATTTTCCCATTATGAGATGAAATGTACCTCCCTTCCCAATTTGCACGTGAAAGCCCCCTCTATTCTTCAAAATGTGACTTCATTTGGATATAGTACTCTACAGGGGTAATTTGATCCAATCCAACTGAACTGCTTATAAGAAAGGGACACAGAGAGGTGCTGAGCAGGTGCACACATGAGAAAGACCAGGTGAGACACAGAGAAGGCAGCTTCTGGCAAGCCAAGGAGAGAGGCTTTGTATGACACCAACCTTGCCTACACTACATCTCTAGAGCTGTGGAAAAAAAAAAAAAAAAAAAAAAAAAACAACTTCCGTTGCTTACACCCCCCAGCCTGTGAAATTTTGTCATGGCAGCACTGAAGGACTAATACACTGTCTGAATCCTGTGCTCCCACTTACATCGTGATTGAGGTCTGCTCATGCAGTCAGATATATGAATCTGTCTTCTCCTCACTTCCATGGCTCATAAAACGATGTCATGCTTAAAACAAAAGCATCTTTTAGTATATGTTGCACATGTGCAAAGATGGGGATCGATGACAGAAGAAACAATTTCATGTACCCAATTAAAGTCTGAAACGAACCATTTTTAGAAAAATAACCATTAAGAATTTTAAAGCAATCTTCCTCCGATAAGATGAAAAGAGTTTCAGGGTACCGCAGCATCTGTGTGCAACATGTCAAAGTTGGCAGACAGGTTGGTCTATAATCAGAAGCAGCTTTCAAACTGGAAGCCGAATGCGTAATGTTCCCCAATATTTTGCCTGATTAAATGCTTACATTCAGTAGGCTTGAATACATAATCAAAATGTGTGAATACGCCATTAGATGATTAAATCTCCCCAGGAAGGAACCCCAAATCTTGACTAATTCCTTATGCAACAATTTTTCTTACACTTTTAGATAGTTATGGGTAAGATGACTCTATAATCTTTGATTTGATATTCTCATGTAAAAGCACAGGAAATTATTATATCAGAACTCGAATTAGTAGTAGTATTAATATTCATTCCCATTAATATTTATTCGGAAAATCTTTAAAGTAGTGAAATTTTTTTTTGTTAGAGACATTTCACACATTAAGATATATTTACAGTATAAAACCATAGAACACTACCAAGAAAGAAATTACCAGTAAACCAAGTCAAAATACCAGAAGTCAGGTTCTACATGGAATGGTTTTTCAAATGAAAATAATTTCCTTTTGGGGCAATGTTTGATGTCAGGGTCCTACCAGAATGTCTAGCACACGATAAGCACCCAAATATAAATGAAACAATATATTAATATTTTACATATTTTACAATGAACTCTTCATATGGCTATGAATTCTGTCCTCTTTTAAAATCCATTTATTATCATATAAATTTCAATATATGTGTAATAAAGTATTATTTGGGTATTTATACTAAAAGGATACTTATGTAACAAGAAATCATTAGTGCTAGTCTCAAAATAGATCTATTATGTTCCCACAATGATACATAACTCATTTGTTTATGTGGCATTTCTCACCAGAATGAATACCTTAGGAAATCCATAATACAGTGTCCTAAATACAGTTTATGTTTAATAGATAATGGTTCAATGAATGAATGAATGAATATATCTCTAGGTGCATAGTTTTTATAACTCTCTTTAAGGCTCTAGATTTCTTATACAGAACCTATGTGAAAGCTGCTTAATTAATTTCTCTTGAAAAAGGATGAAATCAATATGTTGATCTTAAAGGGTAATAATATAAACAGAAAGCCACAACACTAAAAAAATCTATTAAATTTCTGCGAAGACCCTAAATTTTTGACATGGAAAAAATGTTTTTTTAATTTTTAAGAAACCTTAGCTGGGTAGCTAAGGATTATGAATCTATTGTTATGTCAGAAATATTACTAATGGATTATATATTCAGCTTTTTAAAAAAATCTCTTTTAAAAGGCAATTCTGTTCACTTAGATAGGATTCAGACTCTATTTTTGTAAAAAATATTTGGAAAATATATTTCCAGATTTCAGAGAGGACTAAAAGGGTTTTGCTCACCCTCAGGAGACAAGCTGCCTCTCTAGGCTACAGTATACTCACAGTTGGCTTTGCAAATTATATTTCCAGTCATGGCTTTTCTTGAGAAGTAGGTGATTAATTCTGCTCTGATCCTTAAGCACTACCTATTTTTTGTTTGCCCTCAGTTCTTATGAGATCTAGTCTACCACCTGGTATTTTATGGCTAATCAGGTAACAACTTTTCCAAATTCTAATACAAAGAAGTATACATCTGTTTCTGTAGGCCACTAACATAAATGCTCTTAAACTGCTGCTATCTACCATGGAAACAAAGTTGGAAAAGTCAAAGGGTGGGGCACAGTCCTGCAGAAGCTGGATTGTGCTATCCACTGTCTGTTTAGGGATTCTCAGTTGTTGCCAATGATAAAATAGATGAATATTTATAACCTCATTTACTGAATCATTCACAGACATTATACCCAAATAAGACTAGAACAAATTGTTGGAACTCCACTCTGATATCTTATATGAATTATTTAAGAATCTCCACAACCTGGTTTGTTGTATTTCAACAATCCATTTTTGCCAAACTGATAAACACTATGACTCCATTCTAATCACATCATTCAAACATACATATAGAGAGAGAGATAGAGCAAGAGAAAGACAAAGAGAGAATGAATTGGCCCATTCTTCAATTTCCTATAAAAATTTTACTGCTCAAAATTCCCATTATCTCTCCTGTAAATTATTTCTCTAATGAAGTAAGTATTGCTGAACTTTATAGAAGGTAACTTAGAAAATAAAATAAATTTATATGTCATGAATAAATCCCAAGCCAGCTTTAATTTTGTTTATCTTATTCATTTGTTAAGTGTACCATTTAGAGACACCTTGTATGTTCTCAAAGCTCTCATTAAAATAACAGATGAACTATAATTTTGACATCGAACTAGTTACATTTAAGGATTTGAAATAAGCTGCCTTGTAGGCACCTAGTTTGCATGATCCAGTTCATCTCATTATCATAGGAAGAGTTAATATCAAGTATAAAGCTGTAGCTTTTATGTATTACCAGTAAAATCTTTTAACTATGTCTCATTCACCAATTAACATCAGTAGGGCACAACATCACCAGTATAGCACCAAAAAAAGAAAAGAAAATTCCAGAATTTATAAAGCTTGAGGTGAACATCATATGATCATTTCTCATGTATACGGCAAGCAGCTAAAGGAATGAATTCTGTTCCTCAAATGACATCAAGTTCTGGTTCTCAAATCTGAAAAGCATTTATTAAATTTTATGAATGTATTAAATACTCTGTCCCCCAAGTACTACTTTCTTCTTTTTAAAAATAACATTTAAAATATCACTCCAAATATTAAAAGAGATACATATTCTATTCATATTAGTCCAAATAATGTGATTTCCTATGCATAAGTGACTAAAATTAAGTTGGGTTATAAACTTGGTTGGCTTCAGAGCTGCCTAGGTGATTAGAAAAGCAGATTCTGCAACTGTCTGAGTCTTCATGAGGGAGCCATGTAGAGCACTATATCTGCTCTCTGGTCCTTTCCCTCCCTAGTGTCGCTTCCCTGGTCTTCTTCCCAGCCACCATGAAGTAAGCAGCATTGGTCTACTACAGTCTTCTGCCATGATGCATCTGCCTTGGAGGCAGTAAACCAACTCTCCAAAGATGTGCATTGTATGTTATGGAACTTTATTGGATTCATGTCTCTCCTCCATGTTATCAATGGTCTTAGGAATTATCTCAATTGAAGTTTTTATGGTCAAGGATTTGAGTACTTTGTCCTTAAACTTCACTTGATTCAGAAAGAAAGCGTTATGTATGCAGTATTTTGCAGACAACACCTGTACTGCCTCCAAAAAAGATGGGTTGGACAGGGAGAAAAACAAGACTTAAACCCTTAGTGACTTAATTGAGTTAAGCAGTAAAACAGAAGATAGTAAAGAGATTCAAGTTGAGTGGAACTTCTTTTCTGTCCTGAAGTTTCCCTTAGAGACACTTACTTCCATGAGAACAAAACTTAGGCACTCCTCAGGCACGTCTACCCTTCTCAGGTACTTCTATGAAGAAGGAGTAATGCATGAGGAAGAAGGAAATCAGCTCCTAATACAAGCTCTCCTTTTTACTCCAATGCATTTGCCTTCTGCCCCTTCCCCACAGAGAACAGAGACCTCCAACAGTCCAGATGTGACATTAACTGTGGTGCAAGACTGTTTGCTTCTGATAGAAATTATCAGCAAGCTCTTCCAGCCTAAGATCCACATGCACTTCCAGAACCAGCGTTCATTGCCATTTGCCACTTTAATACCATTTATCTGTCTTCCTTTCCTGTGTCTCATTCATGCCAAGTCACAGAAGTGAACAAAGAGGGTGTCATGGTTGACTCTGTAAGGCCACAAAATTAACACAAGACACTACGGGGAATGTTCTTAGGGTGCTTACTTCCTTTTGAGGTAAATAAACACACAAATAAATTTCAAAAGAAGACAAATGTGAAAATGCAATCATAGAGCCACATATAAATGAAAGCCAGGTAAAGGCAGAAGGGTGTGCTAAATAAGGGAATCTGGAAAGTGTTCAATAAAACTGTTAAGTAGAAGCTGAAAACATTTTGGATTTGAAAAACAATTTACAAAGAAGAGAGAAAAATATTCCAGGTAGAGAGAAATATAATTCTTGATTGTTCAGTGGAGATTTTAAAAAGCGCCTTATTTTGTAATGTATCTGACTCTCTGATGTTATCTATTTATCTGTAATGTTATACATATATAATTCTGTGCACTCATATAGAAAGGTCTCAAGAAACCTATGATGGGAAGCATGGTATGCTTAATTGAGGACAAGAAATGTGAGATTGTAGGCAGCTGTGGGGACTGTCAATACTCACTTATACCACTGATGTCACCTACCATACATATTTCTATGCAGTACGATTGTGTTTATACTCAACTACTTATTAAATTGGAACAGAGAGGTAGATAGAAGGAAAGATGGCAGGGAGAATGACAATGAAAAGCATATGACAATAGAATTAAGAAGTGTTAATTTGCTTCTTTATTTGTTACTCTAAGACTGTAAAATGTGACCGGAACATCTTTATGTCAATCAGTATTCATTACATTGATAAGTGACGAAGTAGAAATCAATACTCAAATTTTCAACTGATGGAATGAGAGGTAAATGTTATGTAGATACTCATTTCAAACTTTATAAGCTTTTTACATCACCCTCAATATATCCTAATTTAATTTTATTATCTTTTTACCGAAAAAACCCTAAATAAGTCAATACTGTATGAGATTATTTCAAAATGTAGCACATGCCTCCAATTACCCACTCACCAAGTACACATCACTTAGAAAACAACATTTGTAATAAAAAAATCACTTGGAAAATAATACTGATAATATCACGTCTCCAAGATAAAATGTGTAATCCCAGATGTCTCTTGAATCCTCTTGTTTCCACATTAATTTATCCTCTTTTCTAAATGTAATAACCATTATCTTATTTGTTTTAATATATGACAACTCTTAGTAATGCTTCTCAAGAAGACATTGTAAGGAAGAGGTTCTGACCTTGCAAGAGCTCAAGGCAGGCTTTCCGGGGAACATGAGGCTATGGATGAAGTCTAAGAGATCCAAAGGAAGTGGCTTGTTCCAAAAGAAGGAGTCTGAGAAGAGAACAGTGGTTGGGTCCTGCAAGGAGTCCAGTCAAGTGCTATGGAACTGACATGCAGTCATGTTTTCTTGAGGAAGGAAGTGGGAGACACCATAGTGTTTGACCAGACCTCTCTGGCTTCAATGAGTCAATTTTATTAAGCAACTTCATATCCCTGTGTTTTCAAATAAAAATGATTTGGACATAGCAAATGGTATTGACAGAAACATAGAGAAAATGCCACTATTCTTTGTCAAGTTCATTTAGAAATGGTCTTTACTGCCAGAAAACCTGCACCCACCCACCTAGTTCCACGGTGCTACTTGCAGGCGAAAACCCTGCTCCCTGATGCATTACTATATTCTCAGCCACTGAAGATCGTACCTGACAAACTGTAGGTTTTTACACTGACTGAAGACTGTAATGCTCAGATTTTTAAATTCTCAATGAAGATTATCCAAGACTGGCCTTTATACCTCTACTGGGCAGGATTTTTAACACCAACAAACACATTGCCTACATTTGGGCAGAACCAGTCTTGGCCAAATGGTATTGTATATTCTTCTTTCTATAAATATCAGACAAACTACCCAAAGGATTCTTATTGTACATTTAACAATGTATAAATTTATTTTTGAACGAATCTTATAATTCTTCATCTCTACAGAAAAAAATAACCCACTTTAAAAGAACATTTGTAACATATACAATGACAAAAATGAGCCTTGAGAAAACTATGAAAATATAGAACATTTATTTTTAGGCAAAAATGGGTAAAATCTAAATTAAGAGTCTAGTTACTAAGGTTACAAAGAATGAATGACTAAAGTAAAATAATACATCACTCAGTTTTATCAACAGTGCCAAAAAATGCTCAACAAACTGTATTTCTGCTATAAGACCTATTGTTCCCCAAGAGCTACCTGTCTGTTAATCTAAATACATTTATTCTCATTTTCTTTTTCATCTACTATATACAAACTCTACCTCTAACCAAATAAAAAAAGCTTTGTCCCTAAAAGTCAATGAAAATGTAAGTATGCAAATTAACAAACTGTTAATCTAGCCAGTTCACCTCTGGCTTTAAAAAAGAAAATGGTGGCTTATTTTTCCTAAATTCTATACAAAACATTTCAGTCAAATTATGGAAATTAAGTATGAAATAAATATATATATATATATATATGCACACACATACATACACATATATAGAGACAGAAGATAATCAATCTTTAGCCCTTTATATTCTTCTTTCTATAAATATCAGACAAACTACCCAAAGGATTCTTATTGTACATTTAACAATGTATAAATTTATTTTTGAACGAATCTTATAATTCTTCATCTCTACAGAAAAAAATAACCCACTTTAAAAGAACATTTGTAACATATACAATGACAAAAATGAGCCTTGAGAAAACTATGAAAATATAGAACATTTATTTTTAGGCAAAAATGGGTAAAATCTAAATTAAGAGTCTAGTTACTAAGGTTACAAAGAATGAATGACTAAAGTAAAATAATACATCACTCAGTTTTATCAACAGTGCCAAAAAATGCTCAACAAACTGTATTTCTGCTATAAGACCTATTGTTCCCCAAGAGCTACCTGTCTGTTAATCTAAATACATTTATTCTCATTTTCTTTTTCATCTACTATATACAAACTCTACCTCTAACCAAATAAAAAAAGCTTTGTCCCTAAAAGTCAATGAAAATGTAAGTATGCAAATTAACAAACTGTTAATCTAGCCAGTTCACCTCTGGCTTTAAAAAAGAAAATGGTGGCTTATTTTTCCTAAATTCTATACAAAACATTTCAGTCAAATTATGGAAATTAAGTATGAAATAAATATATATATATATATATATGCACACACATACATACACATATATAGAGACAGAAGATAATCAATTTCTTTAGCCCTTTATAATCCACAACATGCCCCATTCCTATCAGATCATTTCAAAACAAAAGATTAGGATATAAATATTAGAAATTTCTAGTGTTAAAAATGAAAGAATGGCTGTAAATACATATGTCTTCTAACATATAAAGAGATCTAAAAAATGATCAGAGTAATGTGAAAGAAATGGAAAACTGATGGGAATTTCTTTATGCAAAGAGGTATATAAAAAATTATCCTGCTGAAAACTGTATCTGAGTTATCCAAAAGATCAAGGTAGAAGCTACAAGGACTTAAACAACCTGGTTTTCTTCTTAGAAAATGTGATAGTCCAATCTTACATTTCCGGTTAACAGAAAATTCAACTCCTAAAAGTTTTATTCTTAAACTGGAACGAAATGGGTTATAACAAGTCAGAACCCTAAGGAAGAACTCTTCATAGTTTTCAAAGATCTAACCTGTAAACCTCAATGTTTTACTGCTGCAACATCCATATTAAAAGAAGCTTGTGCAGCTGGCCTTCACTGTTAGTGAACTATCATTACTCAGGTTAATTTAGGCTTCACAAGTTATTTTTCTGTATAGGTCAGTAAGTCATAAACTAAAAAAAGTGTCACAGTCTGTACTCCAGAAAACATGAGTCTTGCAGTGCCTCTTTACGCAGGGACTTTTCAGTCATCATTTCTTTGTGCCTCCTAAGTGATACATGACAGAGTATAGAATAATAAATCACCTTCTACTATTTAGAGTGGCATGAGCCACAAGGCTATATATAATTCTCTATTACTTCTGCCTTCCATAAGTGATATTTACTAGCAGAGCCCTAACTCTGATATCTAATCTCCTTAAATTCTGATCAAGTTATTAACATTACTACATTTAACTGGATAACAGTCATTCTTCTTTATTTCAACACGGAGGGGGGATGTTAACAATGTCGCCTCTATATGTTACACGATCTGTGTGCTCAACTCCCTCAGGTTCTACATTCAGACTCAAAGCACCTGAAATACAGGCTGTGCTGGCCCAGGGCCTCTAAAATACTAAAAGTTATGAATATTAACAGCATTAATTCCCATCAGTCTTCCCCGTGAGACTACAGGGTCACATATACTAAGCATTCTTCTGCCTTTAATGTATTTGTGTGTTCTTTAATTTCACAATGTTACTTCTGCCAGTTTATGATCAAATATTTGGTGACCTTTTGATTTGTTTAGGTCCTGAGTATGTATGATGAATATTTATAAATTAGGTTATTAATGTTTCTATAGCAGATTGCCTGCAAGAGATTCTTTAGGTATAAAAACAGTCATCAACAGCAACAAATTAGACACCAATTACAAGAAACTACAATATATTATATATGTGTGTGTGTGTGTGTGTGTGTATGTGTGCATTTTATGCCCTTCTAAAAAGTAAAGTTTTAAGTATTTATAAGCCTTTGGTAATAAAAGTAAAACAGAACTAACCTCCTACCTTTCTCTGCTCACTGGAAATCGGAATAAACATAAATAAGTTAATTCAATAATTTGAAATATTTTTCAGTTTTAAACAAAATATTGATCATACATAGACATATACAAATGTAGACTAGTAAGTATCAAATCATTAGTTTTCTACAAAATGAGGCTCTGATTTGTAGTGGTTGCCAATTTCTATGGTAAAATACTCATTTCTTGGCTGAATTCAAGCTAAAAATGTGGAGTCAACCACCTGGCAAAATGCCTAACAATTTAACAACTGCTAAAAATACTCCATCTAGGTTGAAAATAAATGTAGAATCATATACACAGATTCACACATATGTAGTTATACACTAGACAAAGTGGAAACTTAAATATACTCCTTAACAAATTTTTTTCTTCAAAGTTTCTAGCTTTTATTTCCAAAGGTCAGAATTTCACTATGCATATTATATCTTTTTAACCACATAACTTGGAATAATTGCCTCTATGGTCCCTTACAGAGTAACACCAATGGTTTTTAAGCATATCACCATTTAAGCATGTAATTAGTTATGGCCATATGTTTGATGTCTAAAATAAAGCAGGCCCGATTTAAAACCCAGAAAGCAGACCTCTGGCAAATTTCATAATCTGATCTTTTTATCATCCTTCATGAACTTTGTGCGTTGGTGAATGAAGACGGTGTTTGCACAGTGACTCACATATTCAAATACAGAGAGATAGAGCACACAGCTTTGAGTGGGCTCTTCACTTCACATATTTGATGTCTATTTTTAATTATAACTATTTTTTTCCACAACAGTACACAGTCCCTATGGAGAAAATCTGCCTGAAGAAATCACCAAAACTCCATTCATTCATCCACTCTATCCAAAGTTGCAAGCCCTAGATCCTTGAAGAAATCTAACAAAGGCCCCAGGAACAAAAGGGCGATGAGCTAGCATCAAACAGAGTAAAGTCAAAAGCTAAGGGCACAGCCAAATGAATCCTTATGCACTGTCAAATGATGGGCACCTTCAAAGATTCTACATCATGGCAACTCTCAGTACCCTCATCTGTGGTGGTAGAAGAACTGGTAAAATTAACATGGAGAGATATGACAATAGCCATTAAAATGCCTAATGCCGATCACATTTTTCCCAGCAATTTCATTTTCAGGAAATCCTTTCAGAAATTCTTACTTGTATGACAGTGCACACATGTGGATATGCAGTATAACATTGTTGTAATAGCAAAGAAGAAGACAGGTGAGGTGTAGGGGGAAATGCCACCACCTAAATGAAGGGTCCCAGTCCTTTCCTCATCACTGGGACAAAATACCTTGTGCCAACAGCATAATGGAAGAGGGGTGAATATGCTTAGTTTCAGTCCATGGTTGACTAAGGCAAAAATAGTACAGAGTGGGGTAGTAGAGGAAAAGATGCTCAACAGATGACAGTCACATAGCAGAGAAGAAAGGGAGGAATCCAGAGGGCGCTAGAACCTCTCAGGTCACACCAGGCCCTGCCGACCAGCCTCTAACCAGATCCCGCCTCATATCTGCAAGTTGGGTATGCACTCACCAGGCTCATCCACAGTACAGGGCCTGTGACAGTCCACTATTGTGCCAGCTTCAGTAAGAAACGCCTGGCTGACAGGTTAGCAAAGTTGTGTGTGTGGCTGAAGGGGTTCACTGAAGACAGAAGACACACGATGGGTGAGAGGGACACCAGCCAACAGGCGTGGAGCCTGAATGAAGTACAAAGGGGAAAGGAGGAGAGGGACGGGGAAGGGGAGGAGGAGGAGCGGGGAGGAGGCTGCCTTCAGATTCTTGGGAGGGGCTCCATTCTTGGCCATCACTTTGGGACATCCATGTCCAGGCTTCCACAGAGGACTTGTCACCCTTCCAACGAAGACCCTCAGGCTGCCAAGGGGACTCTGCAGTGAGCTCCAGGTCGTCCACTTTTGACTGGATCATTCTGCCATCCAGCAAAGAGGCAGCCCTTTGCACTCCGCCACTCTCCAGGCAGCCACTGTAAGCCTACGTTGTGAACCCATGTGATGCAGTTCCCCATACGCCAATCACCTTGCAGATACGTGAGCTTTGGGGGACACTTTAGATATAAATCATAAAGTCGGGGAGAGCAAATCTGTACAGTAAAGTAAAAAAAGGTAACCTGTGAAGATAGGGGAAGGGTGGCAAGTCCGTATGCACTGAAGTGAAATGAATCTCGGGGTACATAAAGTGGCAAAATGTCTGCCTACCAATGCGTGGAGTGTGGCGCCATCTTGGTTAATATATAAAATGCAAATATTTGGGTAGAGAGAAATTGTCAAGTGAAAGATCACAATTGCCTATAAAAGCGGTTGCTTCTGATAAAGCCAATCCTTTCGTAACCCTTAAATATATTTGTATTACCAATTCATACATAAGTGAAAACATCCGGAAGGTTCTTTCATGACTTCTAAGTGTTTAAGTTTTAATGGGCTCTGGCCTCTCATCACATACATTTCTGCCCACAAGAAGACTTCAGCATAACCTGGAGTGAAACGGTCCCAATTTTCGCCCTCTTTCAAAATTGCTCCCTTCCATCAGTTCTTTTTCTGGAATCTACACTCTTCTCTCTGAACACATGTCAGAAGCCATTGTCCCCAAAGTAACTGTCGCTGCAGCTCCCTGAAGTCTGGACCCGAGAAAAGTAAATATTATTGTGACTTGAGGAATGTTCTGTAGGTCAAGAACCAGTCATGGGAAAATGCAAGAGCCCAAAAGTTTGCCCCAAAATATGTAAAGCTAAGGGTTGAGGGGCTATTGCCTCTACAGTCATTAATATGTAAGCAGAAGTATGAGCAGAATGTATGTATCCGGACTTCAACATCAGCACTCTCACTAACGATTTTAGGTTAAAAAAAAAAAAATAGTACAATATACACAATTTTTGTGCGAAGAGAGAATGAAAGTGAATTATGCCAGAAAGACCAGTTATTTCATCTTTATTAATCTGCTTTTCCCCAGCAACATGTGCCTATCCTCAATATTTTCCACTAAACCACAGGTTAACACCTCAAAAGTGTGCAGATAGTCAGTTAAGAAGCTTATGTATTTGTCCTACCCTGGGCAAAGTACTCGCGAAACAACTGCAACTGCATAAACTTATCCCCAGATGAGCTTCAAGTCTTCAAACAGCAACCTTGCTTCCCACTGAACTTTGGAGTGGTGGATTTACACCAATTTTGCTAGGAATATGGAAGCTCTTTATTTTTCATGCAAAGAAACTACAAAATTTATTTATTTAGAAGGGGCCTATTTGTGCTGGCTTCCCTTGATTCCTTAGAATGTTAAAAAGCAGTAATCACACTGCATCTAAAACCAGATGTTTTGAATAAACTTTACAGGAAGACGTGCTAGCACAGAAAGCTGAATTCATTGTTAACCCATAGTCAGTGCTTCTATGACTTGCAGAGATTAACTGCTCAGATGTATTCTTGGAAATTGGGAGGCCTAGGAAAATCTGAAAAGAAGTGACTCTGTTCATTTGTATTATCCAGGTTGAAAAATCGCAATGTTTCCTACCATAAACAACCATTCTGCACTCACTCATGCTTCCTGCTCCCTCCTGATTCCTGCATCAGGCTTCTAAAAACTCTTTTCTCCCTAACTTTTCTCCCTAACGTAAGATGTGGGGCCTGATGAACTGGGCTTTTCATGAAGAAAGAACAAAGCATACTTAATAATCAATACTGGTCCTTCAGTCTGTAGCAATAACAGCCTTCCCCTTGGTTCTGGGAAAGTTAGCAATGAAGGAACTTGATTTGTGTATCAAGGGGCTTGGGAAAGGTGACTGTCAGCCTGAAAAGATAATGGTGCAGTCCCACACATCGAGGGGGGCGATTAAACCAATGGATTACAAAGAACATGAAAAGAAAAGCAATCATCAAATTCGAATTTATATCATGGTAACTAATACACTGCTTAAAATACGATTTCCCCAAAATATTTTCATGCCTCTGTTTGCTACTGTTATAAATAAGCTGTCGTGTGCCTGTTGGATAAATAACTTTCAGGGTTTTGTTTGTTTCCTTTTTTTTCAGCTTTAATTGAGTTTATTGGTACATTTTAGGGATACAGTACAGTCACATTCATTGTTGGGATCTTGTACCTCTACATGACAAGTCTTGATTCTCATTTTTCTCATTCCCTTATGCCTGCCCATCCTCCCCTCCCCATCTACAAACACTTTATTTCCATCTTTTCATTATCTCACATTTTTTTCTTTTCCCTTATTACCCTTCCTCTACCCATCTCACCTTCCCTACACCTTTAGCTCCTTTCTTCCCATTGCTAAATGTCAGTAATCTTATTAGGATCTTATGTATTATTGCAGATTATTCACACCAGAGAAACTATTCGGTATTTACACATGTGTGCCTTATTTATTTCACTTAGGAGTATATCTTCAATATGTATCCATTTTCCTATGAATGAATCTATTTTTTCGTTCTTTATGGCTGAGTAACATTCCATTTTATAGAAAAACCACATCTTCTTTATCCAGTTTCCAACGGATGGGCAAATGGGCTGTTTCCAAGATTTAGCTATTACAAACTGTGCCGCTATAAACATGGGTGTGCATACTTCTCTGTGATATAATTCTTTTAGTTCTTTTGGAAAGATACCCAGCAGAGGGATGGCTGGGTCAAATAGGACCTCCAGTCCAAGCTCTTTGAGGTATCTCCATATTGATTTCCATACAATAGAACCACAAAAAACAATCTGAGGGACTACAGTTTAGTCAACTCTACAATAAAATAAATGTTAAATCTTGCCTTTGATTTTTCCACATAGGTTTATGCTTTGGCAATGTTTCCTGCAATGTGATTTAAATGTAACAATATTCTGGGTATTGATTAATATTGTTATAAATTGAGGAAATGATTAGTCTCTTACTGATTAATCATAATAACAAAGACATTTGTCTAAGAGGTAAAGATAACAAGTCCCAGGAGTATCATAAATAAACGATATTTATTTTGAAACTTCTCTAGTTTGAAAATTCAATTCCTATAGTGGAGACATTGAAGAACATCCTCACTTTTTGCAAATTTTAGGTACTCTATAGATTCAGCTGGAATGTCAACTGACTGAATTCTATTATTAAAATTCAGCAAAGTAAACGGTACTGGTATCATTCATTTTAAATGGTGGCTGGATGACAAGCTAAAGGTCACTGAACCTTTAGACAATTCTCAAATTATGAATATATTGGTATATACTGTATGCTTTCAACAAAAAGTCTTTGACAAGTTAGAATTTACTAAAATGAAGGCATCATTATTGAAACATGCAATTGATAAGATTAAGTTTTTATTTCTTCCAAATAAGCAATGGAAGAATACACTAAAAATTGTAACAAACACTTGTAATCTTTCCTTTTTATTGATTCCTCATTAACCTTAGTTTCATACCATAAAATTTTCTAATCTACTGATGTTTGTATAATAGCTAGAAGAAAGCCATATCATAGCCAATATATCTGGGGATTCAAAATTATTTTTTATGCAATTTCCATCCTATTCTCCTAGTTCTTTTTGGTTTACATAGCAGAAATGAAGACATATAGAGCAAGCAGTTATATCAAGCAATTGGGTTGAGGTAACAGCAATCTGATCATTGTACCAAAACATACACTGGAACTTACTGTACTATTTTACAGAAGTCATAAAATGGCGAAGCAATCAGCTTGGGTATTGTGTACCTCTTCTGGATAACTTGAATTCCCATTCTAGTTGCAATCCTTGCTTGGTGAGATGAGACAGTTCTTGTCTACCCTAGAAATACTCTACTCCCTAGAGTACCAGTCAGACTCTTTGCCTGGGAAAAAGAGCAAGGAAAAAAATCAAACCCCAAAGAATAAAGAAAAACACAGTTCCGAAAGAGATTAGAATAAAATAGTCAGAAATATGGCCACACCTGATAAAGTGCAACAAAAATACATTTATACTACATAAGGATCACATTAGAATATACAGTGTATCCTCAAATTACGACCATCCTGACATACAAAGAACTTGGTTAATTAGGTTAATGGAAGATTTATCTGCCTCTTGTTATCTACAGTGTGTATCCAGATAAACATCCAGATCTCAGCTCTATTGATTTATAAACAACTTGAGTTACAGCCAGCCCTCAGAAACCGATGGAGTTTGTAAGGCAAGGATCCACTGTGCTTCTGAGAAAAAAAAATTGGGGCCTATTCCTACGAAGTACACAGTAATAAATAATTCTATAATTATTTTCTCTCTTTTTGCCTGTCTTCATCTATCTCTCAGATAGTTCAATTCCTAAGACTCAAATACCTCCGGACTCCATAAATCAGTACTGAATACCTAAGACCTGTTCTGGAAACCATTGTTAAAAGGGTGTCTTCTGAATGAAATTCAACAGAATATCAGATGTGGGTTCATTCTTAAGTATTTCACGAACATGAGCTGGCAACAGAGACAGAGCAAGAAAGCTGAAAAGAAATTTCAAAGAAAATGGAATTGGCTTCAAAAGTAGTACCCAAGTTTAAGTCTACTACTGAAATGCATCCCTGCCACAAGCCTTTGTAGTCACTGGCATATTAGACAGCTACCTGCCATTATATCCAGCTTTAGCAGTGACCATAGAGGTGATTTTTATTACATGTACTCTATGGTTTTAGGCTTCTCATTCTCCCATCAGATGCTTAGTAGCGTGCAACAGAAACCAATGTTAGTAGAAATGGGTCTACTGACAGGAAGCTGCACTCTCCCCAAAACACTCTCCCACACAAAACACAAAACACTCTTGCAAAAGGGCACTTTTCTAAGCAGTATTCACCAACACAGAGCAACTCAAGGATGGTGCTGGAGCCTCCATAAGTGCCATCAGGCCACTGCTACACCCAGAAGAAATTCTGCACAGTCCCTGCTGCTCTGAATCACAAGCAGCCAATCCAAAGACCTCGACGGGACAGATCCTGGCCCAACATCGTAGATGAACACAGATTACGAAGCTACGTATCTGCCATTTTCACTTCCTGTACATGTGGAGCTCTGCCTCCCATCAAGACCTAGCAAAACCAGAATTTCTCTGGATTAGAAAAGACTTTCAGTGGAAATAACCAGAACACATTTTTATATAGGATGACTCAAATGTGTACAAATAATAAACTATTACATACTCTTAATGGAAGATTCTAGCAATGTCTTAGCACTGAGATTTTTTTTTTTTTGCTACTTTTTACCTTTCCTAATAACTGAGAGTTAAACACTTCCTAACATTCAGAAAGAATTGCAGTCAATGGTACATAGCCCATTAATTTTGGGGAAAAATAATAATCATAAAAAAGTTAATTTTCTCATTTAGGATAAAAATTATAAGACTTGGGCCAGGGATTTAGCTCAGCAGTTCGGTGGCCTGCCTTACAAGCACAAGGACCAGAGTTCAATTCCCAGTACAAAAAAA
>NW_022900918.1:27838037-27857911 GCF_012274545.1 Fukomys damarensis | reverse complement strand
ATATATATATATAGGACTTTCCTAAGACAAAAGCTTAATACAAGGTCTTCACAATCTGCCTGGCTCATCTACTTAGCCACTTGTACTCATGGACAAGTTTATTACTCTCTCTCTGCCTCAGTTTTCTCATCTGTAAATTGTGAATAATTAGATGTCTGAGGAAAGATGTTACAAGAATTATTCAAGGTACTACAAAAGTGTGAAAAGGTACACAGGACCTAAAGGAACCTCAATACATGTTCCATTTTATTATATAAAATTCAATTTTGTAACATGAAGCACATTTTTAACATCCTCACTATATCTATGCTTTATCTTGATTCTGTTTCATCTCATTAAAGGACAACCTTCAACTATATGTAAAGGTCAATCATTTGATACTTTTGTCATAGCAAGAAAAAAGAAAAGAGATAGTCTATTTTATCTTTTTAAAAAGATCAGTGGAATAGACTATTCCACCTACTGTGAAAGTAATAGTTTTATAACAATGATTTTTAGAGAACCAAATTATAGATAAATCATAGGAAGATTTCACTCTAAAATTTAGGGTAAGAACAATAATATGCAATGTTTAGCTGGACCTGCCCTAAATAAAAACTCCACCCTTTTGAATATTAATTTTACATGGTAGACAACGATCTTGACATTGGTCTCAATAGGAAATACCTTGTACCACAGACCCTCCTGCAGTGCAAATTCTGAAGGGCAAGGAGTATGTGGCTCACAAAAGGAAAAATTCTGCTGAAATGAAAATGCCAATATAACACCTAGATGTTAGCATATGCCCAATAGTATATAGACTGTGTTTTCTCCTGAAGAATATATATGAGTTAGTCAGTATCTGTATAAATGTTTTTCACTAGGAGCCAAATGAAGTCTGAGTCCTTGCCATCATTTGGTATATTCATTATATGTATACTAAATATATGAGTATCATTACATACATATACACATATGCATAAACATATTCACTACACACATACACATACACATATATAGAATTATGTGTGCATTATATGTGTATCAAATCTGGGCCAGCCACTGAAAGCTTTTCCTTTATTTAGGATTTTATACACTAACAGTGATCTACTCACAAACACTAGATATTCATACTTAATATCTGTAATAATACATTAAAAAGTAAGTACTGCTCCAAAACACTCAAATAAAACATCACAAGAGGTAATAGGGTGGTGGAATTATCCCTACCAAGTCCACCCTTTTTTAGAGGAGAAGAAATGATCTCTTTCTTTCTAAAGGAAAGTACCTTTAATCAGTGTCATTAGTCTCATTTGTCCAAAGGAAAGAGAAACACTTCCTTTAGAAATTAGAAAACTTAATACGTCTGACATGACTCAAATGTACTGAACCCTAATGCAAATTTTCTTATTATTTATTGTCCTGAGTAGTAAACGCACACCAAAACACAAACATACTCTGTAGCCACAAGAAACATGCACTTTCAACATAGGTTACATTTTCCAGGTTAGGAAATAGGTCCACTGTCCAAGAAATGAGGTCCCAAGCATACATACTCAATGTTTTTTTGTTTGTTTGTTTGTTTGTTTTTTCAGCTTTAAATGAGTTTATTGATACCTTTTAGGGATACAGTACAGTTACATTCATTGTTGGGATCTTGTACCTCTACATGACAAGTCTTGATTCTCATTTTTTCCCCTTACCTCTGCATTAAGTCATTCCTTCAGAGATCAGTCTTATCACGTAGGAAGCAAACAGCATCTTCAATGTTACAACTATTGTGTTAGGAAATATTCAGCCTGCTTAAGCATCAAGGCCCATGCCACACCAAGAAATATACACATTCAGAGTGTCAATTCAAATGGGGGGGAAAAAACCCAAAACATTGAACCTTGGTTTTAGAAAAAAATAATTTGTACAGATCAATTTCATGAAGAAAAACAAAATCTGGGGTGACAATGGTTGTTTCTTTACAATTATTTCTGGGATTCACTTATTGCTTCAACTGCTGTCTTGGGCAAAGATGGGTGTTTGTTTTGCAATGGATCTGACTTCCGTGTGTCCGGGAAACGTGGCCCGCTGGATTATGGAGTAAGCAAGACTGAACCTCCCGGAAGAGCAGACCCGGAAGCATCCTAAAGCCTCACCACTCTATAAAAAAGGCTTACAAGCACCAAACAGCCAAATTTCTATTGAGCTATGGCAACATATTTTACAATTTAGATTAGCGTTTTCTGCCTTCTTAGATTTTTGTTTGTTTGTTTATTTCTTTGTTTTCGCAGCTGCTACTTTTTGTTTTCCACATGGGAACGGAAGCTTTCATAGCAAGGAGGAATTTTTCTGTTTGTTTTCATGTGGGAATTCTCAGGTTTTTTTTTTTTAAATAATTCCAAAACAAGTTTAAAACATCTTCATATGTAAACTGCAACAGCACAAGACTTTAAATGTTCACAGTTTGCAATGAGATAGAAAATATAGAAACTAACTAAAAAATAAACCAAAGCGGATCACAGAGGGCAAAAAAAAAGCCAACTTGTTTTCACCTTTACTCCATCTGGAACCACTTACTGCACCAACTACATACAAAAGTTAGTTAAAGAGATACACAGCACAATTTTTTTTTTCTTTTTGGTTTCCTTTGGTCAAAAATAACCACACCATTAGTGTCATCTAGAGTTATCAAAATATTTCTGTTTTTTAATGCAAGCATACACAGTTTAAGAGAGTAGCTTGGTATCTGTGAATCTTTAAAATACACAGCATGCTAATGTTTTCTAACAGATGTGTGCCTCTGAAGTGGGAAAATCAGTGCCACTTAAAATTATATCTTTCACAGGGATACATGACAAATGTGATTATTTTCCTAGGATTTCTCTAGAAATTTGACTAGATTTACAGGAATGAAAGTACTTTGGGCTTAAACGTGTTTCTTGGTAGTTTTACATGAATTCATAAGGACAGACAGATGTTCCTTCTACTTGAACCAAGGTCAATTGACAGTTTGGCAAAAACAAACAAACAAACAAAAACACAACAAATGAGAGCCATCCACTGCTCAGGGAGTTCCTAAGGCATGATTCACATGACAAGGGATTTCACCTTTATTTTTACTATACAGTGGGAGTGCAAGCATCTACTTATATGAAAGAATAATTATTACTGTATAAGAAATAAATTAGAAAAGGGCAGCAAGCACTTCCAAACCTTAAAACCACAGTCTTTGTTCCTCTTACCTGCTCCTCCCAATGGCTACCTGACCTTGTGCCCCTCCGGCTCCCATCCTTTTTCCCATCCAGCCCTCACATCACCCTGAAGTGACTCAGATGGATGTTTATCTTCACTCCCCAGTGTGGATCTCAAGGGCAGGGAAACTGTGAGTGCTGCTCTTTTAACCAAGCAATTAAAAATAAATTTCTACTGACCTGTGCTGACAGATATGAGAGGCCCCAAGTAGGTAACAGCTAAAAATGGAATTCACAAAATTACAAGTGGTTCCCATGTATGCACCAGCAGCACAATTTATTATTCAAAGCCTTCACCATAAATAGATCATTGCAGAGCCAGTACAATTTGATTGCTTTATACCCAGGCATGACTTTTTAAACTAACTTTCCTCTCTATCAACTTCTTTATCTTCTAGGAAATGTCACTGCCATTTAAAGTACTCTTTACATTTAACTTTTCTAATCTTTTCAGGTATTTGAAAATTGCTGTCAGTGATAGCTAAAATATGCCACGTTTTGGAAAAACATTTTGATAGACATAGAGCAAGAGATGGCTGTGCTTCATCAAGAGAAATGTTAGGCTTTAATCCAAAATGTAAGCAACAAAATGCATGTTCCACACAATACACTTTGCTGGTGTATCATTGCTCAAACTGATTGCCAAAGGCTTCAGTTAATATAGCTTATCAGTAACAATCTTCCAAAGGACATATAAGGGTATCTTTCTATACCATGATTTGATTTTGGTCTAACTCAAACTTTTCTGAAAGGCCTGCTTGGCAAAAATAATCACAACAAAAAACAAGAACAACTAGTTTTGTTTATAACTGCAATCAAGGAGAATTAAATTATTTATTGAGTAACTACTGCATTCAGGCTCTGAGCCTAAGGAAGAAATTTATGAGAGAATACTCTCAGATATCTCAGAGGCAAATGTGGGAAACCAAAGCAAATGCTTCATTTTAGTGAATGTAAGAAATAGAAGAAAACTCGATTAATTATCAAAAGAAGAAACAAACACTATGCAAACTTGGCAAAGGAAGAAACAGGAAATAAGTGGTTATAGACAAATGACCCAGAAGAGAATCCTGAAGAGAATTTTAAAGGGAATTGTTAGCTGGGTGGAGCTTGGTAGGGAAAAGTAAGGGAGGCGAGACCAGCATTGTCCTGGGTTTTAACAAATGATGAGTCCGGAAGAAAATTTTCATGAAAAAGTTTTTAATCACACAGAAATTTCTTGAAAAGGAATACTCGGAAGTAAGTTAAGAAACAGACTGAGTTCTTGAATGTCAAAACACGATACTTGAATTTTATTCTTGAGATAATGGAGAACAGAGCAACTTGATGGCAGTTGAGAGATTCAGTTTTAGAACACTGGCTGTTAACGTGTAGTCCAGGAACAAGTAGCTCCAGCATCCCCTGGGAACCTGTTAGAAACTCTGAATTGGGTGCCTTTGCTCAGATCTATTAAATAAGAAACTCCCAGGCCAGGGCCCAACAGCCCATGTTTGAGCAAAATTTCCAGGTCATTCTGACTCACATTCCAGATTAAGAGCTGCTGATTTGTAAACATTAAAATAGCCAATGAGTATGTGAAAAAGTTCTCAACACCACTAATTGAATTAGTGCCATCCTGTTACTGGAACACAACTTGCAATACCCATAACTTAAAGGACGAGAGGTTAATTTTGGCTCATGAAAACAGTTCACGGTCAGCTGGCTCAAAGGCAAAAACACCAAGGCAAAAAGTCGTGGTAAAGGGAAGCTGCTCACTTTAGGGAGAAGAAAGAGAGGGGAGGAGCTAGGGAAGGGAACACATCCATTCAATCACACGCTCAGTGATTGTCTCTTCCACGCCAGCCCTTCCTCCTATCAACTACTGAACTCTTGAATGAATGAATCCATTGATGAGGACGGCAACCCCATGATCGAATCACCCTCCAAAATGCCCAGTACTGAGTACACGAAACGGAGCGGGTGGGGGGGGCTTTCTAGATCTCAATAATAGCCCTAATTATCCCGGAAATGCAAATCAAAACCACAGTCAGTATCTCCAAACCCAACAGAAAGGCTATTAGCAACAAAGCAAGAAGGAACAAATGCAGAAAAATAGGAACTCATACACTGTTGGGAGGAATGTAGGTTACTACAGTGTTTCGAACAGCAGTATGGAGGTCCCTGAAAAAAACTAAAAATAGAACTACCAAAGAAGCTAACTATTCCATGCTTGGTTCTACATCGAAAGGAAAATGAAATCAGCTTGTCAGAAAGATATCTGCATGGCTGTGTTGAATGCAAGACTCTTCACAGTAGCCAAAATACAGAATCAACACAGTGTCAATCAATCAGCCGATGAATGGATAAAGAAAATGTCCTATATCAACAGGGGAATGTTATTCAGCCATGAGAAGTGAAATCCTGTCACAAACAGATGGGAGAACATCGTGTCCATTCAACTTAGCTAGGTCTAGAACATTTCTGAATATTCCTACTTATATGAGGAAGCCAAAAACAAAAACAAAAAAAAGAAAGAAAGGAAAGTTGATTGCAAAGTAGAAGAGAACAGAGCAGTGATTACTAGGGAGGTGAGGAATGGGTGGGGAGAGGAAGACTGAAGAATAGACACCAAAACACAATTAGCAGAAATGGATTCTGGTGGCTCCACAGCACACTGGGTGACCGTAGTTCATAACAATCTATTATGCATTTTATGAAGAAACAGAAGAGTTAAAAGTCACCAAAGTTAAAAGTCACAAAGATACCATAAGTAGATGAGACAATAAAGCCGATTTGTTTTATTATGCGTATCAAATTATCACACTGTACTCCATAAATATGGACATCAGTTAAAAAGAAAAATAAGTAAATGAACAAATTAGAATAATCAAAGCAAGGTATTAAATAGGTCATTTGGCAGACAGTCAGTAAGCACAACAGAAATTTGTGGAAATTCGGAGGGAAGTTTCAGTGGCATTTTCAGGTAGAAAACCAGAAAGAAGAGAATGTAAATGTTTTTAAAAGACTTTCTATTTGACATTTAATAGCATTTTAAAACCACCTTTTAAGGCTCTATCAGAGCTGCTCTCTCAGAAGCTCATCATAAAAAGAAATTCAAGATGACTAAGTCTAGGGTAGGAATTGCAACCTAGTATGTTTTCTCTCCTCTTTTGAATAAGAAATACAAGATTCCTCATTTCTTCCATGTGTCAGAAGGGAAATGGAGGAGAACTAACACACACTTGGAGACCTCTCTCTCTCAGGTTCTACACATGCATTGTGCCATGTGATCCTCACAAAAAAAAGGTCACAAGTCAGGCAATATTATTTCCTTTTTAAATGTATAAGGAAACCAGGGTTCAAAGAGGTGAACAGGAAACTTTAACCAACTCATAAGCCCAAAACAAGGAAATCAAATCCTTTGGTTTCCATAGCATCTGCCAGCAAGCCCAGAGATTCCCGCATAAATAAAGAACTCCTAGTATTCCCAATTTACTTAATATTTCAGAGATCCCTCAGAAGCATGCAAATACTTCGTGGATTTTTTTCTTCTTCCTTTTTGCTATTAAACTGTGTCCTCACAGGTCCTAAGGGGCGTGAAGGTTTGTTCCCACAGCCTCCTCAAGAAACAAGGTCTGTAAATGCGGCTCAGTGGCCTGAGGCCCAGCTAGAAGGGCAACAGATAGCAAAGCGCCTGCTGGCCAAGGGCTGTGGGTAAACGAGGGAGCGGGAGGGAAGGACACGTCTGCCACGGCACCCAGTTCCTCCTCTCTGGCTTTGTCCAATGTGGGGAAGCCAAAGAGAAGCGGGAATTCTGACCAAATTCTGTTTGGGACTGTGAAGAGATTGTCCAGTAGGCTACTGACATCGCCACAGGGCAGCCTCTGGGGCCACAGTACTCAGAGGAAGGCCACGGCAGACAGGCCCGGCCCAGCCTGTCGGGAGTCCTCTGGGAAGACCCTGGAAGCTGCCCGAGTGCTGGGGTCCCATCACAGCCACAGCGGATAAGCAAGGTTCAGTGGAGGCGGGCGCTGGGTGATCAGCAGGACTTCCGAGGCTTCCAGCCCGAAAAGCTAATGAGAGTGAATGCCCAGTAACGGTGGCAGTCCTTCCCAAGTTGAACAAAACCACATCATAAGTACACTAAACTGAGGCGCCAGACCTGGGAGGAGCCCACAGAGCCTGCCTTCTTCTTTACAGGAAGAGAGCTACTCCCTCGTCCCTTGCAACCCTGACCTAACATGATTTTCTCATCTATTACTTGTTAGTTGGCAAGCATCCCTAGAGCCTTTTCTCTATGGCAGGCAGTTTTCTAAGAGTTTTATAGAATGTGAAGTTTTTTCATATAGTCACAATGATAAGAAGAGGGACTTATGTTGTCCCTGTTCACAGAACAAACAAGTGAGGCACAGAGAGGTTCCAGCACGCCAGAGGAAAGAAGCCAGGACCCCGGGACCACAGTAGCACGGCGAGCACCCTGCAGATTAACAGGTACCCCAAAGAGTCACCTGATCAGATTCAGTTTTCAACTAGATCAGACTAAAATAGTTTTTCTTGTTGCTCAAAAAGTGGGAGCTCCTGAGAAAACCAGATGGTAACTTTAAAGAAGCCAAAGAGAGAGGGAGGGAGAGGAAGAGAAAGAGAAGGAGCGTTCGTGCTTCCTCTCCTTCAGCTGCACGGCGCACATTTTCAACTTCAGGGACGCAAAAAGGCAGTGTGGTTCACATACTCCCTAAAGGTCCTCCCAAAGGCTTGTGTGTCAGGCAAGATCCCAGGATGATACATCTGCAGGGCTGTTTCCTTCTCACCCCTTGGAAAGTGGAGATACAAAGCCGTTCATGGATCTAAGTGAAATCAAGACGTACTATTTCTTATCGGCTATGCTCAAGGGCTTCCACCCCGCAAAAAAGGTCCACAAGACTGAAATACCATCCTTAGACAAGTTCTTAACTTGGTCTCCAAGTCCCCTCTGCAGAGATCCCATAGCTGCCAATTTGGGGAAGATTTCACAGCTGTGACCAAGGAAGGACAAAGCATGCAAAACAACAGAAAAGGAAACTGAGGTAGCCCCAAAATAAGGCTAAGGCTTAAATGTGCTCTTTGCAGAAGTACACTGTAATTTTTAGGATTAAAAGGATGTGAGTCAAAATATAGGAAGTTTTAGAAGCTTCATGGGATTCCATTAATTATTTTTCCCCTGATGCGATCGTAGCCTACGGGGCCACTATTAATGGTGAAAATGCGTCCTTGGTGACCTCAGTTCCCAGTGGGCGGTAACATAGGGCAGACAGCCCAATGAGGTGCCAGATTTACGCCACCTACAGTACTTCCTATTTATCTGAGATTTGTGTCAGTTTCTCGAACCTAACGTGCCCCTGAATAGGTCCTAGGATATGGTGTTAGTACAATGTCTGTAAAAAAAAAGAAAAAAAAATGATTCTTTCAGGGAAGGGGAAAAAAGAACAGTGCTTTCAATGTTCAGGATCTTTTACATCTGCTGCTCAGCTGGAAACACTGTTAAAAGGCCATTAGAACCTTAAGGTAACAGACCTCAAATGCCATGAAAGCCGTGGAGCAATTTGCTGTTTGTGTTAGGAGTATCAGCCCTAGCCACTTCCTTTTCATGGGCTGAAAACAGCTCCTGTCATGAGCCGTGAAAATCAATTCCACAGTAAGCAGGCTACAGGTTGGCCGAAGGTGGTGCACCTACAGACCAGCGCTGTGCAGTGGAGCCCCTTCCGGGCGTCCCGGACGCAGGTGCCTGGTTGCGCCTAGGAGGTGCCCCCCACGCAACACTTCCGGGAACCTTCAGGCTCCTCATCCCGCCAGACGCTGGTACTCTGCATTGAACGCTTAATTAGGTTAAAATCAGAATTGTCACCCTGAACGAAGACAGCTTCCGGAATACTTGAGCAGAGCGCTTGCTCTTGCTTATTTGTATTCAACCTTGCTGTTTTTCTTGATTATAGTAATTGTAAGAGGTGCAGTTTTCCCCTGAAATAATACCTTTGCGAGGTCTCTGAGAATGCAGAACATTTTAAAACTTCGTTTCAAATATAAGGTCATACTTTCGAAAATTAGTATTTCTGAGGGATAACAATGGTGGTGCCAAGATTTGTACTTTATAAACGAATGGTTAGAAAGGTTAAAATTCATTTTAAAATGTACAATAGTTTTGTTTCAGTTTTGTAGAGGAAATTGTTATTCCAGGGATAAAATGCAACCTTGGTTACCACAAATGATTAAGATCATTCTGACCAATATTTCTATATAGAGTCTACCTTTGTTAAACGTAAAGCTTTTGTGTAATCTGCTAACTATGTTCTACGTAAGAATAAATTGCCACTCAAATCATTGCAATCAGCTTATGTTTATGCATGTTACTTCCTATTATTTATTTTGACATCAATAACCCAGGCTAAGCAATTGATTCAAGGTTTATTGCTAATTTCTTTCCTAAAACTAAGGCGAAAAAATTTATAATTCTTTTTTTCCTGTGAACATCTAATATAAGTAACCTGTTTTCTTATCTGGAATGTAAACATAATTTTCTCTATATGGTACATATTTTTGACCAAAACAGAAAAATGTGGGTTTATATAACTTGTGTGTTCTGTATACAATACAGTAGATATTAGAATCTTATAATCTTAGATCCTTAAATAATTCTAAGAAATCTACAAGCTCATTTTGTTTAAAGAAGGGAAGGTGTCAATGAAAAGCAATTATTCATAAGTGTGTTTGTGGATGACATAAACTTAGCATTTTGTGAGACATTTTATTTTCCGGTGAAACTGACCTTTTAAGTGCCATGTGGTAATGTAAGTGAAATGAATATGTCCTTTATTGCAGTCATAGAAATAGATTGGCCTAAGCTTTTGACATACTTCTTGACCTCCTAATGCTCAATACCCTCAAGTCTCTGAAAGAATACTAAGATACCACATAATCGCATGAGCAGTAAAAGTACAATAAAAGTTTTTCACAAGTTAGCACTTGACAATGTAAAGGTAACAGTGAACTGTTTTCCAAGCTCAGTGCAAATACACTGCTGAAGAAGTTGAAACAGATCACCAGGTTGGAGTCCCCAGGAATCCTGCATTTCCAGACCGTTAAAACTTTACAAGGATAGATTCCTATTTTCCAAGGAGAGCTCCTAATGCTTTTAAAAAATTCTTAGTTAGGCAGAAGTAGAAAATCAATGGTAGACTTTTGGTTTATTTCTTGATGACTTTTAGTATGATTTATATAAAAAAAGGTATTAAAGAACTCTGGCTTCTAAAGAGCATCTCTTTAAGCCTTTAGGAATCTTACTTACAAAAGGCAACCCCAAATACCAAATGACAGCTTATCTTACAAGTTAGCTTCCCCCAATTTCTTCTTATAGGACTTATCACTATACTGTACTTAAAGGAAAGTTGGGGTAAAGCTTTTGCTGATATATATAATCACTATATGTGAGTATGTATGTATATCAGCAGTGTTAAATTTTTACAGTTATTAAAAATTCTCAATCATTGGAATTGAAGGGGATGAGAAAAGCAAACAGGTAAAAGAAATTATTCTTTTATTTTTTTTTTTAGGAAACTATTAAAGGCTATCATTTAAAAATATAGTGTGCCGAGTGGCCTTTTTAAAGTGCTTTTCACTAATGCTACTGAGTTTGAGGTGTTCTAACCAAGAAAATAAAATTATTCATCTCTCTCTTTTTTTTTTTAGAAGACTTCAAAAGTACTTTCTTTGCAAAGAAAGAAATTGCTTCAAATTCACTGCAATGTTAGGAAATAGTTCTAGTTCCTTGAAATCTAGCCTAGAAGCACTGGCCTCTGCTAATCTCAGCTTGTCCCAAGGGCACAAAGAGAAGAAGCTGATTTCTTCAGAAATCCAAGAGCTATAATAAGAAACAAGCATACAAGTGATAAAGCCTACAGAACCCAGCATGAATTATTCTGCATCTTTAATTAAATATGTATAAAAAAAAGTGTCCAGTTCTAAATGTAGATTCCTTTCATAAGAACCTAGAATTCGGGGGAAAACATGGCCACTCTGTACCTGGGAGACTACTGTGGGAGAAATAACTGAAAGAGAATGTGGAGGTATGGAATCCTTCTGGACCAGAATCCTTTGAAAAGGGACAAACATAGAAGTCATGAATATCCACGGAAAGTTCGCAAAATTATCAAAGAGCTATTTTAAATACTCTTGGTCATTTTTCCTTTAGAATAACATGGAGGTTCTCTTCTACTAATGGAGATGTGTCAGTAGCAGCAGAAGAGGGCCTGTGTGGTTCCCAGCACAGATAATATGGTTCTTTCCCCCAATCTCCCTAGTGGCCAAGGTAAATTGTTGAAAGAAATCTCAGAGATGAGTGGTACAATTTGACCTAGTGACATTCGTTCTGGGTGGAGATTCTTCCCCAAGA
The DNA here is from genome assembly GCF_012274545.1 of Fukomys damarensis. NCBI lineage: Eukaryota > Metazoa > Chordata > Mammalia > Rodentia > Bathyergidae > Fukomys > Fukomys damarensis. The sequence goes on along the minus strand of NW_022900918.1, from coordinate 27,846,289 downwards.
TCAAAGTGGAAATCACTGAAAAAAATACTACCCAAGATTTCATTGTCTGCCCTCACAGAAATACATATGTAAAACCACTCTGAATAAAACTCAGGGTATGGCCACTACAGAGGCTTACCAGCATTAGTCCAGTCTCTAAAGGGACAGCATCTGCATCTCCAAGGAACTTTCTGGAAATGCAACTTCTTGGCCCAGCCTCGAACTACTGAATGAGAAACTTTGAGAGGTGGGGCTCATTCGTATCTTGCCAGCCATTCGGGGCACAAAGTTTATGAAGCACTGCCTGCTCCAGAGCACTGGCTCTCAATTATGGAAAGATCAGAATTATTTTAGAAAATCCTAAAGGAAAGAAAGGAGAAAAGGATGGAAGGAAGGAAATAGAGGGAGGGCAGGAAAGAGGGGAGGAAAGCAAGGGTTTGTTTTCCCTTCCTAAACTACTCACATCAGGATATCTGAATATGGAGCTAAAGTTATTTTCTAAAATGCCCCACACAACTGTAAGCTTATTGCCTGGAACAGTGCTGGCTTTTTTCTAATTCACAAGAGCTAATTGTTGAATTTTAGAAATTTTATGAACTGGTTATTAATTGCTGGCAGCTTAAAACTGGTCGTGGAGGAAATGTTTATACAACAAAAATTGGCAAAGGCTACAAATCAGGGAACTCCTCCTCTCCTCCAAGGCCAAACTGTTAAACAGTTATTAGCCCACCACTGCCAGGATTGAAAAATAACAGGCTAAAGAGATAATGCCAGTGCCTAATTAATTCAGACAGTCTGGGAAGTTCCTCTCAAATTTCTCCACTGCAGTCCCATTCCTTGAGACTCTTGTTAAGACTATGAATATTAATCAAGCAATTCGGGGGGCACTAGTTCCTGTGGGGCAGTGTAGAACTAGTCCAGCTCAAGGACGCTGGATGCTTTTGCTTTCCTTCCAAGCATGAGCAAATGAAGCAATTTCAGAATGAGAAGCCTAGATACTTCTGAAGGATTTTTGATGGTGGTCTCACACAGGAAGGGGAGAATTGGTCCCTTATTCCCTTCTGAAGTCTTTGGTGTTGAGGACAGGTGCTCTGGGAGCCATTTTGTGTGATCAAATCCGGGTGATTAGTTAGAAGAAGGATTGAAGAGCAGAACACCTACAAAACATTCTCAACTTTTTAAGCTTTTGAAAAATCAATGAAATGTACAATTACGTTTTTCTCCTTAACCTGCCTCTTCTTCTTTTATGACCTTATTTGCCCTGTCTTCTTTCTCTAATCACTTGCTACTCTGGGTGCTTAGCATTTCCTGCTTAAGCGTCTGAAGGAGCCTCCTAGTTGTCCCCCTTCCCTCCTCCTGAACCTCTAATGATCTCTTGTCTAATCCATCCTGTTTATAGTACTGGCCCAGTCTAAAACAATACTTTCATCATGGACTTGACTGCCAAGAACTCAGGGTAATGACCTAATTCCACCAGAAAGCCTAGGATTTCTGAGGCACTCTGAAAATCCAACCCCACCCTAGCTGCTGAATAGTATTTTTCAGAAGTTCTTGATAAATTCCTCCCTGCACTGTCTTCTGCAAACCCTTTGACCTCTCATATATTAACTCCACCCCAAATGCCACCTTCTTTCATGGTCTTTTGTCAAATGTTAGACCTCCTTCAAGGTCCTGATTCGATTCTGCTGCCTCCTTTCAGTGAGGTCAAAGAAAACTGCTGCATTCCTTGATTCCTGTCATTATAATTAGTAATGATATTTGGTTCTGAAGCCATTGACATAATGCAATTAATTATCCATCTGGATCAAAAATTTAAGATTTCCTTACACTGCCACAGTGCAAATAACTATAAACTAAATTTCATACTGGACACAGATTATTACATGTGTTTTGATAATTCTGCACTTTCTAAGAGTCAATAATTTATCCTCCCCTATTTGAGAATTACTTTCTCTCAGCTACAGATATATTTAACAACCTTTAGCTGGCTTAATGATATTAAGTTTTGTCTCCACTAAAAAGCACACATAAACGATGTCAACATGTTTATATTGCCTTGATAATTAATGTTTCTGTGAGTTATTTTTCTCTTTGTCTCATTCTCCCCCCGTTGTCTCTGCAACTGCATCCCTCTCTCTCTCTCTCCCCTCCAGCTTGCATTGCTAAATAAATAATTTAATTGATTAATGGTCTTCTGGTGTTATGCACTGTACCTGCTGGATGTTTCTTGGGCCCTCTTGCCTTTCTCAGTCATTTCTCTACCTAAGGCTAACATTACCTCTTCTCCCTGTATCTATTTCGTTCCTCTACGATACTTTCTCTCCAGAGCAACCAAGATAACATTTCAAAACCAAGTTAAGTCATGAATGGAAAACTTTTTGAGCAGCTTTTGGATCCTTTCAGGCCAAGTCCAAAGTTTAATGTGCTCAGTTCAAGAATGGTCACAAAGAGCCATCCCCTCCAGGTGGCAGCAGCACACAGCCAGCTTGACTTGGGAGGTATTTAGGCAGCTGGCAGGTGAGGGACTGTCCATCCAGGCATTTGCCCTTCCAGATCTAACAAAGGGGCCACCATCTATAAGCACAGGAGGCCAAGGGAACTCCAAAGGGAACTGACCAGCAGCAAATGGGCATGATGTATCCCAAGATATGTCCTGTAGAAATGACTAGCTGGTCAGTTCTGCTGGACACATGAGGCAGGCAGGCTCTAAATGGTCAAACACCAGCTTCTTTGTGCTACATTTAAAACAAATGGATGTGTACAAGCTGAGGTTTTGCACTGCTGAGCTTTTGAGTAAAAAGCCCAGGCTTGCTGTGAACAAGTAGCCAAGATAGGGCGGACATGTAGGGACTGGCTTTGGATCGCTTTTGTGGGTCACTCGTGTAGCCTTTAGATTCCACTTCTCCATCTTTCTTCCTCATTACCCTCTCCCAACCCACTGGCTGTTTACACCTGTTTCTAGAGCTCTTTGTTTTCCATATTCTCAACACAGAGGACATGTGTGCATCTTCTACTGTCCCTTTTCATTCCCGATGGCTTCTCAAGGCTCAGATTCCGTAGTTTTTCCTCAAGGAAGCATTTCTACCACTCCCGGAGTACATCAAATGCTCCTGGAAAGGGCTCCCACTGCCAGGTGCTGTTACTGTTATGAACTTCTCTTGCCTGTAATTGTGTAATTTTGTGTGGTACCTCAAATTTCTGCTTCCCTGCTGTGATCAAAACTCCCCATAACTCTGAACCATGCAGGTGACATAAAGACTTGCACATAGTGGGTACATTCCGATGTAAATATTTAGCTCATGAGTGAAAAAAATGCCTAAGGTATAATAGTTTATTAAAATAATCAATATCCTAGATCATGCATCAATATAAAATCAAGTTTTTGTTTTGCTTTGTTACTCTTGCTTTAGTCCAGAAAATATTTTTCAGCCATTGAACACTCTTTTCATGCAAGACTATTAGCATTTAGAAATCTTTGTCCAAAGTTAACATTATAAAACTCTTTTGTTATAAATATGCTAGCCCAGGATTCAATAACACTATCAAACACCACTAGCCTGCAAATAACTGATAACTGAATAATACTGGAGAATTTATGAAACTATTTAAATTGAGTTATGTGTAGCTAAAAAATCTAAGACAAGAAACTTCTGTGCAAAGGGACCTAGAACCATGTTTTCAAAAATATTAGATAGCTATTTATACTGGCAAGAAAACTAAATCACCTTACTGGCCTCACTAGATGTCTTTTGATAGATGTGAATTTGAGAGGGAAAGTATAGTTTCATAATGTTAGTTTTGTAAGTTGCAAATGATGTAAGTAAAGATTAACTAGTTAAAATCATTTTACAATTACTTCACAATTTTTAATTTCAAAAGCATTTTTTTTACACAAATCTAGTACTAAAGAAAGGAAGGTACTAAAGTACTTAATAATGTCGTTGTTATAAGTACCCATAAATTTAATCCATAATGGTAAAAGAACACTGGTTACTTTCTTACATAAGTGCTGATATAATCTTCATACCATAATATTTTATGGATTTAATGCTGTACATTTTAATCAATCTTGATAGTGGCCTACATTTCTACTCACAAGCTATTAAGGTACAATGCAATTTAAATGTGAATTTTATGTTAAAAACTGCATCAGTCAACTTCAGTGAACTCCTGTTCCCGCGATGACACATTACCCTCTAATTAAATCAGCTAAAATAACTCTGTTTGCAAGAACCACTCTGAAATATATTTTCAAATCAAGAATCAAAAAGTCCAGATTTTACATTCTTTGATACATGGAATTAATGTAATTCTTTCAGAAGTCAAGTGAATTGTCAAATCTAAAAAGTTTTATTGAAGTTCACCTAATTCATTAATAACTCACACTCCTATCCAAAAGATTGTAAAGGCATCAGCTAACTAAACAGAGGGTAAAGAAATCAGAAATCTTTGAAGCAGCCAGAAGAATGGAACTTAAACAATTTATTCCAACTAAGATATTTAATATGGCTGTAAAAGAGTAAAAGTGATAAGGTGTGTGTGTGTGTGTGTGTGTGTGTGTGTGTGTGTGTGTGTGTCAATATTGAATACGTTGGCTTTCTGGGGGAGCAGAGAGCAGGACAGGATTCCAAAAAAGCCAAATACCTGCCAAGTAAGTATCAGAGATGTGCATCTATGTCTATATCTATTTGAATCCAATAGACATATAAATGTATAAGAATCCAATAAAAAAGGGGGCCAGGCATTTAGCTCAGTGGTTCCACCACCACCCTCACAAGCATAAGGACCCGAGTTCAATCCCTGGTACCCCTCCCAAAATAATGATACAATAAAAATGGAATGAAATGGCTAATACATCAAGAGTGCATGCGGGGGATGGGGATTTAGCTCAGTGGTGCTGCCACCTGCCTTGTAAGCATAAGGTCCCAAGTTCGATCCCCGGTACCAAGAAAAAAAAAAAAGAGTGTATGAATGAATTCCCTCTTTATTATAGATATTCAGATAAATTGCAAGTGAATTGACATCAGAGAGTTGGGAAATACTTTAATTCTTGATACCCAGCTGTAACCTAACTCTCTAAATAGCTGAGACAGAAAGTGGAGTCAAGTAAGTAGTGAAAACAGACTGGTTGCAATTTTTGTTCTAGTCTGTGGAAATAAACTTCCCTTTTCTTCCCACCCAATGGATAACTTCCTATGATGAACTTTGTTGGAATAACCCAATATTCCAAGTGCCCTAGTTTATCCATAGAAACTGACATATGTACTTTGGTTTCTGTGTTTTATGTAATGATATTTATACAATAAAATGATTGGGAAAATGTATAAATATATAGATGATGTAGTAGTGTATGAGCAACTCCTGAGAACATCAAATCCAAATTCAAAGTGAATCCAAGTAAACAGAAAAGTATGCACAGCATGAATAACTGTGAGAAGATAGCATTCATGGGTATAGTGGATAACAATGTCAGGCTATATATATGACTTGGGGATAGAATAGATTTTTTGAATGGGTTCATTCAACAAATGCTAGATGGTTAATAATGTAAGGCACAGGGCCAGCCAGCATGCTTTTGGTTTGAAATCCAGCGTCATTAATGATTAGCTGAGTCGCCTTGGCACATTAATTAGTTAACATTCTGTGTTTTTTCATCTATAAAATAGGTTAGTGTTTATATTACATTATCAGAAAAATCAACATGACATTTTCAAAGTAATATCTATAAATAATTAAGGAACACCTCGCTTCTCGATGTAAGATTGTAAAGATAAAGGTATAGCAGGTAAATAATGGAAAAGTGATTTTATAAGCCAGTAAGTCACAATCAACTACAAAGTATTATAAATACTGATCCTGACAAGGCTCAGGGCATAGTAATCCTAGGACAGCATTCTCCGAGCAGGTGTTCTTTTCAGCTGCAGGGTTGCATGGGAAGTCCTGAGCCACAGAGACTGGAAAATGAGTAAAACAATATCACTTCTGCTTGAGGAAACACTGACATGTTTCATACTGACTCATGATCAAAACTATGCTCCTAACAAAAATCCTGATGATCCACTGTTCAATATCTTCTCAGAGATAGGAGCAAAGAAAGTACATGGTGAAGGCTGTTGGCTAGACCTCTAGAAACTTTTCTATGCCACAAGCATTCCAAAGTATTAAAATGAATCACAGAGAGCGGCTCAAGAGTCTACTCCTCTGGTGGTCTCCAAAGCAGGATAGATAGAGTCTATCCAATCTGCCTGCAATGAGCATTTAAAATCAGGGCTGCGTGAAGATTGACGGTGCAAACTGCACCTTCCCAAGTGCTCTCTGCGAGCAGGATTTTATATATCACCTATCACAGCCCCTCATCTGATGGTTTGAAGAGCCCTTCTCCATCCCGGAATAGAAAAGGGCAACACTATTTCACAATTGTGAGTTCTGAGTAAAACTTTCCTAATGTCATGATGAAACATAATGTCCTTATTACTGCTCAGTTATTTCACTAAGCAAGCCACCTGCAATCATCTTTCAACCAGAAACAGTTCTCATGAATCTGAAGTGTGCACCGCAGTTCTTTTAAATTCAGCTTTTCTGACAGACCCAAAGCACATGCCATTCCTCAAGCAAACCACTGGATGTCTAAACAAGGCAAAGGATGAAAAAGAGTTTCAAGAACGGAAAACCACCATAAAAACTCTTACCTATGCTAGATAATTAAATACAAATATTATCAAGAACTAGGATTGAGTTTGTTCAAAACAGGGCATGCTTCTTTATCCAACAGCAACACTAGAAAATCCAATTCACTTTCGCATTAAATAAAGTTTACTTTGGGGGGGAGTACATCCTTAATAACGCAATTTAAAAAATTATTTTCCTATCAAATGTGCCCGTGACCCATAGTGAACTTGGATCTTGATTATGTCCACCAAAATCAAATGACAGGCAAAGTCTTTAGTGTGCGCTCATCCGGGGAAAACAGGTGAGTTTAACAGAGTGTAAGGATTTTAGGAATTCATAGCTAATAAAAAGAGCTATAATTGTGAAGAAGGGAGGAGGAGGTAAAAATAATAAGAAAAACCCTCTGCAATTAAAATCCTCCTCTGCAGTGAGGATCTCTAGGGCGGGGCATTTGGCTCAGTGGTTTCGCTGCCTGCCTCCTGAGCTGCAAGGACCCGAGTTTGATCCCCGGTACCCCCCTCCCAAATCTCTAAACACCACTGGAAATGTTCTCCCAGCAGTCAATGGCGACTCCAAAAACTGTTGAATCAAAAATCTTCACTCCGATATTAAGATTTGCGCCCTTACTAACTGAGGATGACCTCAAGATTCCGTCCCCAAGTCTCACTACTCAACAGGGATTAAAAAGCAATGTTAAAATACTTAACTCCTTTCTTCTTTGAGATCTGTTATCAGAAATCATGTTGGGAAATATCTGTATGCTTTGAAGATACAGTTTGAAAAAACTCGGATTAGAGGAGAAAAAGTTCCTAGAAGTGTGTTCCACAGGACAAACCTTTTGTAAGTTGAATTCCCTGAGAGGGGGGGGGGGGTTGATCCTTATCAATTAATTAAAAAGAATGAAATAACAGTAGACAAAGGGCAAGGAGAGCGAAGAAACTTAAGGAGCTGTAGGAGCAGTTGCTTAACAAATTAAGGAGTTCTGGGAAAGGGGCACAAAGTGACATGGACAGAAAAGTCTTACAATGCACCACAGGTTCCGCCTTGGCTCAGAGGGAAAGTCTGGCTCAGAACTGCAAAAGGCTCCCTCTATACCCTGCGCTGCGCTGTTTCCGTGACGTGCCCCCCTTTGGTCTTTCTTGGCAATACCCAAATTTATTTAAAGTGTTCACTTCGGTGTAAAGCCCCTCATTCTCAGAGTTTGCAGATCAACCAGAATAAAGCAGCAGTTCGCAACGTAACGAAACTGTGATGCAGTAAGGCATCTGCAAACGCTTTTCATCCATCTACCAGTTCTTTTGCAAAACACAGAGAGAGACCCATGGAAATCCAGCGTTTGGCCTCCTCGATCTGAGGTCACTCCGGACTTGCAGCTCCGGGTTTGAGCATCCCGCGCTCTCCGAGCTTCCCTCAGCCTCTCTCAGTTCAATTCTCCGGCAGCCAAAGGATTATCTCTCCCGGACACGTTTCATTCATAGAGCCCCAGAGAATCTCGGATTCGGTTGGAGCTAAGAGCCGGAAAACGCGCACTCGGGGCGCTGCGCGAGTTGTTGGAGCCGAAGCGCTACTGAACACACTGGCGCCCGGGTGGGGGCGGGGAGGGG
>NW_022900918.1:27836841-27837998 GCF_012274545.1 Fukomys damarensis | reverse complement strand
GCCGGCGGGCTCCGGACCCGGCCCCGCGCCGGTGGCTGGGGTGTCTCCCCAACACGAGTGACCGGCAGCGATCGGGGACGCGTTGGGGAACCGTAGCGGGAAAGCCCGCCTCAAATCCGAAGCAGGCACCCCCTGAAGTCCCCAACCAGCCCCATCCAACACGAACGTAGGACGGCAGGGGCTCCAGGCGATGTCCCCCACCCCGTCGGAGCCCGCCCGGCGCCCTGGAGCGGAGCGCTCAGTCTCCCGGAAGAACCGGGAGTGGAGAGCCGGCTGGAGAGCCCTCGGTGTCGCTCCAACGCCCCCGCCGGCGCGAAGGCGGGAGCAGAGAAGGCGCCACTCAGATTGTGGCGCTGGACAAACTGCAGTCGCAGTTCTCCCAAGTTTGCCCGAGCGAGAGGCGCAGCGGCTGGGCGCCCCGCTAGCCGATCTGCCGAGGGTCCCGAGCTCCCCGGCCCGAGATCTGAAGGAGGCGGGAGCGGACGAGGGTGCTCCCGCGTAGGCACACAATGAGGCAGCGGGACGGACACCTTCCCTGGAGCCCGGGAAGCCTTCCAGCAGGCGCCGCCCGGAGCAGGGGACCCCCCTCCCCCGGCTCTGACGGAAAGTGATCCCCAACTCGGCAACAGGGGAAAGCGGGGCGCCCGGCTTACGGCGGCTGCCGGGGCTGCAGCCCGCCCCGCCGCGCTTACCTGCGATCTCCTGGTAGGGGATGTCCGCCAGGCTGAATCCCTTGGCACCGTACGCCTGGCGGACTTCGCCGCAGCTCCGAGCCTTCACATCCGCGCCGGCCGGGAGGGACAGCAGCAGCCCCGAGAGGGGAAGAATCACGGCCCCGATCCAGGCAGGCATGGTGCAACATGCAAATCCAGCTCGGCGAACCCCGGGCCGTGCGTTCGTCACCTTGCCCCTCTAGCCGAAAGCCCGCCAGAGCCGGCGACGCGCTCCTCGCCGTCACCCCCTTCCGCCAGCCGAGAGGACGAGCAGCGCAGCCCTCTGGGTTGCGCTCAGCAAACTTTTACAAGCCAGGCGGATGGCGAGCCAACCAGGGCTGGCTAGGAAGGCAGCGCCTTGCTCCGCTAGCCCTTCGGATCTAGAGACTGCAGGAAAAAGGAGGAAAGCAAGGACAAGAAATGTTTTTAAAAAGCCACCGTGGG
>NW_022900918.1:27826877-27836638 GCF_012274545.1 Fukomys damarensis | reverse complement strand
CGCGGGGCTCGCGGGGATGTGTGTGCGTGGAGGTAGGTGTTGGGGATGGACGGGATCCGGGGGGAACCTCGGCTTCACACAGACTGCGGGAGCTGTGAGTCCTTTCTGAAATAGGAAGAGAGAAATCCTGGAGACTGACACGCGAGGCGAAGGAAGGAGAAAGGGCGGGGAGAGAGAAACGTGCTCCTCCGTGCACAGCCGAAATTCAGGGGCAGGGCGGAAGGCAAAACCTGGACTGGATCGCTTCCTACTCGTGGGGGGGGGGTAAAAAGGAAACGTCCCTGTTTTCTTATTGACTTCACAGCCTTCAGAGTGATATGAATGCTATGAAAGGCAAAGAATATTTTAAGTGAGTAGCTGATGTGATTTAGTTGTATTTTTGTGGAGATAGAGGGCAATGAAATTCCAATTGTTGCTCTTCTCCTAGTGAAACACAAAGCCAGGGTAGAAATAAACACGTAGAGGACCCCTAGGTAGCAGAGCTAGCCAGCACCTCCACCACTCATTAGTTTTCTGATCACTGTTTGGTTTTATCTGGGTTTGTTTTCGAAAGACAGGTGACCTATGCACGCACTGGTGACCGGTAGTCCTTTATTTTTAATGTTTTTGATTTCGCACTCAAAAAATTGCCTTTCTTTCATTTCAAATATTAAATAGTTTTGGATAAGAAATCACTGCGCTTGGATTTGTAGTGTGTGGAGGAACAGGGTATCCGAGTAGAAAGGGAATACAGACGCAGGAAAAGGGAGAAAACGGGTCTCAGGGCAGGAGGGAAGATATTGGGGAGGGGACCGCGTCTTCCCTCTCTCTTCTCTATCTCATCCCACACATAACACTTTCTTCAAATTAGCAGACTTCTCAAGTGGGGAATCAATACCCTTTCTTTCTTCTTCATTTCCTCCCCTGTACTCTGAAGTTCTGTGAAATGGGATAAAAGTGAAAGTCTCAGGTTAGGCTAATTTCCATGGATTTTCTTATGCTAATAAACTAGCTGACAACCAAAGTCTGCTAGGCCCAGGGGGTGTGAAAGCCTAGAGCACCTGCTGCTACTACTAAAGTAGTTTAATTGCAGTCACCCCACAGGTGTGTGGGGGGGTGGAAAACAGAGAGACCAAGACAGAAATAGGGAGGGAGACTAGAGAGGAGAGAGACAGGGGGAGAGAGAGAGAGAGAGAGAGAGAGAGAGAGAGAGAGAGAGAGAGAGAGAAGAGAGAATGTTTATTCACTTGTTTGGCCATAGGTGTAGCAAATTATTTAGATGACGTTAGGTCAGTACCTAGTTTTGTGGCGCTCACCTACAAAGCCACACAGACATGTTTTCCCGATGATGCTCTTAATAACCAGAACGACTCGTGAAATTTAAACCCTTCCCTTGTCAACACAATCAGGGGCGTCTTCACCATCATCACAGCACATTAGCTGCACATGCTGCTCTGTTTAATAAACTCCTAATCCACTAGACAGACTCTCAAGTTTAAATTCAAACTCAATAGGCTTTCAAAATGTTTGTAAAAACAGAATTTACAAGGTGACTTTTTCTTCAAATTCCATATCTCAACACAATTTTTGCCTGCATGATATTTGTGCTAAGTAGCAGACCTTACTTACTGATTTGACTTGTTCTTTGAAAAGTCTAAAACCAAGGTGACAAAACATACTCCCGTATCTTTATGGGAAAAGGATTAAGATTGGTAGGAGCAAAAAGAAAAATTATTACTTCTGTAACATCTGATAACATGGCCTCCTACAAATTTATGTTTCTATCACAGTCAGGTGAAGGGTATTTTGTACCCTGGAGAAAAGGGGTAAACATGCACAGAGCTATCCTATTATCTCATACTAGGACATGATAATTTAATAGGATTTAGCAGTGTATTGCAGATGATTCCATTTAAAAACATTTCTGGGCCTTGGGATGGGGGTCAGTACTAGCTTCCTTGCCTAGCAAGGGGCAGGGCATGAGGTTCAAGCCTCAGAACCACAAAAAGAAACAAAAAGACATTTCAGATGGAGGAAGGCTGTGTAAAACATGGTATATGTCATTTAAAGTTATTCTAAGACCAACTAATCATTAAATATTTAATGAGAATACATATGCAAAGCAGATATATAGGACTAGGCTATTGTTCCTACATATAACTTCTACTACAGTTCCTACACTCATTAAAGGCCATTAAAATTTTGGGCAAGACTAGGATATGGAGTTACTAATTTAAGCATCAATAGATTAGCTTACTCTTCCTGGAAGAATCGGACAGTTTATGTTAGGTTTGCAAACTTTAGACCAAAGTATTCAGTAACTTGCTTGGTCTATTTGTTGGGTAATGCAGCACTGTTTGAAATGGTATAAAAGACAAACATGAGCTAATGGCAACAGGAAAGATCTAGACAAGGTATTGGGATAAGCGTGGACTATAGAGGTTCAAAGAGGAGAACTGACTTATATGGAGCAGTGGGATCTGATTTCCACAGAAAGATTTCTTGAAGAGCTTGAACCCCAGTGATCGCATTTACATTGAGCTGTGCGCAGGAAGGCAAAAGTTAGACAGCTGAAGAATATCAATCACATAAGAGGAAGCAAATGAATGAGGCCAAGAAAGATAGGCAGGAGACAAATGGTAAAGGTTTTTGGTGATTTGGACTTAATATCGGAGGATGGAAAATGGACACTGTGATGATAAATTGAAAGGAAAGGATTTCATGATATGGTGTTTGGTTCAAACACAAGAGGAAACATGAATATATTTAAGATTTGTGTCTTGTTGGATAAATACAGTATATTTTCTAGATAAGTCATCAGTTTATATAGCCATTTCACATTCCAAATGGTTTCCATAACAATCTTCTCAGAGTAACATGAATGGAGCCTCAGATCTTCTCTTCTGAGTAGGGAGAAAGAGACTTACTCTTGAGTAGACGTAGTTGGTAGTGGCACAGCCCCTGTCCATCATAGTTCAAGTCATCCAAACTTCTTTGCTCCCCAAAAGCTGACTGTTTGGGGACACTGTGGCCACCACCCAAGGATGAGTCATAACTGGCTTCAATCTGTGTCATCACAGATTGTCCTTCACCCTTAAATATTGTAGGGATGGGTGTAAGAACCATTGATGACTAATGTTATTTGAGAAAATTTCTAAGAAATAGTTTTTTTTCCCCTGATTGAAGAAGCAGAAGAAGCTGAGCCTCTTGCCTTCTTAAAGCTGGAAGAGCATCTTGCCAGTGGGAAACAACATCGCCGATAGAGAGAGGAGACAATAACCGGGAAAGGCAGACAGGAACCTAGAGGCTCGGTTTCTTCTTACCTGAGCTACCAAACTAGGCCTGCACTTCTTGTTAAATTACCAATAAAGTATCCCATAATTGACACAACTCATTTGGCTATTCTGTTATTTTCCATCTCAGAGTATACGTCAAATGAAAGGATGAACATGAGAAACTGAAGGCCAGAGACAGATTAGTTGCAATGTGAGAAAAGAACAAAAATTAGGTACCATTATGGAATCCAAGTTAGAAGACTTTCAAACCTGAAACAAATTGCACTGAACATCAAAGACAAAGAAGACAGAGAAAATGGTACTTGGACAGTGACAAAGAGACTTGCATACTGGAAACTGGGAGAGAAACATTTTTGTAGAGCAATTAGGTGAGTGCCAGACCACATGGAATTGTGTGGGAAATGGATGGAATGAATATGGAAACATCAGGTCCAAGTGATTGCGGTGCATTAACTGTGTACAGAAGTGGGCAGATGGATAGCCAGGCGTGTTTCCACCAGAAGCTTCGAAGACTTCAGGGATATCTTGTAAGTCCTGAAAACAGCTTCTAATTCAATATGATATCACTTGTTAGGTTCATTTTAGATTTTCCTTCTCTTTCTTATCTACATTCTCCATGCTTTCTATAGGAAATCTCAGAGGTTTTGTTAATCATGAGAAAAATTATTCTGAAATGTATGTCATACTTTTAACATAGTATAAAAAAAAAACTTGTGTCACAGTTTCCAAAAGAAAAGATTCTTATTGTTACCTTTTGTATGAAAAACAAATGGTTGTTAATATTTTCCTGAACGAAATTGAAATATTTTTCTGAACAAAATATTTTTCTGAATAACTGGGCGCAAAATTTCTTGTTAATTCCTAAAAAGGCTTGAGTTGTAATAAAAAAAAAGACAATTATAGGATTTACTATTCCTTTGCTTAGTTGTGCTAACTCATCAATGAGAAACTGGATAAATTTTAGTGTTTTTTTTCCTTTATGCTTTTTAGATCAAAGCAGGACAAATAAGTTCAAATGAAACCTTATGAAAACAAGATAACCCACTTCAAGTGTCTATTCCACATCTCAGCTTGGCACAAATCAAAATTGCTTAGTTAACCTGCCTCTTGAAAAACAGAGCCTGTAATGAAAAAACTGTCAGAAATTTAACAACAGCAGCTCTGCCAGGAGCGTGGATAGTGGGAAGGTTGCTGAGTTACAGAGGAATACAAGGTAAACTCTGGTGAATAATGACCAGAAATGATGGGACTATTTCATTTTGTCTGATGACTTATATCTAACAACTCCTGATAGTTCACTTAACATTTTTGGAGGAAAAAGTTTATACTTAGTACTGATATCAATCAAAATTGTGTCTTTAGGGCAGCTGAGAACCAACCTGGTTTCTTAATCGCTGGGAGGAAAACTACTCCTGAAGGACCACAGCTTCTTCTCTCAGAAGTATTACTCTAAGACTCTGAAGCCAGTGCTCTTTTACTTGAGAGAAGGAAATCTTGTGATCTGCTTAATCTTAGTCATGACAAGATTTAGCCAAAAGAACGGAAAGGATTCTATTTAATTATGTTGAGTTTTCATAAATGCTGGTGAAACTTATACAATGAGAGAATTTCACACACTCATAAGGCACTATTCACATTTATCTGAAATACTACTAACAATTGCGAGAACGGTATTAAACAGAAAATATATTGAAATACTATAGCAATTTAAAACATTGTGTTCAATTTTTCTTATTTATTACCAATCTGTGAGTCTACCCTCCATTGATGCTAAGCAATTTTCATGCTTGAAAATGCATATTAGGCTATTAAGTACATTTAAGTATTAAGTAACAAAATATTTACTTTAAAAAACTGGAGTTAAGACTATGTCATGGAAAAATCTTAGCAAACGCAATACTTGCTAAATATCATTTTATAACATCATTAGAAAAGCTTATTGCATAGCAAGAGGAGTTCAATTTTTATTTGATGGCTCACAATATTAATAGATGTCTTTGACAATATCACAAATAATAAAACTCATGTGTTTCAAAGTGTTTCCAAATCAGATATGCAAATGTAAGAGTGACAAATTAAACTTCTACTGCAGATTAAAACAACTTGCACTTTTGTAGTTCATGAAAAAGGATCATTTAACCTTGCCTCACTCATTATAAATTCAGATATTAATGTTAGATGATTTTCCAGCTATGCAATAAATTTGCCATACCTTGCTTATTGGAGTCGTACATCTTGGCAATCAAGTTCTTTTGCTTCTGTGAAAGATGAATTGAGCTTTGCATTGTTTTCAGATCATCTGGCACCAGAAACAATGACATTCCTTAAGGCAAACTCCTCTCATGTTGCTAACTTTCATCAATAGAACACATTTTCCCTTTATTGAAATCATTTCTCAAATTATAAAGGACCTGGGTTAATTATCTGTCATTAATAATTTCAACATTAAATAAGCAGAATGACAAGCTTGCTTTCTGGAAAAAACTGACAATTAGCCCACAAAATATTTCTGTTATTAACTATTTGACTCTATGCAGAAATCTGCTCTTTGACTATGTTTTTGTGAAGCGTAAGTTTAGAAGAAGCAGCATGACAAGTAATTTTCTGATTAAGCTATTCTCTAAACTCCTATCTTTACATAGAAAGCTCATGAAAATAAAGTTACTTAGAAAAATAAATTTTGAAATTTTGTGAACTGTTTTATCAGAAGCAGAATCAGAAATCTAAAGAAGGTTAAGATACTAATGTAATTAAACCTTTCAATGTGGGATCATATACTTAATGTAAAATTACTTTTAATGATGGAAAACAATCTGAATATTCTAAAATTCAATAACCAACCTATCCAAAGGTTTTAATTTGGAGAGTTTTATGATAACATCAAAATACAATGATTAAATTCACTCAACTTTTTGTAAATTATCATAGATAGTACCAAGAAAAACTAAGAATTTTTCATTGGACTCAGCTTCATGTACTAGGAAATACAAGTTGACAAAGCATTTTTCTTTAAATACTGCATTATAAACAGTAGTGTCTTTTTTTCTTGATAGATGGTGTGAGAACCAATGATCATAAAGCCAACCAGACAGTCAGCTTTTCTCTAATTATTGGCTACAGTCATACACATCATAGTTAAGAGACCACACAAATAATTATTGTTGGTGCTAAAAAAGGTAGGAGAAAACAGCCAGGTTGGTGTTAATATGCTACCGTAGAAAGAAAACTGAAAATTCTTGATGGAATTGAGTCAGTGGTGTCAATGAGGTGACGCATTAATAGGCTGCAATAAACCTTGTGTCCTTTGACAAAGCCTGGGATCATATAATTTAGTCACTTTATTTGAAATCAACAGGTTGATCCCTAAAAAAGTACCTACTTCTTTACTAGTGCATATCACCTTTAATGCCAGTTACTAGGAGAAAGCTCTTAATAGCAATTATTATTAATTTAGCTTTTAAAGGGCCCGGGATTTAGCTCAGCGGTTTGGTGGCCTGCCTCGCAAGCGCACTGACCCAAGTTCGATCCCCAGTACCAAAAGAAAAAAAAAAACAAAAAAAAACCCGACTCTAGCTTTTAAAATTCTAATCATTCCCCTTCGTGCATGGAAATCAGAAGCGCAAGAAAAATTTGTTTCCTCAACAGACTCATCACCATGAATAAGTACAAGAGCCAAGCAATGAAATGTTATCTACTAAGTCAGGAAAACACCTTTACCATAAGTGCTGTAGCCTATTTTCTGTCAGTGCTATTATTAGAATAAGATTTATGTGTGACTGTTTTTGTTGTTATTTTAATTGTTGTTTCGATTACTTACAATGTTAGCAGATATATTCCTTAGCTTCCACACAGAGCAGTTTCCTAACCATCACATGACTACATTAAGCCCAAGAGTACATAACTTTAAAAGATCATTGAATGTGAAACAAACCAAAAAAAAAAAAAGTAACAGATTGTTAGGTCTGTTGCCTACATAAGAAATACAAATATTTTTAGATCTATGCATAAGAAAATAGCATTGATCTTAATCTCTGTATTAATTGCAAAGTTAAAGTCTAAACCAACTTCTTTCCACGGAATTTACATAAAACACCAGTGGCTAACATCTGCATTCTTTATCAGCCATTAAAAAATAGAATATATTTAGTTTCATACAAAACATCAGTGGTTTTTACTTGCAGAATATGGTTTTATTTGTCTTCATGGCTTGAACTTCCAAAAACTCATTTCTAACACTTGCTTCTATATTAACTTCTTACATTTTATTAAATTTCAGGGGGGAAATGATTAAGTGTTTGTGAGAGAATACATCTAGTATATTTTTTAAATTGCTTGGAGGAAAAAAAAAGATGTCAGAGCTTGTAAGTTGGAAGTTCCTTGGACTAATGGTCAGTTTCCAGGGAGGAGTCCAAAGCAAGTGAGCAGAGAAATGGGAGAGAATGTGCCTTCCCTTTCCTCCTGATGTTCCTTTGCAATCACAACCAATCAATGTTAAGGACGTAGCAAGCAATCAGGTGCTGTTTGCTTTTAATTGGTAAACTATCTTCTGAAAATAATACCCCAGGCCTCACAATCCCCTAGCCATAGAGCCATTAGAGAATGAATGTCTTTTCCGTACCACAGGACTTTGGTGAAAATGAATAGGACTCTATTTTTCCTGGGAAACAAACATGTACTGGCATGTTCGTGGTAATGAACAGTAATGTAAGTATGCAGAACATAGTACACTAAATCTGTCCTGACTTCTACCTTCCATTTAAGTTGATAGCTGACTTTTGAACACCAAAGAGGGCCAGATAACCTTATTTTAAACTTGTAACATGCTGCCTGGTTTATATATTGTATTCACAAGTTTGAAATGATAATTTAATACAAAATTGAATAGATGAAGGCTCATGTTACAGTCTCTAAAGAGCAAGATAGGCTTACAGAAATGCAAGAGGAAAAGAAAAGAACATTTTAACATGGTATTTTAAAAACTAGAATTTCATCTTTATTTTAAACTTGAAGAAAGCATAGTTGAACCAAGATTCTCCATGGCACACATAAAAATAGTTTGTACTATACAAAGAATAACCAAATTTAGAAATATGTGCAAGAAATATTTCATACAATAACTAATGAAAAGTTAGATCTAAGACTTTTAAATATAATGACCTTGCTACATGTTTAAAACTATTTGGATTTTCCTTGAGATGGATCATGAAAGGGCTTAATGTATTTTGTAACTTACTTTCATAATGATTTCACTTACAAAGAATATAATTTGCTAGACTATTTTCATAATGAATGAAAGCTTAATGAATCACACGTACTTCACCACTCAATAGAAATGTGAGGCACCACAACATTGAATTGAAATATTCATTAGGAGACGGCTTTGCACTTTGGCAAGATGATTTCTAGGTTTGTTTGTTTGCTTTTTTTGGTAAAACCTGTTCATGTTAAGTTGATTTAAAGGATGAGTTAGCCATCATACAAAATTATTTTGTATTGCAATTGATAGAAGCTCAAATGCAAAACTTTATGTTTGTGTAATGGGTATGCATTTTCACAGGCCACAAACTCAGTGTAAGGAGTGAAACGTTATTTTCCTGTAATGGAACTTAATTTCTATTTCAAGTCTCTCTTCTGCTCAGTAGGAGAAAATTTAATCTTGCCAATTCCAGGTAAATTTAGTTACAGAAAAATTTTCTGAGATAAATCTCCATTCCCAGAGAGGTTTTTCTGTTTCTATGGGAGTGAGGTAGGCACTGGGTAAAGGCCACAGTTCTTTCAGATACAAATGGGTCTCTTTCCAGTCCTTGGATACCTGGCTGTACCATGTCTTAGCTGCGCTATGCATCTTCTCAAGTGTAATTAATCCCTTCACACATGTCAGTGTGTACAGACATCCAGTAACTGTTTTGTTCTCTCATTTTATCTCTGCCCTTTTTCTGATTGCCCTGGAAGGGTTGGGTTGCCCTTTTTCAGCTCTCTGAAGGTTTGTCCCTCTGTTTCTCAGCTCCCATACCGTTGACTTACAAGGAACATCATTAAGGCTACAAAGTAGGAAGGTCTTCACATAAAAACACGAGAATGCACATCTATCCCGAGGAGCTCCATTTCTATCAGGGTTCAGATCATAGACAGGACAGAAGGAAAACTACTTGTTTCCCCAGTGTTCTCTTCCCCTTTAGCCCTTATGTCTTCTGTAAGACAAGGAAATGGCCCTAGCTTCCTATAGTTTACATCCTTTCTAATTTGTTTATTTCCTACAAAACAAAGCTTGCTTCTTTAGATCTTAGACCTCTGAGAGATCAAAAGAATACTTTCTGCTCACAGAAGGTGCCTAGCTGTTACAAATCAAAGACTAGTGGTGAACCTCTGCACTGAGCTTAGGATGCTTCTTCTTCTTCTTCTTCTTCTTCTTCTTCTTCTTCTTCTTCTTCTTCTTCTTCTTCTTCTTCTTCTTCTTCTTCTTCTTCCTCCTCTTCCTC
Organism: Fukomys damarensis; assembly: GCF_012274545.1. Lineage (NCBI taxonomy): Eukaryota > Metazoa > Chordata > Mammalia > Rodentia > Bathyergidae > Fukomys > Fukomys damarensis. The sequence continues at coordinate 27,826,884 of NW_022900918.1, read as the reverse complement.
CTCCTCC
>NW_022900918.1:27806270-27826830 GCF_012274545.1 Fukomys damarensis | reverse complement strand
TTTTTGGTACTGGGGATTGAACTCTGGTTCTTGCACTTGCAAGGCAGGCCACCACACCGCTGAGCTAAGTCCCCAGCCCTTAGGGTGCTTCTTAGAAACTATAAATATCAGGTTGTTTTGTTTTATTTTGTTGGTATGTTTGTTCTGGTGCTTGGAATCAAACACAGAGTCTCATGCTAGCTAGGCAAGTGCTCTACCCCTGAACTCTAGCCTGCAACCCTGAGAACTGACTTATTTCTTATCTCATTTGGCAGTTTGTACCCTATGTCTCCCTATGTGGTCAATGGTTTTGAAGGATGCGGTAGTATGTATTTAAAAAACTTTAAACACATTTAAAAGTACTTTCCTGTAGAATAAGACTACAAATAATTCTGCACCGTGCTCTAATAATTAACAAAGCCTGGTCTCAAGCCTTCACCAACTAAAACACTTTAGCAGCAACCTTCAAGACATTCTGGTGAGATAAGTAGAAATAAATAGAAAAACAAATGCCAAGTTCCCTCATTAGGTACTAGAATTGTATCTATTTGGTATTTTTCTGCTTCACAGAGGCATGTGCTTGATAGTTACCTAGATCTCACAAGAAATGTAAATTAAAATGAATCAATGAAGGTAGTTTTTTTCCACCCAACCTGTCACTTCTATGGGTGTGGCAGGGCCTGCTGGAAGTATTTAAGGAAATTAACTTAGGAAAAATTAAATCAGCTCTTAATGTTTTAGGTTTTCCAGGACCGATTTGGCACAGATATGTTTATGTTGACCTTTACACAATTTGAAACAGTGCCATCATGTAAATGCAAGGTCACATGAAGGAAATTTAAATGAAAAACTATAATAGTACACAAGATCCTAATGGGATAATTAATAGTGTGAAATAGGAAGAAAAGGGTTAAAGGTGTAGGGAAAGTGGGAAGGATAGGGGAAAGGGAATGAGGGAAAAGAAAAAAATATGAGAAAATGAAAAAATGGAAATAAAGTGTTTGTAAATGGGGGTGGGTATAAAAAGGGACAAGGGGAAAAAATGAGAACCAACACCTGTCATGTGAAGGTACAGGATACCAGTAATGAATGTAACTGTATTGTATACCTAGATTGTATCAATAAACTCAATTAAAAAAAAATAAATCTTGTGCTTTTCTTAGAAATTGGAACTATCTGGCAGACCCAACATTTGTATAGAGCTGACTTTTCCTGCCTAGGCTTCTTTGTCTGATTTTATGAAACCTGACCACCTCAGAAAAGAGACCACTTTCAGATCCTGGAGGTCTAAAGGAAGGACAATAGGTTGAAGGACAGTAGTGAGGTATGCAGTGGATCAGACTCTGAGCCACGCTGACAAGGACTTGGGTCATCTGCCCCCTCTACTTTCAGTGGAGCCTCCAAGAGATCAAGGCCTACTCTAAACTCCTGGGTCTCTTGTGTCAAAGATGGATTTTTATCATTAAACTAGGCATGATATCATGTGTCTATAATCCCAGAAGGAAGGGAAGCTGAGGCAGGAGGATTGCAAGTACAAGTCCTACTGGGACAAATTAGAAAGAACCTGTCTCAAAATAAAATAAAATAAATGAATGAATGAATGAATGAATGGGGCCTAGATGCAGCTCAGTAGTGGAAAATGCCTGGGTTTAGTCCTTCGAAGCCCTCTAAAAAAGGTCAACTCTCATTTCATAGTTCTAGACCACTCTGCTCTGCTCAGAAGTATCCGTGCCATCAACAGGCCCCAACATGGCCTGCAAAAGGGCAGGTACTCATGGGCCATTGAGTTGTATGGGAAGCAGTTACTGTAGGTGTGGAGCGATGCTATTATGGTGCCCCAGAATGAGTGGCTCCAATGAATCATAAACAACAAAGTCAGGGTCCTAGAACGACCACACAAGTGTTAGTTTTGAGCACCTCATGGCATCTGGTCAATCTACTTCTGTGTGTGTGTGTGCATGCACCAGCCCTTGCTTCTCCTGTGCATACATGTGTATATATGTGCATACATGTGAGTATAAATTAGGAAACCCTCCTAAATAGGGACCGTGAGGCAAGGCCTATGCACATCCGGTCCAGGTGTGAGATAGTCCATGAAGGCAAGCCAGTGCCAATCATCTGTGACACTAGTGGAAGACTTAAAACATTCAGAAACAGTTACTCCAAAATCCAGAGGGCTTTGTAGTTTTAGGTAGTGAACAGCACAGCGGGCAACAGTCTGTGAGTCTCTGTAGGTTCCCGTGTTCATTTCCCTGAGTGCATAACAACATTCCTGGGAAAGTTATGGCAGGCCCAGAAGCTGCCTTCCTCCATCATTTCCATTCCATGATCTGTTACTACTTTGATTTCTCTAAATTATCGAAACTTACTACAAAATTAGAAGCATCCAGGCCGGGTTTCTGCCGTCAAAGCCTTCAGTCTAGAGCTCTATTGAGTTAAGTTCCTTTAGAATTAAAATTATTTTAAGACAAATTGAATATATAAGGCATGGTCTAGTAGAAGGCCTCAAAAGAGCAAACCAGTAGAGAGATTAGGGCTTAAAATTTTTTAATCTCAGGCAGGTATGCTTAAAAATATTGGTTCTACTATTATTTCTCTATGAAATCTCACTTTGATTTTTTACATGTATTTATTATATATGAAGTAAATACACACCATATCATAATCTATGTCTTAGGGGCTGACCATTGGCTTCTTTATATGATTTTCCTAAAGGTAATCAAAGCAGGGTTGTGGCTCCATTTAGAATATACCTTCTTTGTAAGACCAGTGACTCAGAAAACTCAGAGAACAAGACACAGAAATTTGTTTCTCTTTGTACCATGTGGCTCTTTCACTCCTTAGAAAAGATTTTACCTGTAATTGGCATTAAATTAAGTTTTGAGAAACCAATAAAGTTGAGACTATATAAGAAGATCAGTTTAATGGATTTTGTTTGCCCTCCTTAACATTCACCATCTGCTTCATGGGCCTTGAACCTTACCAACATTAGTAGAAATGTGTTGAACATTTTGAGCACATTTTAAGGAAAATTTGTATTTCTCCATAATGTAATTTAGATTTTTAATTGACCATAAAGAGCAGAATAAACACTCATTTCTTAAGGGTTAACCTTGCAAAAGAATCTAAAATTGTCAGTATCCTTTATGTTGTTAATTCTGATATGATCATAACCTTTGAAGAAAATGAAATTTAGATTAGAACAAGAAAACTTATCTTAAATTTTCAGATAAGGGTTCAGTTAAGGGTCAGCTGGAGAGCTCCAATTTTGCAAGTGAATTAATGTGCACTATTAGAATTCATTTGCAAAGAATCAGATATTTGTTGGGAAATAGTAAAAGTCACACATACGTGATGCTAGTAGCAGTGTTTTCATGTATGTGAAGGCAATAATTTAAAAAAAACAATTCTCACAATAGTTAGAAAAAGAAAAGTAATTATAAATAGTAGATCTGCTCTGGTTTTAAATTTTGCCTCCCAAATCAGTAGCTGTGTGATCTGTGTAGTTTCTTGAAACCCAGTCTTTTTTCCTCTGGATAATAGGTTTAAGTATGATAAAGAATGTTAGTTGCCTCTACACTTTTGGTACTTGATAGGACCTTTGAATTTACATAAACAGCAAATACTATTATATCATTCAATAATATTATGATACATTTATGATAAGTCTCATCATACACTAAAATCAGAATATGCTACAGCTTATAAAAATCTTACACACAAAATGTACATATTATAAGGGTATTTACAGCCTTTTTATAAACAAAACCCATATCCATCTAATAAAGATAAGCTTGCTACCTTGGTAAAGTTACCTTGAAATATTCTTTTATTATATGAATTTGGGTTCTTCGCTTCTATTCTTTTGTTCTTAAATACAGGTTTATTTTGTTTATTTTTAACTGTTCAGTGGTATCCCACCAAATATCATATTTTACTTTTCTACTTCTTAGATAATAGACTTGACTATTTTCTCACAACTGGAAAAGTAATTTTATGTTACTTGTTTTGTTGTTATTTTGTTGTTGTTTTGTTTTTCTGGTACCAGGGATTGAACTCAGGAACTTGACCTTAAGGCACGGTGCCACTGAGCTAAATCCCAGGCCCCTTATGTTGCTTGTTTCTAACAGTGTTGGTATCATTCTTAACATTATCATTATGACCTTTTCTTTACTAGCATCTATCTTATTTGTACTTTATATAAACAATAAAAGTGATGCATATCTTGACACTTAAAGATATTGCATTAGATAATGTGGCCTCTGAATTTTTCATCCTCAGAAGAAAACAGAACTTTTATTTATTTAGCATTAGGATAAATATTTCTAAAATCTCACCTTAATATTTGATCATTGTGGGTAGGCAGAATAATACCTCCCCCAAATATTCAAATCTTAATTCCCGGAACCTGTGAATATATTGCCTTATGTGGAAAAAGGCACTTGGCAGATGTGATTAGGTTACGGCTTTTCAGAGGAGGAGAGTACACTGGATTATCATGGTAGGCTCAAGGTAATCAATCCCAAAAGTTCATTCAAGCAGGAACCAGGAGGTCTGGAGTCAGAGAATCAGGTCCAAGTGAGGTGATCACCACAAAGAAGCCACAATTTAAGAATGCAGGTGCTTTTCAGAAACAGGACGACACAGGGAATGGACTTTTCTCTAGAGCCTATAGGAGTGTACTTTTGCTAACACCTTAATTTTTGTCTCATGTAACCCACTTCCGCCTTTTAATCTTCAGAACTATAGGTAAATTTTATTTATTTATTTTGGTACCGGGGATCGAACTCGGGTCCTTGCACTTGCGAGGCAGGAAGCAGAACCGCTGTGCTAAATCCCCAGCCCCTATAGGTAAATTTTAAATAAATAATTCATACACATTGTTTTCAGCCTCAAAGTTTTCAATAATTTGTTACAACATTATTAAACTCATACAATTCACTGAATTCCAGAAAATGGCAACATTAAAAGCTGTTTTGAAAATGCAAAAATTGAACACCTTCCAAGCTATCAATATGGTGTCTGAATGTTTTCTGTTCTTACATGTTACATTCCTGACAAACCTTAGTAACAAGGATGAATTGACAAACACGAGAGAATCAAAAGCAGAGGCTAAAGTTCATAGACACTAATATTTCTTTCTAGTAATTAGCTCTGTGATTAGCTAATAGTGGATAGTTTCCTCTCTTGTGCTCTTCTGTGAAGCTTATGAATCTGACAAATGGTCTTTCATTAAAAGTATAAAAACGTAATAGGAACAGTAAAGAAAAAAATACATTGTTAATCTTTATATTAACGTGTCCTCTAAAAGCCCAATTCATGAATACATTTTTGAAAGTCCAAAGTCCATGAAATTTTCTTATCTCAAAAGTTTTTTAAACCAATAGCTTAAAACACTGCAAATGAGAATGAAGTCATGAAAACTCATCTTAAACGGAATGGAAATAGAATTGTAAGAGGTCTCAGTGTGTTTTGTGTTGTTATAACATGACATTTGAGATCTGTACTTTGTTCCTCACAGATCTGGAGGCTGGGAAGTCCAATATCAAGATGCAAGCATCTGACAAATGCATTATTGCTGTGTAATCAATGAAGGAAGGTCAGAAGGAGAGCGAGAAAAAGGGGGAGGTGAGACAGCAAACATATAGGTACACATGAGACCAGAGTATGCAAACTTGCTTTAATAGGGAAAAAAATCTCTCCTTTCTTAATAATGAATATTAATCCATTCGGATGTCAGAGTCCTCATGATCTAACCACTCTTAAAGGTCTCATCTGTCAATACTGTTGCTTTGGGGATTAAGTTTCTAACTCAAGAAGCCCAAAGGACACATTAAATCCATAGCATAGGTCCTACTTTCCAAATCAGATTTTCACAAGTATTACTAAGATAGACTGCTCTTGTGATGAGATGAAATACTGGTTGACCATTTACTTGGGGTGTTCCCCTTGGTTGTAAATATAGACAGTCGATGTGCCTGACAAATCTGGGCTTCTTTGTGTATATAACAGCCAACAGTATCTTTGAAATACCGTTGTATCCTTCCTCCGGGGTCCACTCAGAGATTCTCTAGCCCGCCCCTCATCACAGAGAAACCTCACTCTCTTTCTTGAAAAATCTCATGCAGACAAGGTTAGGGTTATTCTCTCTACTTATATGATTAATCACCACACAACCGAAGTTCTTACTATGTTGATATTTTAGTTCAGAGAGTCCATAGACATGCATGTGTTCTTGAACTTCAAAGTGTATTGTAAAGACAAAGAGATGTTGATTCTCCTTTTAAAACAGTTTTCTACCTTACCTGTACTGTGCCATTGACATTAGGCAAACACAAAGCCATTGCTACCAACTGGTACATTCTTATCCTTCTACTAGATAATCAAGTTAACAGTTCATTACCCCCTAAAGGTATTTATCAAGTGTGGTGCTATCCTAAGTATGGAGATAGAGCAATGGATAAAGTCATGCTGTGTCATCCTGCTGCCTCTCCAAGAACTTATGGTCCAGTTCTCATAAAAAGAGGGAGGGATAATAAGTCACACATGTGTAAATACCGAATAGATAGTACATAAGATCCTAATGATATAATGGACAATGTGAAATAGGAAGAAAGGGGCTAAAGGTGTAGGGAAAGTGGGAAGAGTAGGGGAAAGCTAATAAGGGAAAAGAAAAAAAATATGAGAAAATGAAGAAATGGAAATGAAGTGTTTGTAAAGGGGGAGGGAAGAGGGGTGAAGGGAGAACAGGGGCAAGGGGGAAAAATGAGAACCAAGACCTGTCATGTCAAGGTACAAGATCCCAATGATGAATGTAACTGTACTGTATACCTAAAATGTACCAATAAATTCAATATGGAAATAAAAAAAAGAGGGAGGGATAGAAGATAGCATTGCTTATATAAATTGAATTTTCCTGTTTTTAGTTTTTAATTCTTTATTTCTTGGAATTGAACCCCATACCTCCTGCATGCTAGGCAAGGACTCTACCACTAAGCCATACCCCCAGTTCCCAAATATGTTGTACGCTCTTTCATTCAGATTAAAACCCTCTGAAGAGCCGGACATGGTGGCGCACGCCTGTAATCCCAGCACTCGGGAAGTTGAGGCAGGAGGATCACTGCGAGTTCAAAACCAGCCTGGGCTACAAGTCAGTCTCAATTAAATAGTGAGATCCTGACTCAAAAAAACAAAACAAAAATAAACAACAACAACAACAACAGCAGCAAACCCTATGAGGTAAACATTATAAATTGCTCTTCTACACCATATTGAAAGAACCACAATTCATATACCAAATGTCAAGAACAGAATTCTGGATCTAGAAAAGTTTTTACCTCTTGGTTATTTTATCTTGTGGTTATTTTGACTACTATGTTTAGAACTAGCACAGATATCTAAGGATTTTAGAAGTTTGTCTCTGCTGTCCTAAATTTTTTAGGACAAATACTTTCATGAACATAATGCAAAAATATATATGTAATGTAATGTATACTGTGTTTTTATTTCTTGCCCATAATTGTAGTGGTAAATACTTTCTGTAAGCTTTGTATACTGTTTACATAACAATCTAAGATCAGTACAACTGTATCAGAAAAAATTCTATCTTCAGTAAATTACAGGAATATCAATAACAAGGAATATGTATGATTGAATCATACCCTTATAGCCATTACATATTAGCTTTTATTTCTTATTACAGTTGTTTTGACTACTATTTATTTTCCCCAGTAGTGTGGCAACATTAGTGAAATAATGAGTTCTATTATAGTGACAACTAATAGTATTTGAAATAAAAATTTCATATTTGAGTCCTGCTAGACCATTAAATCAGAGCTGGCAAATAGCTTTTCTTTCATGCTTAACTCCAACTGATTTGTGGATGACTTTGAGGTCATTTCCAACCAGAGAGAAAAAAAGTGCATTGCTAGGTCAATAATATCTAGTATTGGGATCTAATTTTCTAAATTGAAAAAAGGTGACTGATAGAATTCATGCCATATATCTGCCTTCTCCACTTTAGATGGCTAAATAATGCTACAGACATTCTCTTCTATTGCAAAAATAAGCTTGTCTATTAAGACAGAACAAACTGATTAGCATACCTCCTATTAACTATGAAACAGAAATTAATTTTCCTATCATAAAAAGTACTAGAAAGAAAATTTGATATCCAAGGTTTCAATGATAAAAATTGCTTCAATGAAATGTGCTTTATATTTCCATGTCATATTCTAAATTAATGATAGAAGATCTAAGAAATAGAAGATCAGTCATTACATTTTTAGCAAACTCTCATTGTCTTTTTTATCAAACTTTTCTAAAAGCAGCGAGGAGAAAGCTGGTTCATATTGTAAGATTCAGCAGTATCATAAACCATCTCTACTGACTTAACCTCTTTATAATAAAAACTCAACTATAATAAAATTATTGCTAGGTTGTTCTTTTATTACTACAATTTCCATCATGAGTTCTCAGTTTAAAGTATTCTGGGGGAGGTAGAAAAATGTCATTTATGTCAAACCATAATTCTCCAACTGCCAAAAAAAGGCATATGGTATGTGATAGTTGCCTATTACTTTTGTAAAGTTTGATGTATAGGCTTACATTTTATAATAAATTAAAAACCAGCAATACACTACAGTATAAAGTTATTATAGAAATAACCTTCGTAAATTGTGGAGAGTCTAATATACACCCCAAACTTCTATAAAAAATATATCACAGCTCTAAAAAATAAAATTAAAACATTAACAGTGTTAATTCAGTCTTGGTATCTATTCTTAAAAATAATCATTTTAATAATCAAATTATAATGCAATGATTAAATTTAGAGTCCATTAAATTATATTGTGTGATGTCTAAAATTTAGATAAATATAAAGTGTAATGAAAATATATGGTGAATGTTTAAATTTTACACGTTTATTGCAGTAAAAGACACATTGCCATCAATCCCATCAAGATGCCCACCCCGCTTCAAACAGACTTGTTCCATTGATCTTGGCAGTTTCTGAAGCGGTTCCAGAAGTTGTCCTTCATCTCTGTAGGAGATGTGATAAAAAAAAATGCAGATAATGCTACTGCTGACAGCCATCCAACAGAAAGGCGGGCTTGTAAAAACATTATGGTGTGTCCTTATCCACCTTATTGACTGGGTCTAGCACTGTGTGGCTTTTGACTCTTCCCAAAAGTAGAAATGATCGTTAAAGCTAAACAGTTTGAATGGATTCATTATTTTGAGGCAGCCATGACAGTGCAACTAAAGACACTCATGAAAAGACCTCCAGAACTGCTTCAGAAAGACACTCAGTTAAAGCTGCTTCAAAAATTGTGGGATAATTGTTTTCGAAGCAAGAGGGAGAATTTTGAAAGGGACTAATGGCAATGTGTCTTTACTATAATTTGAAAAATTTAACCAGTCTCTGTATTTTTCAACCACATCTTCTATATTCTGAGTTAAAACAAAAACCTAGAGCTTTGTTTATTCATTCATTTATTATTATTATTGGCTCTGCTAAACTGCGCCGAGCTTTAATGAAGCTCCTTTGAAAGTTATCTAAGGGCAGGTCCCGTTTGAACCCATCATAGCCTGTCAGGTATGTATATTCATATCCAGCTCCTACCCCCTACTCCTAATCTACCTGGGTGTTTACTTCGGGCTAAGGCAACAGTAAGTATCTCAACTCTAGGCTTTGGCAGGCAAGTGGCCAAGGGTGAAAAGTGACTCTCATCCTTCCAAAGATTCTCAGAATCTATTGCCCATCTGGAATAACTCTTATATTAACTTTTCTTCTCCACCCCCACCCACACTACTGGATCTCATTGATATAGAACACCGCTGGTTCTATGGAAGTGTCATCATTTTCTGTGTACATAAGATAAAGTCATCTCTGGTGGGAGAAATTAGCTGTAAGGTTATTCATTGCTTTTAAACAGAAGTGCCAATGTTATTTCAAAATATAGCTTTCATATACCTCTCTAGTGTCATTTTTCTTGGCTGAAATCTCACAGCTGAACTATTTGGAACCCTCAACACACCCTGAATCCTTGTACTGTCTTGTGACATTAGGTCTTATTCAACTCTACCTTTCTGCCATTTTCTCTTTTTCATAGTTTTAAGGAGCATTTTCTCATCATCTTTCTTACCTTGCTTCCCTGGGTCAATATTTTGCTTGCTTTTTTTGGTTCTGTTAGGAAAAACCATGAAATACTTTAAATGGGCAAACGAAAACTAACATGTGGCTCTCAGTAGAAATATCAGCATTATCTAGCTGGCCCTTTGCAGAGATGTCAATCTAAGGCAACTGAGTATCTTTAACTAGATTATTTTACAACTCTGTACACTATAGAAAACTTATAGTAATGCATATGACTATTGCCCATAGAAATACAAATAAATGTGTTCAATAGGCATAAAATTGATTTTTGCCTTAAAAAAGATGATTTCAAACAATATATTTTATTGTCCTATAGGGTATTAAACAATTTGATATCTATCAGCAAATTCAAATCTTTAAGAGCAGTTCTTTTCTGTATACATAAAATTCTTAATTTGTTTGAGCAAATATAGAAAAGATAAATACAAATAAAAAAGCCTAGTAACCAAGACTCCCTGTTATTGCATATTTATTAGAAAATTCATTTCTCTTTGTTTCTGCACTGATAATATGTATGATATGTGTTGCATGTATGCTGTGTATCAAACATACCCACAAATAAAATTTGGATTCTCCTTTGAACTAGCTTTAAAATATTACTGGCTCATTAATACATAAGCTAAATAAAATATTTATGTGAGAGTCATGGATTCATAGTTGTGGAATTTACATTTCATCAATTTTGGAAACCCACAAATAAACTCAATAGATTATGCTGATTAGCCAGGCTGTTGGAGATGTGTACTTCCTGGGCTATTTAAACCCATTTTTTAAAACGTAATTAGATGAATCTCCAGGTGACAAAATTTAATATTTCCTGACATTGTTTCTCTAATTCTCGCTCTCTAATTGTGTGCATGTGGTTTGCACAGTACAATAATTTACTCCACCTTGGTGGCAACAATGATTAGAAAGCTGATTTTATGGTGCGACTGTTTAACGATAAGTGTCATGTAGGTAATATACATATATTCTCAGATGAGTGAGAAATGGCAGGAAGGCTCATGGGCATTCTCCACTTGTGTCCGTTTGTGTGCTCCAATTAATTGGAGGTTTGTGGTCACTGATAGTAAGAACTGGGCTTCTATATCCAAATTAGTGAGTTTTTGTGTCCCTGTGTTTTCTTTGGACTTTTGCCAGAAGCAGTAAACCAAAGTCATATGCTTGTTTTGTGTCATTGCATCGATGTGTCTCTGTGCCTGGAATTGAGAAAGACCTTGACTTCCCATTGTGTGCTATGAAATGCTTGTGTATCTGGTGGATTTTAATGAAGTAATTTTAATCTTTCTTAAATGAAGAGTTCTGCTTAGCTTGCTCTTTTGGCTGATTTTCTGGCTTGACTGAAGTCTATGACTTTGATTATCTTTGATGGCTGTATTATAACTCTGCAAATAGTAGAAAACTGATAATAATGAAAAGTATTCTTGTCTACTAAAATAAAAACAGGTTTTTCCTTTAGAGACTCAACTGATATCTGCCTGGTAGAAACATTTAGTCAAAAAGTTGTATATTTTCAGTTAGCATTATATCTGTAAACAGTATCATCCCAATATTATTAAAAGTGTTACATATCTATGTCTATACATACCTGCTCTTCACCAAGATTTAGCATCTTACACAAACACATTAGTCAATGAAATCCACAAAATATTTAACTTCTGTTCATTTCATATGTCAAGGAGTCGTGGTTTTAATTTTTGAAAAGTTATATATTATGAGCCTCCTTCTGCAGTCTGCTTATTCTTCTGCACTACGTCATGATTTCTCTGTTCCTGCCCATCAGACTATCAGTGACTTCAGAGGTTATGCGGTTCTCATAGATAGGATAAAAGGTCTTTCTGTGGTCGGTAGTACATGTTTTTTTTATTAAAGAAAAATTATAGGACTTGGTAAGGCATTTGGTGAAGAAAAGGCATGTGAGATGCTTGAGAGGTTGATTAAATTTTTTGGACATTCACTCTTTTATTAGTAAGTTGACTATAAGTAGACATTCTTATTTATTTATTTTTAAAATCAGAACTTATGCAAACATGATTGAACTCTTAAATACCAGAACATATTTCAACCACTATCCGATCAATGAATTTCATTATGGAGAGTCTGTAAAGGTTTTATCTTTTCTTTTTGTTTAATCTGTAACATAATTCTCTAAGCACAGTATCAAATTTTCTTGCTCTTGAAATAATTTTAAGTTAATTAGTTTTAATCGCCTATATTTTAAATATCGTGGGCTGGGTCTTTGGCTCAGTGGTTCTGCCGTCTGCCTCACAAATGCACAGTCCCAAGTTCAATCCCTGGTACTAAAAAAAAAAAAAAAAAAAAAAAAAAAAAAAAAAAAAAAAAAAAAAAAAAAAAAAAAAAAAAAAAAAAAAAAAAAAAAAATGTATTTTAAATATTGAAAAATAATAGTTGAAATTGGACAACCCCTTTCTGGATTTTTAAAAATTTTATTTGAAAGTATAGTTTCACTTTAACCTTCTATAGTCACTTTAATAATAAATACTTTTCATCGATGTATTTATTTCTCAGAAACATGCAGAAAACTATATTTCTGATAAAATTTCACTTTTGAATACCTGATACTTCTCTTGCACTTCACTGTTTTACTATAGAGATTATTTCATCAGTTATTAAAAGTACTTTCAAATTTTTATTTTTATATTTTTCTTCTTATTAACTGCGTCATGTTCTACATTCACTACCTTTTTCTGAGAAAAGAATAAATTATCTAATTTAGATCTATTTTTTCTATTAAGAAACATCAAAAATCATGAAAGATATGCTCAAAACTGTGAAAACATCCCATGTACAATTCTCTACTATGACATATCTAGCTCATAAAATGAATGAATAATTGTCTATCATTCCCATAGAAGATAGAGTATTTATAGATTAAACATGTAACTTGAAGATTCTGGCTGAAGAGTCCTACTTTTATTTTCATTTGGAATAATTCTTGGAAAAGTCCTAGAGCATATTTATAGATGCTGTGTGTGTGTTTTATGGCAGTATCTTTCTAGTTGTTCAAAACTGAATGATTTCTGTTAGGTTTTGGGCAATTGAAGACAAAAATGCCCTAGGTAACAAACTTTTTCCTTAAGATAAATGAGGTGGAGAATACTGCTTATCTACACAAGAGTTTATGTACTATTTAGTGTTAAAAATCCAGTAAGTAGTAATGATAAACTCATAATGATAAAGTTTTATCTGTGAACATGGAGCCATCGGTATTAGATATGACTAAATGTGGTCCAATTTTGGCACTCTTTAGCACCATCATTGTATTTTCTAAACATCTATGGATACTAAAAAGAAAACCATTCCAGCTACAAATTTCTTGGGGGAAAAGTTCAGATATCTTAGAAGTATAAAATAAAGTCAGGCAATTCATCCATCTCATGAAATATTCTAAAATCAATTCTTTTGGATACTTTTGATAAGTTTTTATTGCATGGAATGCTGATTTTAAAATAAGATGGCAATTCTACAAGAAAGTAAACTGTACTCCTTTTTGGGAATGCACACATTCAGAATTACAAATACCAGATTGGTGTTTCAAACTCATTTTTATAGACATCAGTTTCTGAAAAACTGAAATAGTCACTATATATGAGTGGCATTTGAGCATAAAATAATCAAGGTTTGTCTTATGAATTTATCACTCCAGACAATAAAATTCACAATTTTTCCATCAACATATTAAACAAGAGCAGCAATTGATAATTCGGAGCTCTTCATTCTTGTTTGTTGATTTATATTTCTGTCTGGTATCATCTCCATTTTTTGGCTTTTTTCACTTTGGCATTGTTCCTGAAAATGCTAGTTGCCTTGGTTGTCCTCAGACTTCTTCTCCTACATTAAGGGATGTATTGAGCTCTGTACCTGTTGCTCCTTCTTGCGGGGCAGCCTGTAAACTGTCCACAGTTGATGAGCTGGGGCAGTCCACGGACTGACCTCCTTCTTGTTGCACATTGCTATTCTTTTATACCTAAAATAAAATGCTTGAGATTCTTATTATACATGTTGTTTTCTGGGTGCTTTATTGTTATTTTTACTTTTTTCATATAGGAGGGTAATTTAGTTCCTGTAACTCAGTATTGGTCAGAAGTGGAAATTCTTGTCAACATATTTTAAAAATCACATTCACTTTTCCTGAGTGTAATATAAAACCATTTTACATCTTACAACCCTTGGAAATTACCAGAAATAGAGCAAAGATATCAGTTTGTGATTTACTAATTTAGATTTCTATCTTGAGTTTTGCGGTGGCACACAGTGTGATAAGGCTTCAGGTAAAGGTGACTTAGTACAATGACTTGTTAGAATGAGTTCCCAGAAAAACTGGTGGGAAGAGAAGCAAAGGAAATCAACAAGGATGCAACATGAAGCAAAGTTCTCAAAGAGCAACCTTGGCTCAATTCCATAGGAGAGCGGCAGAGAAAACATGGTCATTATTTTAGTCAGGCATCTGTAAAGAAAAAGAACCAACAGAAGATGTAATGATTGTAAGAATGCAAGTAACATGTTCATGGCAGCCAAGAATCCTCTACATCTGCACTCAGCAAGCCAGAAGTCCAAGGGGGTTGATGTTATAGTCTGTTCCGATCTGAAGGCACAAGAGGCAAAAGAGATGATGGTATGAGTTCCAGACTGTGGCAGACGTGAAGGTGGGAGAAAATGTGCCAAGTTGAAGACAAACAGAGAGAGAAAATGTTTCATTGTATTCACACCTTCAACAAGTTGTGTGAAGCCCATCTACATAGGTGAAGCCAGTCTACTATACACAGGCTACTGATTGAAATAAATCTTAGCCAAATATCTTGCTACTCAAGAGCCCAGTGAAACTGAGACAAAAAGTCTCAGCCATATTTCAAAATCCCCTAATGGGTGGATAGTATATTTATATCCTCATCTTTCCATCACTGATAATCACTGCCCAGGTGAAAGGTGCATTCTTAATCTCTTTGGGTGACTGCCCCTTTGTAGGCAAATTATTTTCTGGCAGCCTGAGGAATGTAGAAACTGGTGTTGAATGCTGAGATTGAAAGTAGGCTTGTAGCTGGTGTGCACAAAAAGTGAAAAAAAAAAAGAAAAAGAAAAATGAAAGCATCGGAGGGGATGTGGGCAGAACAATCATATAGCAACAACTACCCAGGTTTCTTGAACTCTAACCTGCATATGAGTCCCCTGAGTATTTTATTTGAAATAAACATTCAAATTCAGTAGCTCCAGGCAGGACTACTTGGCCCTATTAGTTCACCAATGCATCCCTCCATCCCTACAAGGGCTGGAAAGAAATGAGAGGGGGTTTTGATTTTCTCACTTCTCCTTTCTCTGGGTTCTTCCTTTTCATAATCCTTTGAGGCTACTTGATACATTCCACACTAATAGCAACATAAAAGGAAAGGCAAACTATTAAATCAGCGATAGTTGAAGATTTTTGACCAACACCCAAAGAGTGTATATTAACCCAGTGCACACGTATTTACACAGACTTTTGCATTCATGAGCTGAAACAAAAGTGTGAAGGATAATATGTACCCTGCCTCTTCCTACTCTATTACACTATACATTCTATTTCATAAGCAAAAATTTTATTTCATTGCATACAACTAGTTGTCAAACCATCATGGTGGGAACAGAATTGAGATTCCTGCAGATGCTATATTTTGTACCTCTTATGAAAAATTGTGTTCACTGATTTGTGATCTGTCTGAGACTTGTGAGTACTTTGAGGTACTTTGGGTTATAGAAATCCTTCCAGCCTGTTCTTATAAAATATTTACACAACATCTATTTGGAGTGGAAGTTGAGTACTGCCTGAAAGACTGTAGAGAAGGAGGACAGATGACACTGTGTTCTAGCAGCATTATTGTGCTTGGCTAAACAAAGGCTCCGAAGCTACCTGGACCAACATTTCTGAGACGGCACCTGGGAACCATCCACTGTCACCCATTGACATGCCTGGAGCCTGTTGATGAAAGAAGATGAAAAAAAAAAACAGCTGATAAGGGATCATCTCGGGAAGGGCTCCTCAAACTATATTAACATTTTTTGGATTTAATATTGGTGTTGTGAGAAAACATTGAAAAACACTAAGGAATAGAATAATAGAAACAGATTTCTGGTGAAGAAAGTAAGAACACCCAGAGGAGTTATTTGTTTGTTTGTTTGTTTGTTTGTTTGACTTGATTTTTCATTTTTCTTTTTTTCTCCCCTCTTTCCTGCTCTGTTCAGTGCTTTAAATTGTACTTGACGTATTAGGTAATAAAAAGTTTGTTGAGTAAATATTGAATTTAAATTTTTGAAAAATGTTTTGTGGTAAGAGCATTTAGCATGAGATCTTCTATCTGAATAAACTCTTTAGTGTATTCACGGTGGGCATAATGTACTGCAGACCCCCAAAATTTAAAGATAGTGCTTGACTGAAGCTTTATGCTTGTTTAGTTGCTCCCCAGTGCCTCCTACCCCAGCTTCTGGAGTAGTTCCAGTCTGACTCTGTGAATACGATACTTTGAGATACAAAACGTATGTGGAATTATGTGGTATTTGTCTTTCTGTCTAAAATTTGACTTAGCACAATTTCCTCAAGACTCATGAAATTTTTACTGACTAAATTGGACCCCAAGTGGAAGGTTGATGTGATAAATTAAGCAAAATTAAGCAAGTGAGGATGGCGACCTGGACTAGGTTAGAGAATTAAGCGAAATGGGAGGATTCCAACGACAGATATGTAGGAGGGAGACTTTAAGGTGCACAGGAATTGCATATTAATATTTTAAAATACAAATACGCATTGAAATGAAATTACACTTGCGATGGTGTATGATTCAATAACTAAATGTAAGAGAGAAGGAAAGCAAAGAAGGGTGCGTTCCAGAGCAACTTCCCATCCCCCAAGGGGCACCCTGCTTATCCAGATGCAGTGACCCCAAGTGGGGCTGCACACACTGACTTCCCACGCAAGATGGTGAACACAGCAGGAGAGTAAGTAAGCATTTAGTGCCAAAGAGATGAACATCATATCATCTGCAGCTTCTAAGCCTCCTGCTCTTTCCTGCATTACCTGGGTTATCCAAACTGTCGCTTTTTACATAAGATTTAACACTGGATTCAGCTAAGTAGCTGAGGAGGATTTAAAAGATAAAACCAGATTGGCATTCAGCACTACTTTCTCCTCAGCCCATCGGAGATGATTTAATCAAAAGGAGATAGCATGTTAATTTTTCTGAGATCTTGTTTGGTCGGATGACCTTGATGAAAACAAGTAGGTGAATTTAGAAATTAGTTTAATTGACTGTTATTACCGTTCTGCTATTTCCCTTGAATAATTCACAGGTCATTCAAGTTGGCTCACTAAGGGAGCAGATAGATAAACTATGCAGGGCCAGAATCACCACTGTAGTGCAATAATTCCCCCCCAAAACACCTCATAAATTGCATATCCTAATGTGGAATTGTATTTGACATTCTCAAACATTAACAGTACTCAATAACATAGAAAATGAGGCTATCAGTGAGCTATTTACACAATGCTCTTTTTTTTTTTTTTTTGGTACCGGGGCTTGAACTCGGGTCCTTGTGCTTGCAAGGCAGGCCACCGAACCGCTGAGCTAAATCCCCAGCCCTACATAATGGTCTTTCTGCAAATAACTGAAACATTGATATTTTCAAAGAAAGAAAAAAATCCCAATCCTTTAGAAATGAACCAAACTACTTTGATAAAATTAAGACAATATTTTGGGATACTACAGGAAATGCATGTTGTCTGGGTTATTATGTTCAGTGGACACTAATTTGATTGTGAATAAGGCATAGATTCTTAGTTTCATTATGAGCCAGCAATTTTTGGTCAAGTTTTTAATATCTTCATCCCTCAACTTCAAACTCTGGGAATCAGATTAACAATAAACTAACTACTCTTCTGAGTCAGCAACCTCTGGCCTTCTGTACATATCGAGCAAGCAGTCTTGCAGATCTTATTTGATGACGGCCTCAATGTTCCAACAATACCACAATCAAACACATTGAGTATCTCTACATTTTTTAAAATAAATTATCAGTTTGAACTTAATATATTGCTTAGACTACTTATATGGAGATAGCCTGCAAAGGAAAGGAATTGAAAAAAGAAAAAAAATCGGCTAAGGAAGAGAAATAGAACCCCAGAAAGAAGATAAAGATGTGGGTGGATTCTCTCTCTGCCTGCATTCAACAGCCTTGTTTCCAGACTCTGGAGCTCAGGATGATTTATTTCATGAAGGTCAGTATGAGAAAACATATTAAATGCTTAAACTTGAAAAATAAAACAGGGAACCTGAATGTACAACTATAATAAAGCAACAGTCTGAAAAGGGAAAATTTTGCACAGCCAATAATTTTGTCAACCTGCCACCCACTAATTAGTTGTTCGGTTTTCACTGAAATGACTGGTGGCTTGTGCTTTGCCCACTATAAATACAAAGCACTAACGTCATTAACACACTTTGATCCTGGCAAGTAGAACTGTGCTTTTATAATGGAAGGTGCTGAGTCAATATTTGCTGAATGAAAAAAGGATCTCATAGGCGACCTTCCCGTTCTCACAGTCCACACAGTCAGTGTCTCTGAGCTAAGCTTGACCCTTAGTACTGTCTAGAAATCTATTGCTTTTCTCCAGCTTCTTCTCGTGCCTTCTTCCCCTCAATAAATATTTTAAACCTCTCTCAATCTCTCCAGAGCTGACCCAACCCCTTCATCTCTCCCTCCTATCCTCTCTTTCAGATTCATTCATTTTCAGGTTCATCACCTATAAATTTACCACACCCGCCCTAATTTCTCTCTGTCTCTCTGTCTCTCAGCCTGTTTCCTTCTTCTATCTCCCCCTCCCTGTGTGCCTGTCTCTGTCTCTCTCTTCCTCCCCACTTTTTCTCCATTGTTCTTTCTCTCCTCCAACCTCCAACCCCTTTCTTAACCTTTGCTTCATCATAGCCTTTGCAAAAATCCTCTCTCATGAAAGAATAAAAATCCTCTTAACCCTGTGTGTTCTAAATTCATCCTTACCTTTCTATTCTCCACCAAGAACCATCCCAGCCACACTCAGGATTTCATCTACCAGTTTGTGGCTAAAGAATTCTCATTTCAACTTCTGAAGTCTAACTGCCCCCTTGAGATTTATGTGTCCAGTCATTTGCTTGTCACATCACCCACTGTTTCATTCATTTGTCCAACATGTATTTCTTGCATCTCTACTTTGTGTCAAGAATGATTTTAGTGATAAGGACAGAATGTTAAGTGAAAACGGGTAAGATCTCTATCTGTATGAAGCTTCACAGTTTAAAAATCATGTAATGAAATAATCCCATAAACAAATTCCAGATGTAAAGAGCACAGTGAAAGAGAAGAGAGAACACTTTAAATTCAGGACTCCAAACCCCCTAAGCTGTTTCTTGTCCAGCATTGTCTCTCAGGAATGCCTCTGCTATTCTGCCAAGTTCCTCCTACGATGCACGGGAGCTGGTGTTCCCTGCTTAAACTTGATGCCTACCTTCAAGTTCTGCTCATTTTACCCCTCAAGTAATTTTGTGCTTTAATCCATTCTGTCATAACTGTCAGGGGGACTTACTCGCGTCTCACAGGAGACCCTGTCATCTACTATTTTGGTCAAGATAAGCAATGCTGGCTGCTGCAACAAGCAGATAGTGTCTCAGTGTCCAAAATTATAAGCCTGTGGCTCTTGGTGATATCAGTGTCAGGCACAGTTCAACTACATCTCCGGGATTGTACTTTTTTACTTTTAAAAGATTTTTGGTGCATGTTTTTAGTACATAATGATTATACTCCACATGGAGAGTAGGTGCGTGTATAAAATACATCGTAAATCTTTTTCACACTTCCCCTTCCCTCACTCTCCCTCTTTCCATCTTTTGATCCCCTTCCCTTTTGCAAAAGATCTCTCTATTTCCTATTATCTGTCTTTTCTATTGCTTTTTGTTTCTATTTTGGGTTTCTCATATGTGATATGTAAGCTTGCGTGTCTGATTTATTTCACTTAACGTTGTGGCCCCAAGGTGCAGCCACTGTCTCAGTGATGGTTCTCCATTCTGTCAAAGCAATGTTGTTCCTTATAATTTGTCCATCCTTGGTGTTACCGCCGAAGGAGCAGGGAGTAAGCAGAGGATGTGAAGGAGCATGATAAAGGCAGGCCCAGGCAGCATTTTCACTGTTACTGTCTTGGCGAGAGGTATTTGGCCCCACCTAACTGCAGCAGAGGACAGTAAACATGAAGCCAAGCTTGATCTGATTTACTTTAATGGTCTTAACTTCTCTGTCTAAAAATGCAAATACTAGCATTCAAGTATAGATTAGAAGATCAGCATCTCCATTTTCTTTCTTCTTTGTAGTACCTTTTCTCATTCTTTTTTTTTTTTTTTTTTTTTTTTT
>NW_022900918.1:27796301-27806036 GCF_012274545.1 Fukomys damarensis | reverse complement strand
ACAGACTCTCACTATTTAGTTGAGAGAGACCTGGAAGTCACTATGTAGCCCAGGCTGCTCTCGAACTCACAGCAATCCTCCTGCCTCAGCCTCCCGAGTACTGGGATTACAGGCGTGCACCACCACGCCTGGCTTCTCACTATTATCTTCTGCCTCTCTTTTTTTTTCTTTCTCTCTCCCCTTAAAAATGTTTCATTTCAGTATTTTCTGATTTGGATATACTTTTTAAATGTGTACTGTATGTTAAAATGAATTGCTTCTCACCATTTTGTGTTTTAAGTGTCAGAATCAACTACATTTTATAAATACATTTACAGAAATCTTTGGTTAAAGAACGTTTTATTAATTTCAGACTATTCATTTCTTGTATAAATTACTGACTCTGAAATATTTTCAGGTGAAAACTTGAAATCAAATAGACCTAATATTTCAGCAATAATGCTTAGAAAAAAGACTTACAAGTGTCTTAAATATGTCCTCTATCTAAAAGTTGTCAGGCAGAGAAATAGTTTGTAAATGCATTTTATCTTTTTTCTGAACTTTGTCATAAGAGCAAGCTCATGACGTTTCCCAGAGGTGAGACACATTCTGGGTAGGATTAGTTCCCAGGTCCCAGCCTCTGGAGGTCTGGCCTGGAACCGAACATGGCCTAAGCCTTATGCCTGGGACTGGGATTGAAGTCCCCTCTCAAAAGCCTAACATTCAAATTGATTTCCCCCATGAACCATCTCAATGTCACTGTTTCTCCACCATATTCCGTAGTGTCAGTTAGATTTAAACTTGAAGGGGTTATAGCTTCCAGCTAACTGTACAAAGTAGGAAGCAATAAGTACCTCATGGGGCTGTTGTTAAGGATAAATCTGACACTGTTGTAAGGCTTAAAATGTTATTTTATTAATTTATTAATATTACTAATAAAACACACACATATGTATCTAATACTTTACAGAATCTCAGTAGCACTCTTACATTCTTGTCTTGAGGATAATTATTTCAATTATAATGTATGAGAGATGTTTCTGTTATATTCTATTAGTATGAGAGACATTATCTATGAAATACTACTATTGATAAGAAAAATAAAACCTATGATGTTATGAGCACATCTACCAACAGAAATGTGAAGACAGATTGTGATATATCCATGGATATGTTGGCCATAATGTACTTCAATGTACTTCTATGTTGAGCATGGTAATGCAATAATATGTAGGTGTAGCTAAATTTAAAATTGTATTATTCCTGTGTAATTAACCAATGACCTACATCAAAATGAGATCCAAACTATAGCCTTTCTAAATAATGCTTTGGATATTCCAAACCTGATAGTAGACTGAATGATGTTAGGAATCATTTTAATCTATGACATTACTGATAGTAAAGAATTAGAAAGTATAACTGGCCTAGCAGGAAGAAATTTAGTTTCAAGATTACAAGACAGCAGGACTTATAAACTGGCCTAAGGAGAAGAAATCAGATGCAATAGAGGATGTTCCACACTGAAAACTGTGATAGGATGAATAATGCTGAATTTTCCCAAAAGATGTGTACATTCCAATTCCCCACATTTGAATGTACTACCTTATATGACAAAAGATTCTTTCAAGATGTGATTAGGTTGAGGATCTTGCGGTAGAAAGACCATCCTGAAATAGCCAGGTGAACTGAATGTAGTCACAACAGTTCTCAAGAGAGGAAGAGAAGAGGAGTCGTTATCAAGGATAAGACAAAGTGACTTCTTAGAAGGAGAGTTTGTAGTCCTGAAGTAGTCGCAAGTTCAAGATTTCAGATGTCCACTGCAAGCTTCAAAAGATAAGCACATGGCTTCTCTCCTTATAGCCTATTAAAAGGAAAAAAAAAAACTAGTTGAATGGACACCTTTATTGTAAATATCAGATTTATTTCAGACTTTTTGCCTCTAGAACTATACATGGACAGGTCTGTATAGTTTAAATCTGTTATTTTGTGGTAATCTGTTATAGCATCAACAATAAACAAACACATAAACTCACGCTTGCTCTTCAAATAATGAACTTTGAATTGATCTCTTCAGAACTCCTGTCTGCATTGTCTCTTAGTCAAGTGAGATTGATTGAGCCCACGGTGAGAAGGGCAGAGGCAGCAGAGAAATTGTATAAAAGGAAAAAAAAAATGACAATGATTGTCAGGAGTAGAATGACCATCACCCGGCTCGCTTTTTTATTTTTAAAGAGAATAACAAGGTGCTTAGCTAGGGAAAGTCCTATCTGAGAGCAAATGCAAAAATGAGCCCTGGAAACAAATGTGGCATTGTTCACTGAGTTATAGTGGCAGTGTCACTCATGGAGGAAAGAACAAAATCAACTTCAGAAAAGAATGGCAATGGTATGATTCCAAGTGTTACCGAGCTGGGGGCCTTGGTGCCTCCTGCAGCCCCTGATTCTCAGGAGGCTGAGGCAGGAGGATTTCAAGTTAAGGCATCTGGGCAACATAATGAGACTTAGTCTCAAAATGTATTTTATTAAAAAAGAATGGAAGTGGCTGGGCATTTAGCTCAGTGGTTCTGCCACTTGCAAGGACCTGAGTTCAATCCCTGGTACCCCCTCCCCAAAGAAAAGGATGGGGGTAGCCCTGTGATAGAATACTTAACTAGCATGAGGGATGTTCAATCCTCATAGCTGTGGAAAAGAACACATTCATTCCTTAGGTGGTGACGATGAGAATTTGATAGACTCATTAAAAACAACTAAAAGTATCTTGCTGATAGAATCTAAATAAATATAAATTAGCATTTTTAAAATTAATGAATGGCATGGGAAATCAGGAAGTATTATGGTTGAGATCTGAAATGTCTCCTAAAGGGCTGATTGTGTTGAGGCTTGGTTGCCCGTCGGTGAGCTTTTGAGTAGTGATTGGTTTATGAGAGCTGTCATCTCATCAACTGATGAGTTCATAGCTTTCTGTACTTACTGGGAGGTGGCACCTGATTTGATGAGGTAGGTCATGGTGCGCAAGTATTTGAAGGCTATAATCTGTCCCCAGCCAGGCTTTCCCCTTTCTTATCCTTCCTGGTTGCCATGAATTGAGGATCTTTTTTCCACTGAACACTTCTGCCATGGTATTCTGCCTCATTTAATGCCCACAATAATGAAAGCAGCTGACCATGGACTGAAACTGCTAAAACCATGAGCCAAGATAAATCTCTCCTTCATTAGGTTGATTTTCTCGGGTCTTTATCACCATAATGGAAACCTGACTAACACAGTCAAGAATATTCAGAGCTCTGAAATTGGCTTTTGTCTTAAGGGCATTTGCTGAATAGAGTTGAGCTTTGGTCATCATCCCTGTAGAGGACAACGTGGCCCAGATACCCAACCCAGGGAAAGTGTAAGGTAGGTAACTTAGAAATTGAGAAACCCTCAAACCTATAAGCTATTAAGACTATAAAGCTTCCCCTCTCTTTTTTCCTCTCTTGTGTGCGAGCCATCTCTATATATCTGAGTCAAGTAGAATTATCACCCCTGATCTCAAAACATTAAATATTAGGTATAGAATATAAAATAAGTAGTTTAATATGGAAAACATGTGGATATTCATTGCACTATTATTGTTACATTTTCATCCTTTCTGATGGTTGAAATTTTTAAATAAAGACAAAACTAGCCCTAGATGTAATCTTGCCTTACATAGAAAGGATAAATATAAAACTGAACAGCAAGTGCCGGGGATTTAGCTCACTGGTTCGGTAGCCTGCAAAAACTGAACAGCAAATGTGTTCCATAAGAGAAATAGTAAAAGTATTTGCCTAAGCACTGGTGTACACAATTGATACTTTCCATGCAAATAAATATCCTAACAGTAAGGAACAGAAAAGGAAAGACTTGAAAGGAGGTTCAAAGAAAATGTTTTAATTCATACATTACAGTTTAAAAATTCTGCTAGATATGAAATCAGTGTACAAAATAAGTTGAATCCCAAGATGTCTAGTTCTTAGACTAGCATGCAAGAATCTCAGAATTCATTGTTGTATCCAACAGCAAATAATAAGCCAAGCAAACAGAAAAATTAACATCTTTTCTTAGATTTGTCAGAGTAATGAGATCAAAAGGCAAACTGCTGTCCCCTAAATCAGAGAGACAAGCACAGAGATGTCAAGAATCACAACTTATCTGAATGGAAATCCATGAACAGAAACCTCTGTGAGAATAAAGCATAACCTCAAAGCAAATTTGACCTAAGCATAACTTACCAGGGTCTACCACAGTCTAACTGACTTGGGAAAAAAGACATACCCAACTGCAGGCAGTTCTAGTAATCCTACACCACCTCATAGAGTGAACCAAGCAAAAGCAGATTGAGAAGAACTTGGGATGGTCACATTCCAGGGACACAGCTCATGAAAAGACTAAGAACTAATCATAAACCTATAGAATTCTTTGTTCCCCCCACACCTTGTTACTGAGAACATCATATCTGCCTTTTAATAAAAAATATCAGCCATTATTAAAGGGATAAAATGACAATTTGAAGAGACAGGGCAAGCTTCAGATATATATATAAGAAAAGTTAAAATTATCAGACCTTGAATTTAAAACAACTGTGATAAATATACTAAAGAAAATAGTGGAAAATGAAGATGATATTCAACAACAGAGAGATAATGTAATCAGAGACATGGGAAGTATAGAAAAGAATAAAAAATGCTAAAGATCAAAACAGTAACAGAAATTTAAGAATGCTTTTGATGATGGTCACCTCTCAGGAAAAAATATCTCTGAATTTAAAGATGAAACATGACAATTTTCAAAACCGAAAAGCATAGAGAAAAATACAGAAAACAACAAAAACCTAGAATAAATCATCTAAGAACTTTGGGAAAACTGCATAAAGTGTAATATTTGAGTAGTAGAATACTAGGAAGAAACGAAAAGAAGAAATATTTGAAGCAAGGGTGATTGTGCATTTCCCCCATACTGATGTTGGATACAAAACCTCAGGAATCTCAGAGAACACTAGTGGTGGATATGTCATTACACATGTGTCAAAAGACATAGGCTCTAGAAAAGTAAGTGTGGAGCCTACAGTACACTATGGACTTTGGAGAATAATGACATGTCAAAGTAGGCTGGTTGTAACAAATGTACCATTTTGGCAGTGAGAATATTTATAATGGAGGAGATGTGTGTGTTTGCGTGTGTGTGTGTGTGTGTGTGTGTGTGTGTGTGTGTGTGTGTTGGGGGACTGGTGAGAAGAAAGTGTATGGGAGCACTAATTTCTACCCAATTTTGCTATCCATCTAAAACTGCTCTAAAAATAAAGTCCATTTAAAGAAATTAGATTTCAGTTTTTACAATGATTTAGAATGTGTATTTTCAAATGATAGCACCACTTACCATAGCTTCCAAAGTACAACAAACTGGCTAGCACTGTATCCACCAAAATCTTATCAGGAAGAAAAGCTGAAAACAAAGAGGCATAAGGTAACTTTCAAAGGGGAGGGATGTGTGGCTATGGCACAAATGCACACGTACGTAAATGGACAAAACTATTGTGCGAAAGAGTTTGGCCTAGTTTGGCCAAGGTGAAACAGATATCAGTGACTGATGAATTCCTTTCCTATCTCAGAGACAGACTCTCCCACATCCACCAAAACATACCGACAGGTGCTATTTTTGATAGAGAAAATTGTAAACCCAATTAATTCACATTAGAATTAGTAAATATGTTGTGATATATTCACCTGATGAAATATAGCAGAGTGAAGATGAATGAGTTACCATCTGGAGCAAAAACAAGATTGCTTTTTTAAGAACACAATGCCACAGAAGGATGTCCATACTGTGCTTAGAATAATATAAAGTTCAAAGCCATACATAATTAACTAATATATAGTTTAGAGATCAATTTCTGTATTAAAGTAAATGTATAGTAACATAAATGCTGAATAATGGTTACTTCGGAGGGAGGGGGAAATTACTTGATTATCTCCTTGAATATATCTCCTTTAAATATGATGGATATTTTATCTTAATTACAATGGGTTATGGGAGGTGAGGTGTTTGGGTTACTTTTTCCCTTATGCATATTTACTAAAAATCATTTGGCCCTTTTCAATATTTAACTTAAATTTATAAAAGAAAAACAACTACTATGAAGAGTTCAATTAGAGAAATTTTGATATATGTTCTCACTTTCTGAGGATTATTTTAAAAGTTCCACACAGTGATTTAATAAAGTGTCTACTATATAAAATTGCCAATGATCTTTTATTATAGTACTTTTCTGGGAAACTCCCCTCATATATGTTTCTCTTAGTGATTTTTCTTTAGAGACACCTATCCTGTCTCTTCTCAATTTTTTTATCAGATTTAGAGCACTAATTAATTTGCCGACTCAATCTTAACTGCTTATTAGTATAAAAAGTGAATTTTTTATAAGTGTAGAATTCGGTGGTTATTTGCTATAATTGAAATAATAACTAAAATCAAGTAGGCCTGTTAGGAGGCAATTTGGTTTTTTTGAAAGACATATTTCTTAGAACAGTCTACAGACTATTGCCAGTGAACACTACTGATTTTCTACGGCAATCAGTATACTTCACACCTAGGCTTGGCTTCTAAGTAAAACTTCCTGATAAAAGAAATTTAAATTTTTTTCAATCAGTAAGTGATTTCCAGATTATAGCAAGAAACTGATTGTTGAGTCAGTAACATCTGTGTCAGAAAGTAAGGGAAGGCAAGAATATGGATGAGGGCGGATGCAAAAGATGTCAGAGTCACGCTGAGAGAGCCCCTCTGACTATGTTTGGGACGATTCGACATTACAGAAATAATGATGGTGATGAATATAATATCTGGAATTAAAAACTAATCCATGAGTCCATAGTCGTGGTAAAACAGACGAAGTGTTACAGTTGGATCTGGAGTGTTCCCTGAAGACTCTTGTGTGTGAAGACCTGGTCGCCAGATGGAAGTACTTCTGGGAAGTAGTGATGTTGACCCTCCAATAATAACACATGATCTCTAATTTCAGCCAATAAGGGCTCATAGAAACGATGCCATGTGGCTCCCTGGCAGGGTTATAAAGGCTCACTCGCTTTCACCTCGCTTGAGGAGCACTCACTGTTGCAAGTCTGTGTGGCCACCTCTGCCTGTCCAGAGGTGCCCAGGAAGTGAGGAAACGAAGCACAGGAAGCGGTCAGGCCAGGGTGCGGGTCGGCAGGTCCCGGGAGTAGCCCTTGTCTCCCAGTTGCCTCAGCTGAGGCCCACGTATGTGGGAATGTAACCTGGAGTTGCTTCCAGTCCCCGCCCAATGAGCGAAATCCAGCCTTCCCGGCGGGGCTTTCCGATATGCTGAGACACAGATTCCCCGTTTCTCATGTTGCTGTTCTGAACTTTCAAACCGTGGAATCTGTGAACGTAATAAAATGGTTATATTTTGGAATGCTACACAGCAATTGTAACTGGAAACGTGAGATAAGAGATGGTTTGTCTTACTTGGTTACGCTGGAATCTGGCATTAGTGTTTGCTTTCTGTGGTAGATTCCAAATTTTGATTTATTTTCTGAAGTCTTTGTGGTTTCTTCGGAGATAGCTTTCCCTCTGATGCGTCATTGTTCTCTGGACACAGACTCTTCATCTGATCAGAGAGGAGGAAGAGTCCCTTCACAGATATATATCTCCCGATATCCCTTCATTTACTGTCTCTTTCTACCAAGCTTCCTGATTTTTATTTTTTATTTTTGGTACCGGGGATTGAACTTGGGTCCATGCGCTTGCAAGGCAGGCCACCGAACCGCTGAGCTAAATCCCCTGCCCCGCTTCCTGATTTTTAGTCTTCTCTTAGCCTAGAGATGGGTAGGAATTATGCTGGCAAAATTAATTTTGTTCTACTCTTTGCAAATCCCACTTAGATTTTGTTTTCTGCTTGTAGAATATTGAGATCCTTATCCGTATCATGTGATGGTTCTCAGATTCAACTCTGAATCTCCAAACCATAGGAAATACAAGGCTCTGTGAGTATTTAGGTTTAAATCTCATGGGGGACATTTGAAAATCTGTACTGCTTTTCTGTTTTGCCAAAACTCTGATGCAATACCTAGTCTGGGCAAAATCCTAATAATTCTGTGTAATCATAATTCTAGTAGTACTTAGTACATACTTGTAATTCAAAGGAAAATTTAAATTTTTTTCTTCCTTCTTTTTTGTATGGTGTGTGTGTGTATGTGTGTGTGTATTTTACTGAGAATTGAACCCCAGACCATTGCACTGAGCTACCACCCAGCCTTTGGAAAATTATTCAATATGTATTTTTTTTTCTTTTAGGGGATACTGAGGATTGAATCCAGTGTTTGGGTATCCGAGGCAAACCGTTTTCCTCTGAACTAGAGTGGTACCTTGGTTTATGAACTTGATTTGTTTTACAATTTGGGGGAAGATGGCTGCATTTATGTTTGTGTGAGGAAGATGACCAAGGTCATGTTTGTCGCCAGCACAGAGTTTTCCAGTGAAAGCAAAAGTATGCTCAGTGCTTTTGTTTGCAAACCAAATTGTTTGCAGACAGAAGTGTTCATGAATGGAGGTATTGTTGTATATCGACAGTCTTTTATTATTATTTTTAAATTTTAAGACAGATTCTTACTAAATTACTAAATTGCCTAGAGTGGTCTTGAACTTGAGATCCTTTCAGCCTCCCAGCAGAGTGGGATTTTAAGTATGCACCACTACACCCAGCTCAAATATTCTTTTAATTGTGGATATTCATATTGTATGTGAATATTATGTCCTCACTGTATTGTTTAAGACTTACATAAACTTTAAATTCTGTAATAATTTTAGATTTACAGAAAAGTTTCAAAGTTAACACAGAGTCCCACATACCAGGCAACTTTTGCAAACATCTTACATTATTAGGATACATTTGCTGTGAGTAAGGAGCCAATGTTTCTTCATTTTTATTCTCTAAATTCCCACACCTGTTTTGGTTATCATCACTACTAGTTTTTCTCCAATGTCCTTTATGTATCCCAGGACCCCATTTACAATCACACTTCACATTTCATTGTCATTCTTCTCAGGCTCCATTGGATTCCAGCAGTTTTTCAGTCTTTCTTTCATTTTTGTGGCCTCGAGATTTTTGAAAAATATTGGTCAGATATTTTGCGTAGTGTTCCTTGAGTTTGTCTACTACTTTTTCATAGTAGGACTGGGGTTAATGAGTTGTGGGGAGAAAGACCACAACACTTTCCAAGGTACACAGGTTATCAATAAGCCTTCACTGTAAACGGTAACCTGGACCATGTATGTAAGGTAGTGCTGATGTCCCATGTGTATTGTCTTTCTTCCCATTTCCACTTCCCTTTCATTGGAAGCAAGTCACTAAGCACAGCCCACTTTTCAGGGTCCTACCCACTTAGGATTCTGTGCGGAAGATTTTTATTTTGATAATTTATTAATTAATAGTTATATCAAATTAGGCTTTCACTTCCAGTTATAATCCAATACTATTTCACTTATTTCCTTCATGCCTATTGTTTCAACTTTGGCCATTGGTAGCTCTTTTTGACCAGCTTCTGTGTACCCTTGGTGAATTCAATCTTTGTGCTTTTGAACACTTCTTTACATTCTGGCACAATGTGTGCTCTGCGCCCAGCTTGCATAGTTTTTGCTCCAGGCCTAAAATCAGCCATTTCTCCAAGGAGCCCTGCCTCTCATTGGCCCCAATGTATGTTTATATCTGATATATATACCTATATAT
>NW_022900918.1:27785393-27795473 GCF_012274545.1 Fukomys damarensis | reverse complement strand
TATATAGGTATATACATATATATGCTACATCAAATGCAGACATGATAAATGTAAACACATGCTATTGCTATTGTGTGAAAGTCCTTATTTTCTTTTTTGTGTGCATGACAGATGGAATCAGTCGTGACATCATCAGTGGAACTTCTAGCAGAATGAAGGAAAATTAGGGGACCTCCTCCTCCTCTGAGTCTTCACATCTTAACTCTGGTTGCAAATTACAATCACCTGGAGAGATTTAAAACTACACAGATTTCAGGGCTCTGCCCTAGACCAATTAAATAAAAAAATCTGGATGTGGATGTGGAGCTCAAGTATTAGAAACTTTTAAAAAGATTTCTCTGAGAAATTCTAACTTGTAATGAGATTGGGAATCACTGTATTAAGTTTTAATTCTATTACATTCATGATAGCAAATTTCAACTCAGTGTTGTTTTGTTAAGAATGGACTACTTGAATGATTTTATTCTTTGAAATGCAAAATGAAAAAATTTAACATACACATTCAGCTACAAACATTTTACTGCTCAGATAAGCCTGAAACATATAGATTCTGAAATATATATAACAAGATTGAAAATTTGAAGTTATAATTCACATGCCACAAATTGTATATTTTGAGAAAGCAATAACATTCAACACTACCAGAAAAATCACTAATCATACATTGAATAAAACATTTATAATTGATAAAGTTATATTTAAGGAAATAATGAAATATGTAATGCTGATTTTATCAGCTTATCCTGGGTTTCATCATCCCAGACATGGAAAATTAAAACTTGTTTAGTTATGTTTTTTTAAAAACATTCATTGAGGACTATGTAAGATATTGGGGTAAAAGGAAACAAAAACTTCCCTTCCCTGATACAACTTAGAGGGGAATGGATTCTAGTGAGAATTTTACATAGTTTGAGACAAATCAGTTTTCATAGTTGAAACAGCTGCATTTCTATCAGGTGCACCTTCTGGTGGGGGCAGAGGTTGCACAGTTTAAGGAGAGCCTTGAAAGGGAAACCACGCAACACTGAACCTTTAGCCAGAATATGAGGAAGGACCCTTTGCTGGGGAGTAGGCCTGCTCCCCTCAGTGAGGAAGCAAAGGAGGACTTGAGGAGTCCACCACAAAAGAGCTGGGTCTTAATGTGCACCATTTCCGGTCACATTCCACTGGTGAGAATGTAGTCAAACAGCCCCACCTAATTGCAAGTGAGGTGAGAAAGTGTTGGCTCAGCGTGGCAGGTCTTTAGGGCACATGAATTGGGACACAACTACAGTCTCCCTCTTGGAGAGGTTGCAGAGGCTCTCAGTGGAAGGACCATGTCAGACAGACCAGCTGTTCACAACATCATGGCTGAAAGTCTATGGAAACAAATTTTCTCTATGAGGGCAAAATGAAATATAGGGGTGAAGGAGTGTGGGGTAAGGACAGCTCAAAATTCCATCCAACTACAACCCAGATCTATGGGGTAAAGAGCTCGCAGAGGGAAACTCGGGTATGGTTAGGAAAGGAAAAACCCAACCTGTGGGTCCAAACCATCACCTGTGGCCACCATGCTACCTTTAAGAGAGATGCAGAGCAAACAATTATGAGATAATAAATAATCATGCAGTAGCCGAAACAGTGTGATAAAGTGTAGTAAGAGACATGAGAAGGACTGAAGGATTTCTGAAACACTTGAGGGTAAGGAAAAAGAGGATGTGAATTTAAAGTTGAATGTCAGGGCTTCATCTTGCAAACCAATCATGGGCAAAGACAGAATCTTGGCTGAGATGGATCTAGAGGCCCTATTTAGGAAAAAATAATACAAAAATACGACTCCACAATTAATATATGAAAATGAATGTTTTTAAATTGAGGGTACATAATGAATTACTGAACTCTTTGAAATTTTAAATGCCTTTCTTTGGGGATCTCTTCAGGCAACATTACATAAATGTGATCACAGAACTATTTCCTAATTGCAGTCTAACTTCCTACCCCTTCCTTGCACATTGATAACCAAGCAGCAACTTTCAGCAAGCAAGGTGAGGATGCTGCTTTCACTAACTTCAGGGCATGAAATTCGAGTTCTGGGAACTCCAAGCTGTGTGGCTTTGCTGGAATCCCCGCTACTCTGGATTACAGATGGAGCTGAGGACAGACACCTGGCAAAACCCAATGGGGAAGGGTTTTGTTTAATTCTGTTTTGGTGCTGAGGAGTGAACTCACGTTCTTAATGTATGGAAATCAAGCATTAAACCACCTCCACCTGCACAGCGAAGGATTTTCTGTGTTATCTTATGGGGCCTGACTATCTTGTAGAAAATGGAATTTTTGGAGGATTACAGGTGAGAAAATTACGTGATTACTTTTACATTTTAAAAATCCATCTCCAGAATGTGTAGAGCTAAGTAGAAGGCCGGGAGGGGGGTTAACAAATACTAATTTGGAACCACTTAAAATAACCTGAAAATAAAAGGAGAACCAAGACCTGTCATATAAAGGTACAAGACCCCAATAAAATGAATGTAACTGTACTGTATACCTAAAATGTACCAATAAACTCAATTAGGAAAAATAAAAAAATAAAATAACCTGAAAATAAACATTGAACATCAGTATTAAGAAGAGTCAAATTAAAGAATTATCCACAAAGTAATATGGTCAGTAACCTAAGAGGCAAAGATTCAATACTAGCAGAAAAAATAAAAACAGATAGCTCTATAAATACAAAATAAAAAGTTAACATGTATTTGAGTTTTAAGTATTTATTTTGTACTGATGCACATTAATACTAATTTCATATTTTACAATCCTGACTTTTATTTATTATCTATTTTTAGATTTAGTGAGAAGAACTATAAAAGTAGGCTAGGAAGGAGGGATGAAAACAGTTAAAGAAAGGTAAGATTGTAATCTTTCTGGCAGATTAATTAGACCATGTAATTAGACCACGTGTTGTTTGATAAGGAAAAAAATACTTTTGAAACTGGGGAGTGAAAGAAATTACATAAATATAATTACTATTCAATTTGATACATAGTATTATATCTCTGCTGTATCTTAATAAGCATGGCAGCATTTATTACAGTCTAGGAAGAGAAAATAAAAAAATGGTTTTAGCAATTAACCTTATCCACATGTAAATGAGATTAATTAGTAGTTTTTCCTTTCTAATCTTTTGAGGAATAGAGAAAAGTATAATTATACTGTTTATGCAAATTTGTAACCAAATATGCAAAAGGACGAGATAGTTTGCACATTAAAGTTCAAATAAAAAATTATTCTAAAATTTACCTACAGAACAATAACATAACCAATTAAAGCATGTAAATGACATATTACAAACAAATATGAACATTTTCTCAAGAGAGCCAGCTTTTCTAAAATTTATGAATGTATTTGCTCCCCTATTTGAGTTAATCAGGAAGGCTTTAAGTAGTGTTTCAAATCTATTTTTTAGGTATAATAAATAAGTTTCAAATTATTTCAAGATAAAATAACTTTAACAGTAGTATGTATTTTTTCACAAAAATAGATTTTATCTGAAAGATCCTGACAATGTAAGGACTAGTTAAATCCCCACTATAAGGAGAAAGGAGTAGAAACAAATTTGACAGAATAGCTGGGTGTGTAGCACATCTCCGAAAAACTCAGCAACTCAGGAGGCTGAGGCAGGAGGAGCTAGCAGTGAAGGCTAGCCTGGGCAACTTAGTGAGATCCTGTCTCAGAATAAAGACCTTTAGAGACTATAAAAGTAATGTTAAGTGAAGTAAATCAGACACACATACTAAATGACAGATAGTCTCTCTTGTATGAGAAACCCAAAATATAAATAAAGAGCACAATTAAAGATAACAACTTCATGTACATGGACCGACTCCCCACAATGTATGTAACCATTTGGTACTACATTTGTGTACCAATAAAAAGAAAAGATGCATACTAGGAGATAGGGAGATAGATCTCTTTCTTTTTTTGGTACCAGGGATTGAATTTGGGTCCTTGCAAGGCAGATGCCAGTACCGCCAATCCCCAGCCCAGGGAGAGGTGGCTCTTTTGCAGATGAAAGGGAGATCAGGAGATGGGGCGGGCGAAGAAGGAATTAAGATGTGTTATCTTAAAATCCCCTGGAGGAATGCAGTTGTCATGTACTGCAAACATGCACTAATAAAAGATAAAAACTGAAAACAAAAGGGCTGGAGATGTAGCTCAGTGACTCACCACCATATGTGAGGCCCTGGGTTTGCCCCTGAGTACTGCAGTTTTGATACTGGTGTAAAATTTCCACCTTGCCTACTCATTACCATCCACCTCTATGTACAATTTTCTTTCTATAGATTTAGTTACCTGTGTTCAACATGGCCCAAAAATATGAAATGAAAAATTCCAGAAAAAACCCACAGGTTTTAGACAACAAATTAAATGTTATCACAGCTAGTATGTATAAGAAAAAGCAATGCATAAATTAAAATCCAAGTGGATTAAAGATCCAAATATTAAAACAGAAACACTAAACTTGCTGGAGGATAAGATAGGCAGAACTCAGGAAGACATTGGCATAGGAAAAGACTTTATGAACAAATCCTCAGTAGCACGTGAACTAGCAGAAAGAATCAACAACTGGGATCTCATCTTATTAAAAAGCTTCCACGCTGCAAAGGAAACCATCAACAGAACTAAGAGACAACCTACAATGTAGGAATAAATTTTTACCAGCTGCTCCTCAGACAAAGGACTATTATTTAGAATATATAAAAAACTCAAAATAATCAGGCCCCCCAAATATAAAGACCTGATTCAAAAATGGGCATCTGCAATGAACAGACACTTCTCAGACAAAGAAGTAAAAGCAGCAAGTAAATATATGAAAAAATGTTCCACATCACTGGTCATTTGAGAGATGCAGATGAAAACAACACTGAGATTCCACCTCACCCCACAAAGAATGGCTGCTATCAAGAAATAATAACAAAAGTTGGAGGGGTTGTGGGGAGAAAGGAACCCTTCTCCATTGTTGGTGGGAGTGCAGACTGGTGCAACCACTATGGAAATCAATATGGAGATACCTCAAGGTCTGTGACTAGAGGTTCCATTTGACCCAGCCATCCCTCTGCTGGGTGTCTTTCCAAAAGAATTAAAAGAATTATATCACAGTGATATATGTGCACCTATGTTTATAGCAGCACAGTTTGTAATAGCTAAAACTTGGAAAAAGCCCATTTGCCCATTGGTTGGAAACTGGATAAAGAAGATGTGGTTTTTCTATAAAATAGAGTGTTACTCAGCCATAAAGTATGAGAAATTAGATTCATTCATAGGAAAATGGATGCTTTTTGAGGATATACTCCTAAGTGAAATAAATAAGTAACACATGTAAATATCAAATAGTTTCTCTGGTGTGAATAAACTATAATAGTAAATAAGATCCTAATGTGATAATTGACAATGTGAAATAGGAAGAAAAGGGCTAAAGGTGTAGGGAAAGTGGGAAGGGTAGGGGAAGGGAATAAGGGAAAAGAAAAAATTGAGAAAATGAAAAAATAAAGTGTTTGTAAATGAGGAGGAGAGGAGGGGGTGAAGGGAGGGCAGGGATAAGGGGAAAAATGAGAACCAAGACCTGTCTTGTGAAGGTACAGGATCCCAGTAATGAATGTAACTGTACTGTATACCTAAAATGTACCACTAAACTCAATTAAAAAAAGAAAAAGAAAAAGCAGTGCATGTGGAGCTTGATATTATGCCCAGTATCCAGGCATCCTCCAGAGGTCTGGGAACTTGTCCTCCACAGTTATAAAGGATTACTGTATCCCAATTTCTGATTCATTATTCTCTCTAACACAGTGAAGATGAGGGGGGAATCACCCCTCCCTTTCCAACGTGTTGGGGTTCTGGCTCACTTTCGCTCACTGATCTGTTTTCCTCTGCTTCTTTGGAGAGAAACAAAATACACATTGTATTTGCAGAAAAAGAAAGTCAGTCTCTCCTTTGACAGTTTTAGAGACTCCGAGTAAAACTCCTGCTCACTCTTTGAGTGACATACCTAGCATGTGTAATTAAGGATTTAGCTAATGAACATATTTCAATTTGCTATTTACTATGTGGCGGGATCTAACACAGGCCATTTGGACGTGGGCTGCTAAAATATAGTTCCCTCTCTCAAAGAGAAGGTGCACACACAAGTAATTTACAGGGTATGAAAAATTCTGTAACAGAGGCACAGAGAATGGAATGCACATAGGCATAAGCAAATAATTTTGGGGGAAAATACCACAGAATGCTTGATGGAAGAAAAAACAGGATGAGAGAATGTGCTAAGTAGGAGAACTTGTGCAAGATCCCACGGCTGCATGGTGTGTCTGTGAGCAGGTTTATGTGTGAGATAAAGACCCACGGAAAGGAAAAGTACTTTGGTTTCACCAAATTCACCAATCACGCTTGACAATGTTTTCTAACTACTTCCTAACTGCACTATAGTTTACACCGCATTCCAGTCTGCTTAGAATAATGCAGCAGCCTCTCTATTGCTCTCCATGCAGACATATGTGACTTCCCCCATTTTTCTCTCTGTTGCAGCCAAAGCAGTTTCTACATCAAATGCTGCAGATTATATCATTTTACACTTTAGTCTCTTTAATAATTTGTTATTGTCTTTAGGATTAAAACCGAGATGACTTACTGGGTCCTCCACAATATTTGTTAAGCATTCCTTCCCGCCCCACGGTCACCCACAAAACACAAGCTGCGTCTTCCTGGACTCCTTAGTTATTTATTTTCTTTTGCAGTCATGTATTTCTAATACACTGGTTAAGTTAGTTGGTCACTGGTTGGTTAGAGTGACTTGACTTGACTTTTGGAATCTACTTACTTATTCCTTATTCATTTAAGGTACAAACTGGCCCTAAAGTAAGAGTGATTTCCACTCCTTGGATACTGGCTATACACGTATTTAAAGTGGAATTACTTTCAAAATGGTACTTCTGCATTATTCTAAGGCATAAACCTTTATATTTGCGAAGGAATGATGATGATAGAAATATTTATTGCTTAGGACAATTTAATGGCATGCTTTTATGACGCTTTATCTTTAAAGATCCCGAATTATCAGTCCATTTGCCTGACAGTCTGCATATAATGCAGGTAATTATATTATGTTTATGTATTTGTTCAGTCTTGTTGGCTCTATAAGATTTCTAAGTTAACTGTCTGAACTGAGGCTGAATTTTTTTTATTCTATACTCCTAAAATCAAAGATGTCTTAATTTAATGAATAAAACTCCAAGCGGATATCATTGTATCAGTTCTCTGCTTCTGTATTAACAAATCACCCCAAAACTTAGTGGCCCAGTTTCCTAGATCTGGCATAACGAAATACCACAGCATGTATCATTTAAATGACAGAAATTTGTTTTCTCACAGTGCTGTAGACTGAGAGTCCAGTGTCAAGATTCACAGGTTTGGTTACCCCTGAGGCCTTTCTCCTTGGCTTGGAAAAAGGCACTACTCACCGTGTCCTCAGATGCTGTGCCCTGGGCTGTGAGCGTTTCAGGTGTCTCTGTTCTTACAAAGATAGCATTCAGGTTTCATTGGGGCCAACCTAGGAGCCAGCCACCTTTTACCCTAGTCGCCTCCCCACAGCCTCCTGTGCAAATACATGGAGAAACTGGGAGTTCGAAGGTCAACATGTTAATTTGGGGAGTGAGGAACACAGTGCAGTCCATAGAAAGGTTTTAAAAAACCGTGATTATTTATTATCTCTTAAAGTAGAGGTGGTGTGGGAATCTGGATGAAGTGGCAACAGATTTCCTGCTTCCCAGAGCTCAGGGACTCAACTAAAGGCCTGGCAGCTGTTGACAGGGTCCAAAGGCCTGTTTCTACACGGCTGGTCTGCTTGTGGATGCTGTTTGTGGGTGCAACCTGCCCTGGAGCCGCTGCCTCGCTCTCCCATGCACCCTCCACTTCCACTTGGCCTGGCTGCTGTGTTCTTGAAAGAGGAAAACAGGGACGAAGCCAGGGAGAAGCGGTCTCTTCTTTGTCGATCTGGTCTCGGAAGACAGGTAGCGTGTTGTTTGTTGTCTATTGTTAGATAAAACAGTTAAAAACGTGTGCCTAGATTTAAGGGGAGAAGGCGCATACCTCACTTGTGGTGGGAGGAATGTCAGAGGTGGTGTAAGAAAGGCATGTGAGATGTGGGAGAGGTATCTATTTCTTTATATCAGTATGTAGCTATTACATATGTAAGAATTATTTTTATTAGTTGTATAATTGATATACATATGTTAATAATTGGTGTACTTTACAAATCCAGCTTGTGTTTGTGTGCGTGTGTGAGTGTGATTTCTGTGGAGAACACCGTCTATCACAGTCATATTCATAATACTCACATAGCCTTGGTAGTAGGTATTGTCTTCCAGCATCATTTCCGGCCTGATCCTCTGTCTACATCGTGGACAGACACCAATTCTGTATGATCTCACTTGCATGTGGAATCTAAGGTTGACCTCGTGGAAACTGAGTGAAACGTTGGCTGCCAGATGTTGACAGTGTGGGGAAAATGGAGACATTTTGAGAAAAGGGTAATAGATGTGAGGTGATGAGATAAATTCTGCAGATCTAATGTACAGCATCTAGACTATACTTTTAAACAGTATGTACTTGAAGTGATAAGGAAAGAGTTGCTTAGGTATTTTTGGGATGCCACACCCACCCTATTGTGTGGCTATGTGAAAGTGATGAACTTGTCAGTTACCTTCATTGTGGTCACCATTTAGAAACGTATATCAGAACATCAATCTGTGTGCTTTAAATATATAGAATCATGCTACAATAAAGCTGCAAAAAAGAAAACCCAGTAGAATTATCAAGAAAGCCTGAGGCTTCCATGGAATAAAGAATATAAAGGGGAAATTTGGGCAGACACATTGCATATCATGTGACAAATGGAGTTCTGCTGCCCTGAGCCAAGAGCCAAGGAGCGATCAGAAATTCAGAGCAGCCAGGAATAGCTCCTGCTCTAGCCCCTTCCAAGGGAGCACAATTCTGCCAACACCTTGATCTGAGACTTCTAGCCTCCAGAACAGGGAGCTCATATACTTACTTCCTCCATCACAGAGCTCTTGGTTTGTGGGACTTTGTTACAATAGCTCCGGGACACTAATACAGATGTCACACCAGGGACACCTGGGAAGTCTGGCTTTTCCTCAGTCGAAAAAGCTTCTCAAAGACAAAGCTGCAGCCAAGTGAATAATAAACAGAACAAAAGCTGGAGGGCAAGCCGGAATGTATATATATATATCTTTTTCTCAATTCTTGAAGCAATTAGATTTCTGTCTTTTGCAAGTCAGTCCTAATATCCCCATTTTGCACTTTCCAAAGAATCTGACAAACATGGATGGTGTTATTGGAGAAGATGGTGTCATTCCAAAGCAGTTTACACCTTCAGATAGGAAAGGAGACTATAATTTCCGGCATGGATAAACTGTGCCATATATATATCTTTTTCTCAATTCTTGAAGCAATTAGATTTCTGTCTTTTGCAAGTCAGTCCTAATATCCCCATTTTGCACTTTCCAAAGAATCTGACAAACATGGATGGTGTTATTGGAGAAGATGGTGTCATTCCAAAGCAGTTTACACCTTCAGATAGGAAAGGAGACTATAATTTCCGGCATGGATAAACTGTGCCACACATGTCACAAGGCCCAGAAAGGCCTATTGCTAGGGCAGAGTCACAAAAAAATATTTCTCTTCCTCACCATGTGGTCCAAAGGGATGCGAAGGGATCACACTGGTAAGGCAGCACAAGGTCACTTTGTTCCTCCCCTCCTTTTTCAAAATAAAATTTCTCATGTATGTCAGTAAGGTATGTGTGTGTGTGTGTGTGTGTGTGTGTGTGTGTGTGTGTGTGTGTGTGTGTGTTGGACATTGGTACATAGTGCTACCTTCTGGGTTAAGCACCAACTCTGCTGTTATAGAAATTAGAATATGGTCTTTACTCTTATAAACTTTGGCCAGAAAAAAAAAAGCTTTACCAGTTTAGAAGCAACAAATGTATGTACATAGGCTAGTTAATTTTTTTTCTTTGCTGTTTTTTTTTTTTTT
>NW_022900918.1:27765313-27785022 GCF_012274545.1 Fukomys damarensis | reverse complement strand
TATAGTGCTTTTATATAGCTTCTAAAATGTACATTATCGAGTTCTCCTTCCATTTATATTTTGCTGAGAATTTTGAATTTTCTAGTTAGATTAATAATAGAGCTATGCCACATTATTGTTTATTCCTTTGACATAGTTTCATTGAGCAGTTATTTAGTGTCAGGCTGGGTTGTCAGACCGAGAGCAAAATTGCAAAGAGCACAAATAAATATCCCCTTTTTTCGTGGAGCATGGTCCTAGTAGGAAGAAATACAATACAAAGAAAGAAAATATTCATAGGGGAAAGAGATTAGGGAAAGGCAGAAAGATATATTTTCTACAAATATTGAGGTTTTGCTTTTCCCTTTATTTCCCCCCTTATTTTTTGTCTTATCAAATTTCATTAGCTAATATGTCCTAAATCATGTCCAATATTACTTGTAATAATAGGAACAATCATTTTATTGATGAAGTATGACATCACTGCCTGGTTTGAGACACATGTGTTTAAATTTAGAATGGGATGGTTTTATGTTTCTATACTTGTATTGATATAAATATTTATTTTTATAGCAATGTGTTAATATAGCAATGTACATATTAATCACATGCTGAAGAAGGCATGAGTTTATGGCTTGCTCTTCAGGAGTAGGAAAAGTTAACAGTCTTTGTTGTCTCTTCCGTAGCACTTAGTAACTTACTGGCACGTCCTTAAGAATTTGGGAAATCACCAAGCCCTGCTTATAAACTGTAATTTTCTTTTTGATTCTATTAAAAATTATCTACGTAAAATTTTAATAGAAGGACTGTCTGGGTAAAGAATGAGATTGACCTGCATTGAAGGGATAATGATCACTTTGACTGACATCCACTGGATCTCTGCTGCATGCCAGCCTGTGCGTTCTAGGTATGTGCCATACATTAGTCGACAGAACAGAAAACACCTCAGCCCCAATCTTGCTCTACGGAGGTAAGGGGAGACAAAACGTAAAGCTTAAAATGACCAAAGTGGAAACACTCAGCTCTAATATGATGTAACCTATGTAATCTAATTTGAGAGTGTAACAATGTATTAACTTCCTTACTTTTATGCCTGCCAAATGGGTTACACCACACTTTACAGTCTTGATCTTCTAGGTTGAATTTTCTTGTGCACATTTTCTGATTGTATTCTCATTCTATAGACTGTAAGCTGGAGCTCCACTACACAACCTCTGCTAGTTACATGTTGTAAACATACTTACTTCTGGTGAATATGAATTTCTAGATAATATTTTGAATTGTGTAATTCTCTTTACTCTTGCGGAGACAGCAAGGAAACTCAGCATTGTTGGCACTCTCTACATTGAAGCTCAAGACAAAGGCTCACGTTCATTTTTGAGATAAGAAGCTCAAGGTTTTACTCCAGTTACTTTGTTATTTGAATACTTTGTTACCTTGAGCAACAGATGATGTGTTTATCAGGCATACTACTTAAGTTTACTTTTTCTACAACATTAAAATATTCTCCTTACTTTTTTCTTTGAAAATAAATCAATTGCAGTTATATATAAATGTACTATAGACAAGTAGCACCCATTTATTACAAAGATGCACCTTCAACCTTGACTTTAAATCGTCATGTTGCATATGTATTTTTCTCATGGAACTTTATGCCTGCTATTAGGTTTTCCAATATTTGCATCTCCCTCTACTATGTCCTTGCAAATAGTATGGTGTCAAATAGGTACTTTATTAAATTTTACATTGTAGACCTGAGAGTTGAATTTTTCTAATGTTGCATACTGTTGTTGACATGAGATACATTGGTTTTTTTTGTTGTTGTTGTCATTAGGGGTTAGAAATTCAATTTCCTTTTCCTAGAATGAAAACCTGTAGCTGGTGTTATGTAATTTGAATATTATTTTTTATTACCTGAAAAAGGAACCGCGAACTTTGCTCAAAGTATTGTGTACATTACTTCCACAAACATTGTAGTATCTTCAATAGCCCATTTGCATATTATGAACTGTTGGATAGAACTTCAGATAGAAAGTGGTGACTCCATGTTACAGTAAAACTCCACATGAGTCAGGGGACACTGTGTCCTTGCAATTTCTTCAAAGAAGTGGCTCTTCTTAGTAAAGTGACTTACTGAAAATGGAAAGAGGTAGGTGTATTTGGGAGAATAGGTAAACATGAACGAAGTATTGAAAGAATGTAACATAAGACATTATAGTTTTTATTTAGATGTGTTTTTTCTTCATTTTCATCGTCTATATTTTTCCAGTAAGTGACATTCTATGCTTTTAGAGTTTGACTGACTTTCAGAAAATAATTTCCTTAATTCATACACTATATTTTAGAACATCATTATTTTTCCTAATTAAAATATGATTTACTTGCCAGATTTGTTTTAAAGATTTTTTTTTCAAAAATTGAAGGTTAGATAGATGCTTATTTTGTGTATGGGTCACCTTTTGTCTTAACATTTGGAAGATGGCCTTGGCCTATCCAACTTGAGTTAAAGAAGTCACCATGTTTCTCCCCACAATCCTGCCAGCATTTGTTATTGTGTGATTTCTTGATAGCAGCCATTCTTTGAGGGGTGAGGCGGATTCTCAGTGTTGTTTTCGTCTGCATCTCTCAAATGACCAGTGATGTGAAACATTTTTTCATATATTTACTTGCTGGTTTTACTTCTTTGTCTGAGAAATGTCTGTTCATTTCAGATGCCCATTTTTGAATCGGGTCTTTATATTTGGGGGGGGCTGATTGTTTTGAGTTCTTTATATATTCTAGATAATAGTCCTTTGAGGAGCAGCTGGTAAAATTACTTTCCCATATTGTGGGTTGTCTCTTAGTTCAGTTGATGGTATCTTTTGCAGTGTAGAAGCTTTTTAATAAGATGAGATCCCAGTTGTTGATTCTTTCTGCTAGCTCCCGTGCTACTGAGGATTTGTTCATAAAGTCTTTTCTTACGCTAATGTCTTCAAGAGTTCTGCATGACTTATCTTCTAGTAAATTTAGTGTCTCTTTTGTAATATTTAGATATTTAATCCACTTGGATTTTAGTTTAAGGTGTGGTGAAAGATAAGGGTCTAGTTTTAATCTTTGGCAGGTTGAAATCCAGTTTTTCCAACACCATTGTTGGTGGGAGTGCAGAATGGTGCAATCACTATGGAAATCAATATCGAGATACCTCAAAGAACTAGGAGTACATGTTCCATTTGACCCAGCCATCCCTCTGCTGGGGATCTTTCCAAAAGAATTAAAAGAATCATACCATAGTGTTATATGCACACTCAATATGTATAGCAGCACAGTTTGTGGTAGCCAAAACTTGGAAACAGCCCATTTTCTCATCAGTTGGAGACTGGATAAAGAAGATGTGGTTTATCTATAAAATGTAATATTACTCAGCCATAAAGAATGAGAAATTAGAGTCATTCATAGGAAAATGGATGCATATTGAGGTCATACTCTTGTGAAATAAATAAGTCACACATGTGTAAATATGAAATAGTTTCTCTGGTGTGAAAAACTATAATTGTAAATAAGATCCTAATGGTATAATTGACAATGTGAAACAGAAAGAAAGGGGCTAAAAGTGTGGGGGAAGTGGACAGGGGAGGGGTGGGGAAATAGGGGAAAAGAAAAAACATAGGAGAAAATGAAAAAATGGAAATAAAGTTTTTGTAAATAGGGAAGGGAAGAGGGGGTTAAGAGAGGGCAGGGACAAGGGGAAAAAATGAGAACCAAGTCCCGTCATGTAAAGGTACAAGATGCCAATGATGAATGTAACTGTACTGTAGACCTAAAATGTAGCAATAAACTAAATGAGGAAAAAACAAAACAAAACAAAAACAAAAAGAAGTCCCCATGTTTGTTCATATCCCAGAGGCAAACTGAGCTCTGTGATTAAAGATCTCAGCCCAGTGATTCTACTCGTGAACAGAGAAGACATATACTTTGGCCACTTGAACTCCAAAAAGCAGAGTCCACTGTTCTGTTGCAGGGCTGGCTCATGGCCAATATGCACAAAGGCAAGCAGAGAAGGAGAAGGAGGATCTAATTTCAGTTAGTTTTGAGTCACAGCAATGTACTTCCATTTTCTTCTGCATTACTTTCCTTTCAGCAAAATCCATATTTCTGCTTAAATTTATTTTCTATTATGTCTGAATCAGTTTTCATGGAGAAATCTCTAGTTATCCAAGTTACCATTCAAA
This sequence comes from Fukomys damarensis, assembly GCF_012274545.1. NCBI lineage: Eukaryota > Metazoa > Chordata > Mammalia > Rodentia > Bathyergidae > Fukomys > Fukomys damarensis. Next base: position 27,780,835 of record NW_022900918.1, on the reverse strand, counting down.
CAGAGTACTTTTAAATATCATTCATAATGGCATGTTTTTTGTTATCTTTACAACGCAGCTCCCAAAGTAGGAATCATATTCTTTACACAAGTTAGACATACACTATAATGACTTTAAAATTCATGATTGTTTGGCTAATTCAAAATATGGTCATATGCACCCCTCCCACCAAATAATTCTTTAGTCATTAAGATTAAATTAGGAAATACCCGAGGGAATAGAGATAAGATATAATATTAATAGCCTAAAATATCAATAACCTATTTCAGAACAACCACTATAAGACTATTTTGATAGTGACACATCTTTATCTCTCCTCAGAACTATTGTTTGTCGACAGTCTCCAAAGTTCTCTCTATGATGGAAAAACAGGAGATGGGGGGGTTCTGGTTGGACTGATGTCCTGAAGTTCAGATACCACAGTGCTGAGGGACTGGAGGGATTTAATTGGATAATGCATCCTTCGCTGTTTCCCAAGCTGATGGGTGTATGCAATTTCCAGCTCCGAGTCTAATTACTTTAGAGTTCATATAATGAGCTAGATTGCAACATGAATTCAGCAAATTCTCACAGTCCCCTTGAGAGAGGTCTTCGACAAAGCCTCAGTAATAGAGAGATTGACTCATTTTCCAGTGTGCGGGCAGACTGTGATATTCTGAAAGCTGATGGGCTGCCAGAACATCAGGAAGGGCTGGATCATGATTTTGCTCTTTTAAAAAATTTTTAGAAGATTATCTGTCTCCTTTGCAAGTTCCTCATAGACCTTTCTGGTAACTGAGGATATGATGTAGTCTAAAGGTCCCATAGCATCAGACGCGGTGCTGTAGTCTTGCTCTGCCTTTCTGCCTCTGCGACTGAAATGAGCCCCTGACATTTGGAAACTGAGGAACAAATACTCATCTCACAGAATTGTTGTAAGGCTCGAGGGAAAAGTAGCTGGTATGAAATCCTCTGTGGAACTGGGGATTGATTTCTGATAATGCTTTTGTTTTTGTAGCAGGTAAATAAATAAATAAATAAACTGAATGGATTGAGAACATGAAGTCTGGGTAAAACACTGACGGTGGAATTCTATCTCTATCACTTACTGCACCACACTTTGTGTTTATTGGACCATGCCCTGCTCTAGAATACTAATATCTGCAGATTAGAGATAAAAAAGTTGTCTCCCTTTCGACACAGTATCTGAGATCTTAATGCATCTTTGCTGAAAACGTACATGAGTAAATGAAGTTACATTAATTGCTGATAACCTTTGTGCTAGCAAGAGCAACTTTGCTTTCAATCCCACCTTTCATATGCATCTTTCTTCAGAGGTCAGCTTTCCCTAATTTGGGCAAACAGGCAGAATTTCAGTCTTATTATCTTAGTGGCATTTCCTTAGTGGACTCTCATTCCTGTTCACAGGACAGAACCTTGGTCCTGGGAGCCAACATTTCACACCAACATTTTATTGTATATAAATATGGGATGGTAGCCGGAGGATTCTCCAGCAATTTCATGTAGGGTTTTAAGCAAAACTATGTTTTAGGACTTGAGTTGTGATGCTGGCATGCTCCAGTGCTAAAAGACAAGGAGTGGTGTTGTAATATTTCCTCTTGAAGTTCTTCTATCTATGAATCGTGCATCCCTTTAGATATTTCCACAAGTGGAAGTATAGGTTCCGGTTTGCTCATCCGTTAAGCCTACTTCTTGGAGCAGAGCAAGCATAGCAGTATTTCCTAGGAGAGCCAACATTTTTCTTTTCAAAAAGGCAGGAAGGAATATCTAATTCCATGTTGAGAATGTAAATATTTCTATCAACAGCAAAAGCATTGTTATTCGACATAATGGCATTTGATTCCTTTCTTACTACCCAAAAGATTTATATTGCTTTTAATAGAAGTTTCTGATGTCCAGAAAAGGCTTTTAAGATTTGGGTGAAGAGTGAATTTCTCATTGGAGTAGGGCAGAAATATTTAGTTCCACTTGGAGATGTGGACGGATGAAGTGTGTCATGCTGGTGGTGGTAATTCACCTTGATCTATGTGTACCATGCTCCTGGTCAGAGACTAGATGGTCCAGGTAACACAGCATTGTTATATTTTAATAACCTCTAATTGGACTTGGGGGGAGAATGTGCTCTGGTTGGATAATATTTTTGTCCATTAAATTCTATTTAAGAAATCTTAACACATTTTTCTTCTTCATATTTTTCATTTTACCATCTAAGAAACTTGACCTGTATTTCATTGTTTCAAATGAGGAATGCATAGGGCTAAATGTATTCAACAGCTAGAGTTCCTGGCCTCTTACTCCATGAGTCACAGTACTTATTAAAATAATTGAATTTGTAGGATAGAAAAAGAGCTTCTTCTGAAGCACGAATGAAAGCCCTGGATAGGAGAGACAGAAATCTTAGTGGGTCTCATTGCAGCTCCTGGTCCCTCTTCATAGATCTCGCAGAAAAGCTTATGATAATTTTTGTAACAATTATATAATGGCAGAGGACACCCGCCCTAGCTATGTCATCTAAGAAAGACTCTGTGATTTTCTTTAACCCACTACCTCGAGGGTTCACATGTGAAGCTACTTTTATGTAAAGAAGCAGTGAAATAGCTGTGATATTCCTGGCATGTAGGAGTTAGTGAAGTAATTGTGAATTGGCTGACCATTTGGTAATTCTGTGACCTTGCATAAGTTTCTTAACCTCTTTAGGCCTCATGATCTCACCTATAAAGCAGGGATAATAAACTCACCTTAAAGTGTTGTCTTGAGAACAAATGTCAATGAGCTAATGTTTGTCAAGGTTCAGCTGGGGATCATTAAGTGGCGTCCATTGTTATTTTATTGCTTATTTATGTAGAAAATGACAATTATATTTACAAAGAGTTTGATAAAAGGCATATTGGATTATACATGAACCTCTCATTACTCTGCTGCCACTCTTCCTGAATATATATTTATATTTTACTGTGATTTGTAAAAATATAAACACTATTTCATTGCATGAGCACATCATTGCTGGAGTTGACATCTCAAGTTTCTTAGATTGACTCAGTGTTTAAGTGAAGAGCCCAGGTAATACTTGCCACTTCTTTAAATTTTGAAGATTTATTCATACTAAATTCTCATTTATTGCACGTACATTTCAGATAAATTCATTAAAAACCATGAAAATGTCAACATAGAATTTTAATTATTGTGCTTACCACGTACTTGAAATGTCACAAAATATCAGGATTATATGAGCTAAACAAATCAAAAGCATCTGTAGGGAATGACTGTTTCTAGTGGTACAAGTCTTATGTCCTTATTCCCGGGATGATTCCCTGTTCAATAAATGCTAGTGGATGATGATACAATAACATTTCGCAGATCTAATTTTCCCAGTATTTCTCCTTCGAGAGTGTATGTGAACAGTATGTCTTAAAGATCCTTCGTTTTAATTTGCCAACTTCCAGCTGAAATGATTTCCTTTTTCAGGCTGTTTCCTTACACACTCATGGCACACTTCCAACGGGCTTCTTAGCCACGGTTGATGGGTGGGGTCTCAGGGTGGGCAAGAGCTGTAGCATCCCCACAACTATAGTAGCTCCTTCAGTCTATTCCAATTGTCTTTGCACATGTTATTATTATTGTTTGTGTCTACACGAAAAGTGTAGCTTCTCAAATAAATAGTAAGTCGTAATTAGGTTGAATGAATCAAAAGCCTAATTTACCCCATGAAAAACTCATTTTCTGACCCTGAAATTTATAGAAATATTACTTCTGTGCTTCTATTGCTCAGATTCATACACCTGCAATGGCATTTGTCTTGGGGAAATACAAAAACAAAAATCTGTGAGAAACACTTAGTCTGATAGTGAACAAATTAACAATGAAAACAAAACAAGACCAGGGTAATCTCAGGAGAATGTATAAAATTTAAAAACTTTTTGTATTAAATCTTATTGAATAATTAATTTAGTCTTATCTATTATTAAAAGAATGCTTTCGCTTAAAAATCTTTTCTTTGAATTAATTATTTTAGAACAGTTGCATTGGACATCAGAGAACATACTCATAATGGCATTTTTACATTGATTTGCATCATATCTTAATTTTCTTTTTCTATAGAAAGAAAATTTTATTTCAAATGGAGGAAGTGGTAAAACAGAACACAAATGTTTGTAAAAGATAGAGGTGAGTGAATTATGAGAGGGGTTTTTGGATTGGTTATACTTTCAATTCTGTAAGAGAGACCCCAATGGCAAAGCTTTAAATATGATAGAGACACTTCTCTCAGAAAAGCCAGAGAAAGTCTGGTGACCCTGAATGGAAAGGATTCGGGCTTTTTAATTCCAGTGTTCTTCACAAAGCTGTTCCACCTCATGGTGCAGGATATTTGCCCCAACTCTGCCCAAAATTCCATATCTGCACTGTGGAAAAGAACAAATGGCAACACAGCATTTTGTTTTTATGGGATAACCTTTAATTTTCATACATCACTTCCACTCAAATTTCATTTGAGTTTATTTCATTCACACCAAAAGCTTATCTTAATTCCCTGAAAAGAAAGTTTGTGTTATTATCTGTTTCTTTTTTGTAAAAACCTTTTTGGTTTATGCCTTGTGTGGGGTAACTACTGTAAAGATAATGACACACAGTGTAATAACTATTGTTTTTGTCTTATTATTTGCTTATAAAAATGTGTTTTATTTTTTCATTAAAAAAATTCACTAGGCAGAATTTAGAACACGGTGATGCCTAGCTTCAGGAAGGGTGGCAAATGTAATCTAATTAAAATATATTATCATCATGAAAGTGGAAAAGGAACATTAAAAATCAATTAATAGTCTGTGTAGCAAAGGATTAATGTTGAAACATCCATAAATAATTATATGTGATACAAAGATGGACATGTTTATTGTAAGCCCCGAAATAGTTCTGTTTTACTGGAGGACCAAAGGGAATACATAAATGTCACATTGATAATATTTTGCCTGGGTACCCTTCCAGAAAATAACTGTTTTCCATCCCAACATTTATTTTTGCATAATGAGATAACAATAATTAAGGCAGTCATCTCTGCAAGGACTTTACCTTCTATTAGAAAAAAGATAAAAGTTTATTAATAGGTGAGGAATGTAATAATGCAAACAGGCAGAGTTTATTGATACAATAGCGAATAAACCAAATGAGGTGGTTCCAAGATTTTTTTCAACAAGTTGATCCTGAGCTGGTCTGAACGGATGGATATTTTCATCTATATATTGAGAAGGAGTGGAAGTGCACACAACTTGGTTTACAAGGAATAATTTCTCCTCCTTAGAGGTAGAAGATCAGGCAGAGTTGGAGATCTGAATTGCTGACGGCTCTGAGCGAATTTCGCCAAAGATGGGAAGATGGCAGCCCTGCCCACAGCCCTGTGCATGCTTCTGTGTTCAGCCCAAGGATGGTGTCTTGCGTTTGCTAGTTCTGAGATCTTCATTACTCTTCTTTTTTCCTAACCAGACAACTTTAAAAAAAAACAGTTCTTTAATTAAAATTTTTTCAAATTACTTGACCTAGTTGGGTCACCTAGTTTCTGCTCAATATCTGATGGGTGCAATATATAATTACATTTCGAAAAGAGGCAATGTACACAATAAAACAAGGAACTCTTTTAATTCTAAATTATATGCATAATAGCACAAATATATAGAACAATTAGTAAAGCAATTAGAATACAATAGGACACAATTATGGTAAGATAATGAACTGAAGCACTCTGAGCCAATCAATGTCTTTATATTGACAAAAGAATTGGGTTTCATCGTGTTAATACTTGCATTAATACATACATACAGTTTTGTATTTATATTCATGTGCAAAGAACCAAGCATATGCATTTAAACAATCACAAAAACCTTCGAATTGTTAGTTTTGTGATCTATTTTCAATTGTAAGAAAATTTTGATTTCAGTGCAGCAGATCAAGAAAGAAAATGACAAAAAAAATCTGTGATTTCATTCTAAATGCTACTTAATGTTCCATGTTTTATTATAGATGAGACGAAACTAAAATCCCGACAACAGAACTGACAATTGATTATGAGTCTGCCGTTTAAAACGGACAGCAAGCCCGGTGTGGTGGCGCACGCCTGTAATCCCAGCACTAGGGAGGCTGAAGCAGGAGGATCGCTGTGAGTTGGAGACCAGCCTGGGCTACATAGTGAGTTCCAGGTCAGTCTCAACCACATAGTGAGATCCTGTCTCAGAAAAACAAAACAAAAATAAATAAATAAAAATAAAAATAAAATGGACAGCAGTGCTGAAGCAATTCCCAGAGGCAAATTGATTGTGAAATATCTTCAGTATACAAATAGACAAAATAAAAATAAGTAGCATTTGCAAGAAGAATAAAGACTTTATTTTTTATTTTATTAATTCATTAATTTATTTTGTGGTACCAGGGATCAAACGCAGATCCTTATGTTTGTGAGGCAGGTAGTGGAAGCACGGAGCTAAATCCTTGGCCCAAGAGTTTTTAAAAAGTATAGGAGAAATATAAAGAAAAAAAGTAAGTAACAAAATAGAAATGTGTATTAAATGAATAACTACAAGCATTGATTCTTCTTAAATGAAAGGAATAGCAAATAAAAATAGCCCATTCTGGTAAGTCTAATTGACTTGGAAAGGAAATGAAGAAAACACATTTGCAAAAAGAATACATAATAGTAATAGCACATAATGATAAATCAGAAAATAATTGAAACATTTTTCAGTCCAGTATTGTATTTTAAAGCATACATTATCTTATGATTAATAAAAAGTACTTTAAGAGATAAATTCTTAGTGTGTGGAAGTATCTAGTTTTGTTATAAAAATGTGAATTACCAAAATTGAATTTGAGAAACACATCTTCCAAGAAAAAGACAGTAAAAGTTTAAAAATTTATAATATTTAAACAATTTCCAGATTATTTCTAGAGGAAAGTAGTCTGTTGAAAGACCAAAAAGACAACAAGATTATACAAAATGAAACAAACAAAATATCCCAGGGCCTGGGATTTAGTTCAGCGGTTTGGTGACCTGCTTTGAAAGTGCAAGGACCCAAGTTCAATCCCCGGTGCCAAAAAACAAAAAAACAAAAAAACAAAAAAACAAACAAAATATCCCAAATATGAAAAGGTTAAATTTCTCCTTGCTGTGATAGAAAACTTAAGACCCTGGCTGAAACTGAGCATACCTTTTCTTCTCTTTACAAAACATAAAGAGAGAAGTCTCATTTCTGAAAATAATATCAATGATATTCTTGACCGATTTAAGGCAAACAGTAATTTCCATCATCCTTTGTATGTTTTGATTTGTGCTTCTGGACAGGATAAATCACAGAGAACAGACTCACCCTTCTTCTGGGAGGCTGATTGTAGCACAGCTCTCCTACGTTGCTGAGTCCAGCGGGCGCAGATTAGATTTCAGGAAGGCTGAGATGATCAGAATTTTACACACAGGTTTCTTTACAGGAGCCAACTCTTTATGTTTTATAATACCAAACATGCACAAATTCCTTCAGACACTTGAAAATTATGGAACATTTAATGAGCTCAACGTTACTTTGACAGCAAAATCTAAGAGGAACATTAGTGACTTATGCATGTTATAGTTATTTAATTATGAACGATGATGAACTCTTCTAACTAAAATAGTAACAAAGTGAACTCTGACACCTGATGATGATTCTATATCACATGAACAACTGGCTATTTTTTTCAAGAATGCAAATTTTATTTTATTTCTTATACTATTCTCCAAGTATCCCTCCTGTCAAAAGTTATGGGGAAAATGTTACCAAGAACTGCATAATTGTTAACAAAAATTAAAAAATTGTTTTCAAAAAATTTAAAAATTACGAGTAGAGATTCCATCAATATCATAAAAGGTATCTAAAAAAGCAAATAAACCAAAATTCCTCATATCAATATCATACATAATAATAAAATATTTATACTTTTGTTCTTTGGAAGTGATCTTGAATATTTTACCTTTAATATTGTACTAAAGGATTAAGAAATTATCATTAAACAGAAGAAGAAAAGCTATAATCATGAAGAAAGAAATGGAAAATTTTTGACTGGATGAAAAGGAAAACTTGTCATTCCTTAAAATAGCCCTTGGGGAGGGTGAATGCCATATCAAATAACAGAAGATATTTCAACCAAAATAAATAAAAATGGTCATAATTCATAGAATCCATTAAGGACATGCATCTACTTATATAAAAATGGTCAATAAATTTGAACAAGCAGCTTGTAAAAAGGAATATCCATATATATAATAAGTATGCAAAGAACCTATTATTACTTTTACTAATAGTAATTGGTAAATAACAATTAAAAGCATAGAATAAGATTTCAGTAGACACTACCAGCATGGGTAATTTTTGGAAAACTCTGAAAATGCCCATGTGAGGAAGGATTTAGAACATCAGGACTTTTCATTTAGCTTGGTGGAAATTAAGAAGTCTTACTGTATACACAGGCACAACAGCATCTATGTGAGGTTATGTAGATGCTGATTCGTTTGCTTTAATTATTCCCCAATGTGTATCAAAATATGACATTGCACATTTATATAGATTTTGTCAGTTGTACCTTTTAAAAATTTTTTTCTCTCATTGAGTTTATTGGTACATTTTAAGTATACAGTACAGTTACATTCATCACTGGGATCTTGTACCTTTACATAACAGGTCTTGGTACTCATTTTTTCCCCTTAATAAAAGTGGGGTGGGATGCTTAAAATAAAATGGAAAACATCCAAGTTTTAAAAAAATACATACAGAATAAGTTTCTCTGTGAGAATAAAGGATTTGTTAATGTTTTATTAGACTTGGTTATCAGAACATTATACCTTTTTACAGCTTCCTATTATTTTGCTTTCTTGAAGAAATTTTCATTTATAGGATAGTAAAATTAACATTTGAAGAGATAAAAACAGTGTGGTATTCTCACACTTTATGCATTATTTTATATTCACATTTTTATAGGAAAATATTTAAAATTAATAATTTTCACTCATTAAATATGTTCTGTTATTATGAAGATTTAGCCCTTAGAAGTACTGTAAATGAATGTATTTTATTCTACATTTTGAACCTCACAAAATGTACTTATCCATCTTTACAAGATTGTAAAATACTCATTACAATATATTCTTCTAATCACTTCTGTTTGGAATCTTTAGTTTATGTCTTTATTTTATCCTAATAATTAAAAAGTTGAGAAAAGTCCAATAAGCTATTTTAACCCACTGTCATGCAACTTTTGCCCAGTAGCTGTATGGAAAGATCTTGGAGTTCAGTGATGTGATTAAATCAATAAGTAAGTTCTGAGTTCATCAATAACAGGAAATTGCCTCATGTTAGTATATCTAGAAATGCAGGATAAAATACAATAAACCCACATTTAAATGAACATCTAGGCTACCAAGTGAGATAAATCAACAGATGACAAAAATGAAGCAAAACAAAAGTAAAAAACCACGCATAAGAATCAGTGCAGTGAGTATTCCATGGAGAGGTGCTATTTCTCTCTCTCTCTCTCTCTCTCTCTCTCTCTCTCTCTCTCTCTTTCTTTCTTTTTGTACTGGGGATCGAACTTGGATCCTTGTGCTTGCAATGCAGGAGGTGAAACCACTGAGCTAAATCCCCAGCCCCTATGTGCTGTTTTTTCTGAAAGAAAATTTGTAATATTAAAGAAGAGATAATGAGACTTTTCTGTCTTAAGCGAAGGAACTTGGGGTAGAAATTAGACTACATAAACAAGGCTTTGGAAGGCTACATCCTCAGATAGAAAGCAAGAAATCTAATAGCATGGAGAGAGGGAAGGGGAATTTGCTTATATTGGCCCTGACTCAGGCAGAACAAAACAAAAAAGTAATCAGTGCGGTTTTTTTAATTTAAAAAATAAGATTTGAGATAAAATACTAGTATAAGAAACTGTCACTTTACAGTGATAAAAGTAGTCTTTTTTGAAAAATCGAGTTTATTGGTACATTTTAGGTATATAGTACAGTACAGTTACATTCATTATTGGGATCTTGTACCTTTACATGACAGGTCTTGGTTCTCATTTTTTCCCCTTGTCCCTGCCCTCCCTTCACCCTCTCCTCCCCTCCCCATTTACAAACACTTTATTTCCATTTTTTCATTTTATCCTATTTTTTTCTTTTCCCTTATTACTTTTCCCCTACCCTTCCCACTTTCCCTACACCTAAAAGGGCTAAAAGTAATCTTTTGAAATTTGGAAAATGCAATGATTGTATGTTCAAGTATTTATCAACATGCTATCAAAATACACTAGGAATAAGTTGAGAAAGTTATAGCAGAAACTGACAAATCAATTAAAATGAGATATTTTACTTTTTATATATTCCTTTCAGTTACTGATAAAGAGATAAAAAGTAAACAAGTGGAATGTTTTAAACAAAATACCATTTATTCTAATAGATATGTAAAACTAAACAGTTAGAAAACATTCTTCTCAGGCACACAAAATGTTTACAAATGTCGTGTATATATGAGGTAGCAGACTAAATATCAATAAATATTAAAGAACTGACCCTTTTTGCAGATCACAATACTGTTCACCTTGAAATTAGCATCAAAAAGTGCAAACAATGAAGAGAAATTTTGTATTTTGATGCTTAAAATTCCTTTTCCAAATAATTCACTGATAAAAACTAGACGATATTAACAATGATATGAGATTGCATATAACTTATATTTTACACATACTTTAGCTTATCTATATGTACTACATTAACTGTATAAACATAGATTCTTGTTAAAAGATCCACTGAAAAGTAAATGAAAAAAGTTGCTTTCAAAAGAAGTAACTAAATAAATTACAGTGCAGCATAAAGTAAAGAAGTTATGTAATAGAACACTAAATAAATCAATTATTTAGTGGAGCACCAATTTCAATATACAACAAAGCAGAAGAAAAAAGAAAAAAAAACAGAGTAATGTTAAATGTGAAATGTAAAACCATGATCTCTTAAAAGACAATATAGTCTTGCCTTTTGGGTAGGAATAATAAGACACAAGTGTAAAACAAATAAAAAGAATGAGAAACATGCAATCAATACAATGAACTTCTGACCTTCAGAATATTTCATACTTTTAGGGAAATAATAAATCATCAAATGAGCATATTGCAACAAATATTTTAAAAGGACCTGATATATGCACTACACAGAAAATCTCTGAATCAATTTAAAAACAATAATAATAACACAACTCTCCCCCCAAAAAACCAAAGATCTCTTGCTTCCTGTATTACAAAAGGAGGCAAAAATGTTAAGCAAGATTAATTCATACATAGTTTGCTTAAATTGGTTATATTGTAATACAACTAAACTTAAATAATTATAAAGAAAAGATTTCCAAAACAAGGACAATTTCCACAAAGTAGAAATAGGAATGGCTGATAAACATATCTGTATTAGGATTGAATAGAGACAGAACTAATAGGAAATTAATATGAACACACAAGAGGATTTATTAGGGAATTGCCTCACACAAGTACGGCAGCTGAGAAGTAACATGATAGATTCGTGGGTTGCAGATCCTGGAATTCTGGTAGCGTGGTTCCATCTGAGTCCTGAGCCCTCCGTACAGGAGAGCTGATGGTGTAACTCTGGGCAGAAGCCTGAGAATTCTGGAAGGGAGCCACTGGTATAATTTCAAGCACCATAGGGCCTGGACTTCTGATGCCCAAGGCAGGAATTGAACATTTCAGCTCTCGTGGGTGGGAATCTGCCTTAAGTATTTGTTCTCTCTGGTTCCCATCTGATTGGGTAGTACTGACCACAGTGGGAGTTACTCTCTATTCAAACTCACGTCAGCCTCCTTGACAAACACCCTCAGACACACACCCAAACTAAGGTTTCTAGATATTCCTTAAACCAGAATAGCTAGCACCAAAACCCCACCATTGCAATACCGTATCATGGAGCTCACTGAACACACCACAACATGATATTTGATCTGCACGAGAAAAGAAAATGTTAGAATGTTTACCTATGTCAGAAATTTGCATGGCAAGGAGCTATTTTAGATGCATAAAGAGATACCACTTGGAGAGGGCCAGGCAGGTTATTTAAGGATATCTGTATATTTTTTTAAATAGAAGACCTTTTTTTTGGCACCGGGGATCTAACTCAGGTCTTTGGTCTTTGTACTTGTGAGGCAGGCAGCAGAACCACTGAGCTAAATCCTCGGCCTGATATTTCTTAAACAGAACGATAGAACCGCAGGTGTTTTCTTTAAATAAGTGTTTACCATGACTTACATGTATATTTTAAATATTGCATTGTATTTATTCAATATTTAATACAAAATATCGAAGAGAATAGATATTAACAAAACTCAAAGGGCTTCATGGGAATAATTTAATCCTTTCACATTCTAGTTTCAAGTAAATCAAATAAATAAGATAAATGAGAGCATCTCCCAAGAAGTCATAGGGAAATGATTACATTGCTTCCACTCTTTCTGCAGTAATTTGATTTTTTCACTACTAGCTGCTCATTAGTTATCAAGAGAGAAGAAAACCAGGCAGAGATTTGCTCATGGGGGTCACCAACATCTCTTGTTTTCTCCTCTGCCCCAATTTCAAATGTTAAAATGCAAAAACTGTTAAACTACAGAGGTTTTAGACATGAAGCACTGACATACAACAGTGAATGGAATAAAGAATAAGGGGAAATAGCATAAAGTACTTCAAGTGAGAGAGGAAAGCTGTTACATTGACACTCTTGTTTGTATCCCATAATGTCATATAATACTCTCGACTTTTTTTTTTTTTTACCAAAACAAAACCTATTTGTAGCTGGGAAGGGTGACATTTTGGTAAATATGAAAATCTTTACAGCCTGATAGGCTTACTGGATTTGGACACTGTTTCCAGTGTTAATGAGATGCTAGCAAGAAAAAATTAATTAACTTTTAAAATTTACTTTTTTAGTTGACAATCATATCAGCTTATGGGGTATTATGTAATCTTTTTATATATATTGTGGAATGATCATAAAAAGCTTTAACATACCTATGGCTTCACATACATTTTATAGCGAGACATTAAAATCTAATCACTTTAAGCAGTTCTGAAATATCTAATACGTTATCTATGGTCAACATGCTACCAATGGATTCTGAAAGCACCTTCCTCCTATTTAACTGAAACTTTGCACCTTTCAACCAACATCTCCCCATTTCCTCATTTACTGCAAAACTTCCAATCAGTCTCTGTACGTTTGACTTGTTGAGATTCCACATTTAAGTGACATCCCTAGCTTATTTTGTGCAGCATAACATCCTTCAGGTTCTTTCGTATTGTTGCAAATTACAGAATTTCCTCCTTTGCAAAGCTGGGTGTATATTTACCACATTTTCTTTAGCAGTTTATTCATTGATGGACACGTAAGTTGTTATCATTTCTTGGCTATGGTGAGTAATGCTGCAGGAAACATGGGAATGCAGATATCTCTTCATGTATACACTTCATGTACTTTAGATAAATACCATAACTGCGATTGCTGATTCATATAGTAGTTTGATTTTTTCTCAGTTTTTTTTAGTAGTACATGTTTTCATTAAATGATTACACTGTTCGTGAGGAGTTGGGACAAGTACATAACCCGCCTTCTTTTTTCATCCACTTTCCCTCCTTTTCCTCTCCCTTTCTCTCTTGATCTCCTTCCACAATGAAAAAAGATCTATCTTCCTACTTCCTATTATCTATCTTTTATATTGTTTTTAACTTATATTTTGGGCTTCTCATATAAGAGAAACCATGCATGATTTAAATGTGTATGTCTGATTTATTTCACTTAACATCATGGTCCCAAGGTACATCTGTTTTCTTACAAATGACTCAAACTTATCCTTCTTTATGGCAGAATAGTACTTCACTTACATTTTCTTTATCTACTTATCTGCTGATGCATATACAGGCTGCTTCTAAGATTTAGCTGTTATGAATCATGCTGTGGAAAACATGGGCATGCATGCATCTGTATAGCATGATATTTTTAACTCTTGGGAAGATACCAAGAAGGGAGATAGCTAGGTAACATGGAATTTCTAGTTTTAGTGTTTCGAAGACTCTCCATAGGGCTCCATAGTGATGGTACTAATTTACATTCCCACCAGCAAAATAAGGAAGGCTTCCTTTCTCTTTTCACCCTTGCAACATTTGTTATTGTTTAGCTCCTTTACAATGGACATTCTTCTTGGAGTGAGATGGAATCTCGGAATTTTTCAATTTGTATTTCTCTGATGTGTCACGCGCCATTATTTCCGGGTTCTTCATGCCCTACATGAATTCCGGGTTTGAGTCCGCCGGTGACGGTCGTTTGCGCTTGCGCAGATGAGGCGCTTGGCTCGTCAGAATGATGCAGGCTGGCATTGACCAATAGAAACAGGCCACGACGCCCGGGTGAATATAAAGGCAGGCTTGCATCTGGCTCGGGGTCTTTCCGCCATTGAAGAATGTAGAAGAACCTCCAATAAAGCGTGCATCAGAAGAATCCTGAGTGTTGCGTGCTCCTTGCTGGCGAGGTGCGCGCGACACTGATGGCCAGCAATGTTGAGCATCTCTTCATATATTTATTGGCATCTGTACTTCTGAGATGTATCTATTATTTTCCCTTGACCACTTTTTTATAAAGTCCTTTACTTTGGGGAGCTGCCTAGTTTTTTGTGTTCTTTATATGTTCAAGCTATTGAGCCTTTGTCTGAGGCATCGCTAGCAAAATTATTCTTCCATCCTGTAGGTGATCTTTTTACTCTGTTGATTGTTTCCTTTGTTGTGCAGAAGCCTTTTAATTTGAGTTGATTCAATTTGTTAATCATTGGTTCCATGTCTTGTACCATTGTGTTCCTGTTCAAAAAGTCCTTGACTATGCTTACAAGTATATTGTTTACTTTCCATGAATTTGCATAATTTCTGTGAGGAATTTTTAGCTGTTGATTTCTTATTTTATTGCATGATGTGATAATGTGCAAGGTATAATTTGGGTTCTTTTGCATTTAATTAAGCATTATTTATTGACTACTTGGTGGTCAATTTTGGAGAGAATTCTATGTGCTGCTGAAAAGAAGGCATATTCTGTTTTTATTGAGTAGAAAAGTCTGTAGATATCTATTAAATCCATTTATTTGAAGCTTTGATTCAACTCTCATCTTTCTTTGCTGATACTTTTGTCTAGTAGATCTGTTTGTGCCAGTGAAGACTGAGGTCCCTCACTATAATTGTGTCGATGTCTATCTGATCTATTTTGTTCAGTAGTGTTTGTTTTATGAATTTTGGTGCACCGTTATTTGGTGCATATGTCTATAATTTTTATCTCTTCCTGCTGAATCATTCCTTTCTACTTTACCTCCTCCAGGCTTTTTTGGCTTAATTTTAACTTTGTCTGAAAATAGGTTAGCTACATGTGTTTGTTTGGAGGTTCTCCTTTAAGGAAATATTGTTTTACACCCTTTGATTTTTTTTTTTTTTTTTTTTTTTTTT
>NW_022900918.1:27699762-27765200 GCF_012274545.1 Fukomys damarensis | reverse complement strand
TTTTTTTTTTTTTTTTTTTTTTTTTTTTTGGTACCAGGGATCAAACTTGGGTCCTTGGCGCTTGCAAGGCAGGCCACTGAACCGCTGAGCTAAATCTCCGGCCCTCCACCCTTTGATTTTTAGTCCATTAATTTCTTTTTGGTTTAAATTTGTTTTCATATGTACTGCATACTCCTGGATTTTTTTTCATGACCATTTAGTCAGTCTTTAGAAATTAAGATCACATTGACATTGAGAATTATTAATGAAAAGTATTGACTTATTTCCGTCACTGCCTTATTTTCCTGTTTCTGATTTCCTTCCTTTTTCTTCTACTGAAATGCTCACCCTGAGTGTATTCATTCTAATGGATCATTTGGCATTGCTAGCTTCATTATCTCTAGGATATCCTTGGGAAATTTTTGAAGTATCAGTTTGGAGCATATAAATTTCTGTAGGTGTTCTTTATTAAGGAACTATTTCATTTTTCTATGAATCTTGAAAGAGTTTCACATGATTTATCAGTCTGGATTGGAAGTTGTTTTCTTTTAGGGCTTGAAACCATTTACTCCAAGCTCCTGTGGCCATTAAAATTTGTGTTGAGAAGTCTGCTACAATTCTAAGGGCCTTACTTCTATCAGGGCTTTGATACTTTTCTTTAGCAGCTTTTAAGATTCTGTCCCCTACGTTGGACTTCTGGGATTTTGACTATATTTTGTGGAGAAGTTCTTTTTTAATGTGGCTATTAGAAGTTTGAAATGCCTCACCTATATGTATATTTAATTCTTTTCTTATAGTTAAAATTTTCTACTACTATTTCTGTAAACATGTTTATGCCATTTCTGCTCTTCTTATTTTTTGCTGGTTCTAGTGAATACATTGGTCTTCTTTGCATCATCTCTCACCTGTTGGATCCATCTTTTATGGTGTCATGTTTCTATGGTATCTATCAATAACTGGTGACTGACTACAGTCCTGTCTTATAGCTGCACCATGTCCTTGAAAAGAAGACCTACCTGGAAAGTAATCAACCTTAGAAAGTAGAGCTAAAAATTATCAGTCCCAATGGAGACCTCTTTATTTAACATCTACCTGTGAGAGATTCACTCTGGATGTGGCTAACTATAGACCTTTACCTCTGTCCCAGAAGCCCTCCAGCTCCATTTATTTGTCAGGGGTTGGCTATAGTGTAGTTGGCTCAGTACCCAGTTCTCTGGGAATGGGCTGCTGTATTGCTAATGAGATCAAGACAATCCAGATATCAATGTATAGAGAAAACCAATTGATGGCAACAACTATGTTACCATAGCTACACTAATAAAATAATCGACAGTAACAGTATCAAATGCAAACTGGATATGGACACACCCTAAGAAGCAAAAATGCACCACCTTTAATCATAGAAAGGATGCCTATAATTATAGTATAAATACTAAGAAAACTAAACAATGACCAACAAAGTAGATCTTCTAAATGAAACCTCCACTACCAATCTAATAGTATTCAACATTAACAGCATATAGTTAACTATCTAATGATTCATAAAGCTTAATGGTTATACTAGCAAAAATAGAGGGAGTGGCACACTAGAGAGTGAAAACACTGAAATTTGAAATATCAATCAATGGAAGATGAGAAGGAGAAAAATAGGATAGGGAAACTATTGAGGACAAAGAAGAAATTAATAGCATTAGATAATAGCAACAGAAAGGAACAAACAAGAAAATAAATAAAAAACAGTAAAACAAAAGAAAAGTAAGGCTTGAAAAAAAAATTTTAAAAGAAAAGAAAAAAAGGAAAAAGGGAAAATACTTCTTTTATGTTTCAATGAATGGTTTCATTCCAGCATCTGCATTCTTAGAATTAAGCATGTTATGGTTTTTTCTGCCTACCTTGATGGGTGTGCACTTTCCCTATTCCAGGAGTCCCAGTGTCTGTTTAACCCAGACTGGGGCAACAATCCAAGCTGAGGTAGATTTTCACTCACACAGTAGATGGTAAAAGCAATCAGCCCCCTGGTCTCTGATGGATGTTGGACTTAATGCCTATGCTCCTAGATCAAGCTTCCTCTGAAAGCCACACTCACTGTGCCTGGTTTCTCAATACAGAGGGTAAAGCTCATATTCTTCCTGGGTGGTCTTAAACTTCTCAGGGGGTCTATGTCTAGCCCACACCCTCTCTGGAGCTGTCTCTCTTGGCTGTCTCTCACCCCGTCACTATGGGAGAGTAACACTGAAAACCCTCAAGTGCAGTTTCTCTGAAATTGTTCTGGGGCTCAGTCTTAAACAGCCCCTTCCCAAAATTGTTCTTGGTGAAGCATTTTGTCAATATAGCAGACACCGCATTGAAGAATTTCTTCTCCAGGTGTAGCCTACCATGAAGGAGTCAAATTCAGAGGCAGACCCTACACTGTTTTTGTGGATTACCATAGCCACTGCCTTTTGTGTGGACTAGAGCTTCTGGCTAGGGCTGTTATTTTCTCTGGATCTGCCAAATCTCGGGGGCTTGTCTTTTTTCCTTGGGCATTTGCCTCTTCCACAATTAAGTTGTTCAGTTGGTCAGTGCTTTTGTTGCCCTGGGCAAGGAGGAAAAACCACAGAGCAGACTTGAAGTTGTTGGGTGATCATGTCCAGGTGTGAAGGTCAGGGGAGCGGAACTGGCCAGGGGTGAAGCTGTTTGGGGAGGTCCCTCTATCTGTGTGGGGTACAGGGGCAGGTTTCTCTCAATATAGTAACTCTATTTGTAGGTTTTTGGAGGACCTATATGCAATTTTCCATAATGGCTATACTAATTCATATTTCCAGCAGTAGAGATGGGAGTATAAATTTGAATGATGCCAAAGTAAAACCAAAGAGATACCTTTCCAGTGCCAAGAGGCAGACATAGAAGTACTTTGAGACATCACATTGTCATGCTATAAATTCAGTAGTTAATCTTTGTTTCATTTGTGGTGCCTTATCCAGATGTCTTCTGATAATATGATGTATATTGCATCATCGGCGATATATTTTAATTATATTGGCTTATTTAATCTATGATAGGGCCCAAATCATACACATTTTTTCTTATGTTTCTCATCATTTTATGTTGTGTTTTGTAATTCATGAATTAAAACAGGAACGGAGGTTTTAGTTCATAGAAAAAATGGTGAATTTGTTACTTAAGATATTTTAAGAATGACATGCTTATTATTATTATTTTGGTACCAGGGATTGAACTCGGGTCCTTGCGCTTGCAAAGCAGGCCACGGAACCGCTGAGCTAAATCCCTGGCCCCAACAATCATTTTTTAAAAGTTGGGCAAAAAACAAGCAATATTATACTGTAGCATATCTGGAAGATAGAATATTCTTCAGTATAACTGGCAAGATTTCTTTAGGCAATAAATCAATGACCTAGACAAAAATAATCAAGCAGCTGGTCTGGGGATTTAATTTAGTGGTTCTGCCAACTGCCTCACAAGCACAAGGTTCCAGTTTCCCCAGTACAAAACAAAACAAAACAACAGGTATAAATGTTAGCTTATTTAAAAAAAAAGATGAAAAGAGCATTAAAAATGATACAGTATTTGTCTTTCTTTAAATAATCCAATTGTAATGACCATTGGGAAAGTTAGGATATAGATTATGAACTGTATGCTACATATGACAAAATATTATATATAAGGAAATGTGGATATTAAGTACATGAGAAATAAGTGTGTGCACATATACATGTATTATAGCTACCAAAGTATCTGGAAAGTTTTATATAAGTTGTATGTGCATGAATTATGAATGTTAGAAATAAGGGATTTTTATTTCATTTTATATGAATTTTTCTACTTTCTACAGTGTATAAGAGTGCATTGCAATTAAAAATGACATTATCTTCATAATTAAGGAAATTTGAAAAATTTTTGAAATAAGTATTATGATTTTTTTTTTAATTTTTGTTTTTTGGTTTTTTGAGACAGAGTCTCACTATGTAGTTGAGACTGCCCTGGAACTCACTATGCATAGCCCAGCCTGGTCTCAAACTCTCAGCGATCCTCCGGACTCAGCCTCCCGAGGGTTGGGATTATAGGCGTGCACCACCACGCCTAGCTATATAAATATTATTTTAAAGGTTGTACCAAGTGATTCACTGGGAATTCCATAGATTAAGATTATTTATATTGTATATACCACTAGAAATGAATTTAAGGGATTTATGTATTTTCTTCTTTTTGAGTGTGTGTTTACACTTGAGTTTCTTTGTCTTTGTCAGTCATTTGGTTCCATCTTGGCCATTGCTCATAACTATTAAGAAATTCAGTTTAATGTACAGCAGGGAAAGTAATAAACAACGCTACTTCCAATTACTAATGAAATTACAATTTTACAAAGAAGATTTCTCTAGAGAACATATTTAGCCTGGCATTTCAATAATTAAATAAATCCAAATGACATTGTAAATTGTTTTTATGTAAATCATCTAATAAGGAATGGTATTTTTTTCATAAAGTGATTACCAGGAAATTGCAACATGTCTAACTTGTCATAACTCTTCAAAATATATTTGCTAAACTTTTGCTCTTAAAAAAAAACACAAAGAAACCTCATATTTATAATTCTGTGAATTATACCTAAAATTTGTTCTTCTCTCTAAAAGTATTTATTTTTCCATATTAAAAAAATGTAATGTCTCTACATTTTACACATATATTCGTTGCAATTTTGAATTCTTTGCTATAAAACAGTTGGTAAACACTATTATTACTTGTCATAAAATCATCATAAAGAAAAGGTACAGTAAATGTTTCAGGATAGAATACTACAGTTTAAGTCTCCTCAACAGCAAGATAAATTTATCAGTCAAATTCACAGAAGTCCACAAAATAGATACCAAATTACTTACTTAGCAATACTTACAGATTCTGATATACTTATATACAAGTTTATCTGAGAAAAATCATGAAACAATAATCTGCAGATGTTTTTATTTGCTAATCATCTGAGAAGTCCTGTGTGTAATTAATGATTATTTTACTAAGTGACCATACTCGGGTATTTTGTATGAAGTGTTCCATCAAACTAATACATACAGTCATGGAATATCTGAGCTGCTGTAAATTTGAAATCGATCTATTACAAATTCCTCAATTTTCAAGTGCAGAATCTGAGGTGGAAGTAAGAGTAGACAAAATGAGGATAGGATTTGAGATCCGCTTGAGGCAATTTATGAATTAATTACTAATTGTTTAATTATCGATCATATAGTATCTGATCTATACTTTTTCTACCTCACACAATCCCCATCTCAGTTTAAACACCACATCCTTCAGACATACTGTTTTCCCCGAATAAAAGTTATTTTAAAATGTAATTACCATAATTATAAGTTTGATGGAAAGAAAGAGTGAAATCTTTACAGGCCAGCTCACCCCATGCCCAATGCTGAGAGTTGCCTGGACCTCTTTAGTTGAACATTTATCAAAGCAGTACCGATGCTTAAAATATGTCTTCTACTGAAAGGGATGCATTTCCAGTATTTGTCGCTCGAAAGGGCTTCTGTTAGATTACAGAAAGCTTAAAAAATATTTTGTTAATATTTTGAATAGCCAGAACTAGCCTCAGCTAGACCAAAGTTATCACCGTAATACTTATTTTTCAAAGTCCACCATGTGTTAATTTCCCTTCATGATACACTGAACATATTTCTGTGCTCCTGATGGCATGAAGAACTTACAGCTTCAGAACTGTAGCAGAGTGAGGAAAAGAAGGGGAGGAACCATTTACATTTATTAAGCACCAGCTCCTGATGGTATGCATAGCATTTAATTCTCACACTATGTCAATAAAGTAGGAGTTAAATATATTTATTCCTGGAGAGGAAATCAGACTACTAGAGAATTGACTCTCAAGGTCACATGCTAGTATATATTGCTACTAGATTTCAATGGTTTTTTTTCCACTCTAAAGTAATTAAACATGAACCAGAAAATATAGTCCACATAGCCGAAAACTTTCTTTCTTTGACCCAATGAGGGGCCCACATACTCATCCCAATCCCCTGCTCCCTTCAGCAAATACTCCACGGCTCACTATTTCTGGAACTGTCTTTGCATTTATAAAATTTCATTTAGTAATGTTTGCTTTTCTTAGGGCTTTTCTCCTGCTAATTTTATGCATTGTCTCCGATGGAAAGGCCTTTTAAAAATTTTTGGTAGCACTTCTTTTGATTTAGAGTGATCTCATATCACTCCATGATATCATCTTGGAAACATTTCTCAATTCAAAAGACACTGCTTTTTGATTATCCTCCTAATTGTTTTGTCTCCTCCTATATGCCTAACCCCATAAAGCACTGTCTGGCTTAAAATCAATTACAGGACATGTTTGAAAGAATGTTATAAAGAGCAAAAGGGTCAAATAAGTATTTGTTACTTGACAATTATTGGTGCTAATCATATCAAAATATTGATCAGCATTCTTATATGATTTTATATGGATAGAGGTCCTTGTCTGACATTTTTGTTCTTCTCCCCTTGTTCTCTAATACAGTGGTTCTCAAATTCAAGCTTTCATCAAATAACCTGAAGGCCTTGTTAAAACCTGAAAGGTGATGGTTATGTTAATTTGTTTGATTGCAGTAATTAATTCATTATGTAGATTTTTTCAAATCATCATGTCTCACACCTTAAATGTATACAACAAAAGCAAACAAACAAACAAACATGATTAACCTCTTCCCTACAGTTTCTCTTTTTGAGATGACTCCTAACAAATTGCATTTTAGGTTTATAAATGCTTCTTTGAAGATTGTGCTTTGCTTTGAGAACCATGCTCCAAGAAAAAAGTATTTCGTTTGCACCTGCCTCATCACTGTTTCATTCTCTCTGGAGTCCAAAATGACACTTTTCAAAGTCTAATGTCCTACTAGAGCCTTGATATTACTGGGCTATGGTACCCACACAGATCTCTGTAGCATATCACACCCTGCCAATTACTCAGAAGCATCAAAGTCAACTTTTTTACACATTTTCTTATTGCCCTCTCCTCCACAAACTATTAAAACATGCTTTCTGCTTTGACTGGGGGAAACAGCATCGTTCAACTGAGCTCTCTTTGCTAAGACCAGGTTCTGTCACTAGACCAAACTTGATTCCTCTCCACCTTGCATGAAGTGGTCAGCTGCCTCTGCGCATCTTCTGCCAGTGCTGGGGACCTCTTCCTCTAGGGCCCTTTGGTCTCTGTTCTTGGATGGCACCACCAGGATGAGCCTTCTGCAGACTGCAGAGTGATGCTGGGGAAGGTTGAGTGGCTGAGTGCAGCTGGTGCCCCGGTAGATCCGCACTATAATGCAGTATGTCAGCTTGGCCCATTCTGCAATGCAGCACTCTGGCTATTTATCCCTCATTGGCCTGCTGGGCCATTTTCCACAGAAACTTTTCAGGCTTTACTTTATTTCTTTCCTCTCTCCATCCTGCTTGTTTTCTCATCTTTTATTTAATTCATCTGTTCCTATCACTGCAGTTATTCTTCTCTCAAGTCCCAGTATATCCTTTTCTCAAAAACTAATGTGTGATGCTGCCAGTGGGTATCTGACTCTCCCCTGCTTCCATTGCAAAGAGCTTGTTTGGTTTCTCTGTTCTCTGCCTTCTACTTTAACTTATCTATCCTATCTTCATATATTTAGACTTCTTTCTGTTTTGAAAACTACCATAGTTTACTCCATTTCAATGATTTTTTTTTTAAATTGATCTTTCTTTTCCAAAAAGCTTACCAGTCAGGTAAGCTATATGTTACCAATCAGGGTCTTTCAATGAAGAGTTCCTTTCAATTCAGTTCATAAGTTTCTACACTAATTTTCTCAATTTTTAAAAACGTGGATGGAGACCTAATCAGTCCATGGAAACACTTTCTCTAAAGTTAGTAGTGGCAAACTCTATCTCCCTTTTTGTTTCAGTCTCACATGGGTTGAATGCCATTTCTCAGTGTTAATTGCCCTTGTTTTCTTTGCCAGAATTGCAGCTATTTACTTATTAATTTTTTTCTCCTGGTATGAGCCGTTAAATCCAGAGACTTGTACATGGAAGGCAGACCTATGCTCTATCACTGAAACAGGCTCTTGGCCTTATCCACTTTTTAAAAATATCATCTTCTTTTTTCATGTTAATATTTTATTGGTATATGTTTTCAACATACAGTAGTTATATTCCTTGTGGAAAGTTGGTAAAGGTTTATAACACAGCTTAATTCTTTTTTCATCCCCTCCCACCCCCCAATTCATCTATTGTTGTGGATGAGTGAGTTAGAACAATGGAGATAACCACACTCTGTGCCAGGTTTGAGCCCATTTATTATAGCTGGCAGCTGAGGGGGGAACCAGTGCCCAGAAAGTCCTCTTGGCCATGGGAAGCACTTTTATTTCTTTTTTTAACTCAAGCTTTCGGATGGGGAGGGCTCAGGGGAGATCAAGTTGAATCTTACAGAAGCAGAACCATGCCAGGTTAGTGGAGGGGCACAAGGAAGTTTCACACATGCTAGACGAGCTACAAAACATCTTGCAACTCCAGCAAGTTACTGCCAAACAGATTGTGGGGGTTTGGGGTGCTTTGTTGAAGAGCAAGCATTTTGTTCAAGCACAGGTACCAACTGGTGTTGAGGCTTAAGATGGAGTCAGATTACCTATCACAATGTCTCTTGGTTCCCTTCACTTTTGAAAAAGATCTATCTCCTAGTTTTAATTTGCTCTTTATTTATACTTTGGGCTTCTCGTATAAAGAGAAATCATGTTATAGTTAAGCTTGTGTGTGTCTTACTTCACTTAACATTATGGTTTCAAGATTCCTCCATTTTCCTTCAGATTACTTGTTTATCCTTATTTATGGCAGAGTAAAACATTGCTTTCTTGAGAACTGAAATACTATATTCTTTTTTCTGGTTTTAAATATTTTTAGTTTCACTTTTCTCCTAATTTTATCCATTCTTCTCCTCATTTCATTCCCAGCCCAAGCCTAATTTGCGGCTTGGAATTATGCTTCTGAAGACATAACTCGTTTTGGCTTTGACTCTGAAATTCTCACCTTTGGTCCCAACCCATAACACCTCCAGCTCCACACATCTTTGCCTTTAAATATGTCAAAGGTTAGTTTCTTCTTTTAAATAAAATTCCCATCCCTGTCATCTTTCTTTTCTTTCAGAAGCAGGACCACTCACACTGTCAATATTCTAGGTGGCTTCTTTATTCCTTGCTGACTTGAGCCATTCTCAGTCTGCCAGTCACCAGACTCTTTCATGGCCTTGGAGTCTTGCAATCTTTCCTTTCCAGCACTGCTGCCCAAGCTTGCACAGACTTGTTTCTGCTTTTCTCTAGTGCTCATCTGACAAGGAAAACAGTACAAATTTGTCCCAACTAATAGATTACATTTGTTTTCATGCTGCTAGTATCACATCACTGAACTCTAAAAACCCATAATGATTTCTTTTCCTCTTGGCGATCTTGGATCTATCAGACTGCTTTCAAGGCACAGACCAACTGGCCATCATCCCTTGTGGGCTGAGTGTTCTGCTCTCCCCCAAAGAGCTGCACTTGTGGTTGGAATTTTCTCCTCCCATTGTCACATGCTTGCGACACGCATCCACACTTATTTATACCACCTGCTCGGAATTAAATTAATTTCATTCCCCCCTTTCTCCGTACCTTCCTTAATAATGAAATATCCTGGTATTTCTTTCTCATGAAGCCCTTATTTACTAGTGTGGCCAACTGATACTTTCCATAGCATTTTCTAGCCCCACTAACAGTCTATGACTTAATTATGTATTCATTGAACCCTTTTTTATAGGATTCATATGTGTGTATCAATTTCCCAGGGAAATTATAGGCTGAGTGTGGTTGCACATGGCTGTAATTCCAGCAGTTGGGAGGCTGAGGCAGGAGGATCACTGGTAGTTTGAGGCTAGCCTGGGCTACACAGTGAGTGCACCTCCATCCTGAACTACATAACAAGACCCTATCTCAAAAATAAATAAATTAAAATTTTAAAAATTATAAGTACCACATTCTGGAATTCTATTCACTGTAAATAGAGAATGACTGGGTTCCAATTTGGTTCTGTGGGACAAAAGGGGCCTCATACAGGTTACCTTGCTATCGTTCGGAAAGACAGATTTTCTTTCTAACTGCTGTGGATCTTATGCATATGCTAATTTACATGATTAGCTTTTTAAACTGCAAAGTTGTAAGGAATCATTGTTTGTAGTTACTTCTTAGCTTAACACTATGATACAGATGAGTGTTGTTATTATCAGAAACTTAGCCTAAAGAAACAAATGCTATATCTCAAGACATAAATATTCACAGTGCATATTTCGTGGATTCTCTCTCTTTTAATGTAGCAGAAGTTTGATTCTTTGACTTTAGCCATTGGAGCATATTCAGACCTTAATAATCATGTTTTAGCATAAAGCTTCTTCACCATGAAATGAGAAATACTTAAAATACTTCTCACGAAACATGTTGTCCTTAAAAGTAGTACCTCAAAAGAACCTAGGAAGAGAAATACTAACTTTTTTAAGAAAACACATGGCATTAATGGTATGTCTTGTAGTTTTACTTAAGTAAAACTCAAACATAAAGATGAGGGAAAACAAAATACTATTTAAAAAACATAAGCCATGTCTGTTTATAACTTCTCTTAAAATAGCTTTTGTAGGTTAAATATTTTTTAAGACATGGTATACATTAATTTACCAACAAACGTGAAACAAAATAAAACATTGCAATTATCTCCATATTTTATTTGAAAGGTAGCTCAATTTATGATTCAAAAAGGACTAGGTGGTATTTTATTATGTGTGTTAAAATGAGCAGTGACTGAAAGATATATTCTTTTTTCCTGTGCTCTTAACAAGAAGCACAGTGTAAAGACATTTCTGGAAAGATCTGAAATCCTGCCACTGACCTGTCATGACCACTGGATGTCACTAAGACCAATAATATGGGTATGTGGCAAATGTTCATGTAAAGTTAAATACTAGTAGCTTATTTTTTCAAGTTCAATTTATTCATCAAAACAGATAAATTTGGAGATACACATGCAGGATATAATTCATTTAGAGAGCGATAAATGTAGCAGAAATAGGGACACATTACAAAGAGTACAAAAATAAAATGAAAGAAAAAGGAAAACTTGGATTGCAACAAATCTCAATGTGACTGTGACTGTGATAGATGACTTAAACTCCGGCATATCTTTTAATTAATGTAAATAAAACTTTAATTGAGCATCTAACTTTTTCTGCTTCCTCGCAAATCTGGATATAAAGTGTATCTTTTATCATTTATGAGTTTTTCTTTTCTTGAACCCAGTGAAGTTCTTTTCAGATGATGTCTGAAATGGGTTCTGTCCCCACCTCTCTTTGTATGTTGATGGTTGATGCCCAGTACTTCCTAGTGTGATCTTATTTGGAGGTTGGTCTTTACAGAGGAAATGAAGGTAAACTGAGGTCATCAGTGTAGGTTCGAACCCAACACGATTGACGTTCTTATAAAAAGGAAAATTTGGACAGAGTCGTACACAGAAGAGAGATGGTGTAAGGAGAAGTTAGAAGAAAATGGCCATCTGCGGAGGAGAGAGTCAGGCTTGGACAGGATCCTTTGCTCAGAGAAGGTGATTTTCATCAGAGCCACATACAGTAAGCAAGCACTGTTTCTTCCTTTATTCAGGGAAAGCTTAAAGGTAAGTGATTTATAAAAGAGAGACATTTTCAAAATTTAAAACCATTCTCTTTTCAAGACCATGATGCTGAACTATATATCTTTACAGTTACACTTAAAAACAAAATGAACATCTACATGCTTATGAATAACAGTAATGTTAGTCATGCTGGTGATACCAAATAGTTTTGCTTTTGTGCTTGTGTTTCTGATTTTAATATCAATAATTTAACTTTAAACATTAATTTTAAGATACATTGTAAATCAAATTTTAAACACATGCTATTGTTGGAAAAATAACAGAAGAGTACACTATATACATAAGTTTCTAAATAAACAGTAATAGTTAATATCAATAAAATTTCAGAGAAAGCATATTGGAAAAATAGGGCAACCTTTTAAAAAAGTGAAGTTCGCAATGAGAACTTTAGTAGATAATACAAGATGTTAATAAAGTCTTATGCTTTATGCTTTGGGGGTGTAAGATTCATGCCTTATACAAGATAAAATGATGCCTTTGAATACATAAAATACATATGTGTCACCGTTATAAATTCTGAGATGAAAGATTAAAAATATTTTATATGAACTAAATTATTAAGAATAAGAAATAAATATTTCTGTGCTTCTAGACTTCAATTTTTTAAAAAAATGCTCTTAATTACCAGAATTATACTTTCTAAAAAAAGATTATGATAACACAGGAAATGCAAACAGTTCTGCCTTTGCAATTTTACTGCCTACAATGCCACCTGTTACTAACTCTGATGCCAGCTAGCTAACTTTGTGCCAATACCCAATCCACATCTGAGACTTTTCTTGCAATCATAGTTAATTTAAAAGCATCTGTGAGCTCTTCCTCTCCATGTTGTGGTCTAAAATGTAGACTTAGAAATGGACTCAAGTATAAATCAACATAGTAATATACATATATGATTTTGCATTACTGAAATTTTCATTGATGCCTAAATAACCTAAATGGAACCTGGATCAGTTTTGCTCAGAAGTGTTCAGAATTCTTTTATTGATAAAAATAAAACCTTAGATTTTATTCAGGGTTCCCTCTGCTGTCTTCATATTGATTTTTAACTCACTTGCCTCTTATCTAGTGCAGCTGGTAGATGTCTATGGACAGTTTTTCACTTTAGCAATTTTAAATGAAGGTAAGTTACAAATTGTGCCCTGAAACCTTTGTCCAGTCCCACAATACATTTCAAAGTATGATCAGTTTTCTTCAAGCTGCCAAAGTTAGAATGCAATGAGTTATTTGATTTCTTTGGGAGGCAACAAACAATATGCTGAAATATCCAAAGAATGAAATTCTTATGTGGGTGTATTAACACTTTCACTGACATTGCACATTTATGTTACAAGCATTAAGAGCTTATTATTTTGGAATTTTTGAATAAAGTGCTAAATATCAAATGGCAGACTTTTTTCTTAAATATCAAATATATAATTACATATTACTAGCCTTTGCTATACTATATTTGTCTCCTCAAGCTTCATATGTTGAAACTTAATCCTCGCTGTGATAATACTAGATGGCAGAACCTTTGAGAAGTGATGAGGTCACGAAGCCCCACCTCGTCAGTAGGTTAGGTCTGAGGGACCCTCCTTGCCCATCTCTTGCCTGCGGACAACTAGGAAACAGCGCATATAAGAAATGAGCCTTCATCAGACACAACTCTGCTGCTCCCTTGAGCGTGGACTTCCAGATTCTAGCACTGTGAGTAATGAAATTTTTTTCAGAAATTACCCACAACTTGGTCTAAAAGTCATACACCTTTCAGTATAAGAGGTCCACTTGAGTAAGTACTCTGCATATCTAGGACAAAGCAGACTGAGCAATTCTGAGCAGTGGACTGGACTGACTACTGAGCTCTTGTTCAGATGCCATTGCTCTTCTTTTTTCCAGAACATTAGAGAAACAACAATGCTATGCCAGCGTTAAAGAAATGAAGCAAGCATAGACAGACATTGACACGTTCCAGGTACTAATGTGAAAATTAGAAGGCTTAGTTTCCTATGTTATGAAATGAGCTGTCCTCAGAACATATCTGTACACTGGCATATGTGGGTTCACAAGAAGGAAATAGCAGGGCAGAAGAGGAATACAGGGATAATTTTTAAGACATCATGAAAGTGGAACGAAGGTTCTCTTACACAGAGAAAACAGAATAGAGAAATAGATCTGCACTTACATTGTCAGCATATTTTTTACTATGAAATCAAAACCAAATCATTGCAAAAATAGACTGTTCAATGGCCGGGGATTTAACTCAGAGGTTCTGGTACCTGCCTCACAAGCCCGAGGACCCGAGTTTGAGCCCAGGTACCAAAAAAAAAAAAAAAAGAAAAAATAGACTTTTCAGGAAGTCATGTATTTTTTTAATGATCAGTTTCCTACAGTTGTCCAACAGTATCTGCTAGAGATTAGGTAAAAGATCCCAGATGGAGAATGGAGTCCCTTCCATAAAATGTCATGTGTTTGCATAGAATCTTTGTATCTTTTTCCACATACTTCAAATAATTTCTAGGTGTTTTATAATACCTAATCCAATGTAAATGCTATGTAAAAAGTTGTACTGTATTGTTTAGCAAATAATGACATGAAAAAACATCAGTATATCTTTAGTACAGAGGCACCCATCATAGGGCTTACTAGTACATGTCAGCAACAGTGTACGTTTTGAAAAATATTTCAATCTAAGCTTGGTTACATGTTCAGCCCACATGCATCAGGGTGGACTGTCTTTAAATTCTTGCTTCTTTGATCTTAATTTTTTCTTATTGATTTAATATTAGAAAAGTAAGATTATGCTTACTAATTTGTGTTATGGTAAATTTTAATTTTAATAAGAATTCTGATGTCTGTATTGCTAGGCCACAAGCTTTTCCTTTTCTTAAATCTTCAAATTTAATTTATTTATATGTACTATCTATCAAAAATGTGTAAAAATTCAAGATATTTTAGGGTTAACATGGATTAGAAACTCAGATCCTACTTCCCCTTCCCCTTTGGACCTTTTCTTGCTATTTTGCATTATTTATTATACATTTTGGTCTTCATTTACACATTCAGCTTCTCGTAGCAGAGGAACTACTCAGGATTTGCACATATGTGTCCTATTTATTTCACTTAAGAGTATGGCCTTGAGGTGCATCCGTGTGTCTGTATCTGTGGGGGGGGTAGAGGAAAGGACAAAAGGAAAAGAAAAAATATGAGAAAAGAAGGAAAATATGGAAACAAAGTCCTTTTTTAAAAAAATTTTGTAAATAGGGAGGGGTGGAGGGGTGGAAGGGAGGGAAAGGGGAAAAAAATCAAGATATACCATGTACAGGTAGGAAATCCAATGATGACTGTGATCATAACGTATACCTAAAATACCAACAAACTTAATGAATAAAATTTTTAAAAATCTCAAAAAAGAAAGAATAATAATACTTTTAAAAAACTCAGATCCTATTGAAAATTCATTGCAAATCTTTTTGGGCAGTTTCATTGTGACTATAGGTAATTCATTTTGTTCATTGTTATTGGCTGCCGTGAGAAAACTTCTCATTGAATGCATTTTGCAATTGCTGAAGATGATTCTCCACATCAAGCATTTTATTATCTTTAAAGCTCTTTTTTTATAAGATCCCAAATTTCTTTAATTTGCTCTACTGCATGGATTTGCAATTGTCCTTCATCAAGAACATTCAGGAAATCTTCCAGAATTCCCTTATCAGCTGATCCTATAGAAGCATACTTCTTGAGGTAAGTATGCACCAACAGTGTGCTTTTGTTTTCAAGTGAAGAAATTTATACATACATATTTTAATTTAAAAAGACTTTATTAATTATAATTATAATAATGAATATTCCATTTAATTACCAATTACAATTTACATAGATAGCACAGTGACTGCTTTTGACTGTCAAAAACATTTAAATAAATAAGGGCAATATTATGATTCTTCGGTGTGTAGAAAAATACTCCAACTGAATCAATGTGTTGGTATCAATTAAGTCGTTGATGCATTTGTGGGGAACACTGCAAATGAAGCTCCTCTAATACACCGTGATGTCACAATACCTAGTGCGACAGGAGGTGGTTCTATCAAAGTAACTACACTGTTTACCAGGAAAATAATCTAAGATTCTTCAATTTTACAGCTGGGCGTGGTGGCGCATGCCTGTAATCCCGGCACTCGGGAGGCTGAGGCAGGAGGATCGCTATGAGTTTGAGACCAGCCTGGGCTACGTGGTGAGTTCCAGGTCAGTCTCACAGTTAGATCCCATCTCAAAAAACCAAAACCAAAAAAAAAAAAAAAAAAAGCTTCAGTTTTAAAATTTATATTAATTTACATTAAATAGATTTAGAATTCAATTCCTTAATTACAGTAGCCAAATTTCAGTTTTTCAGTACTACATGCTGCGTGTGTCTACTGTATTATCTGGTACAAATCTGAGGGCTGGCATACATGTAGAAATCATTATATTGATTTTCATTTGGGCTAACATATTACATATTTTCTATGAATAAAATAATTTCACCACAGGGTGACTATGTAGTTCTGCATTTCACTTTAACACATTTGGCCACAGTAACTTTGAGTGCATGCAATCATGCACATTTGATTAAATTTTGATACTATACTGTACATTTGAGAAAACACAATATTGTTCAACTTATTAGAGAAAAATGGCTTATTTAAATATCCCGAGGAAAAAACTGGAAGCAATGAATAAAGCTCTGTTTAAAAAAAAAATGTTCTTCACTAGAATTTTGTGCTTTTGCTAGTAAGTAAAATATACTAATAAGTAGCTAATAAGTTGCATGATCGATCAGATAGTTTATAGGTGAAGCTAGAATACTTTATTGCTTTTAAAGAACTTTATAAACTAAACATTGTGTTTATATTTGTTGAGTAATTCATTCCAATTTTTTGCATGGAGCTGTGGCAGTGGGGCAATCAAAGCTATTAAGTATGACCATTGATTCTAGTAAATATGCACGTAAAACTTTCATTTTTTTCTGTTTAGAAAATATTATGAAAAGACATTCTAAACGTTTGCAACTATATTTTCACAAAAGTTAACCCAGACTTCAGATCAGGCAAGGCAATTTCACTTGAAGTGATGTTTTGACAAGTGAATTGGCACTTGCTGATGTGTTACTACAAACTTTATTAATCATGGTTTTCATTCAAAATATTTGCAAAGAAATTGAGAGCATGATGTTACTAATGAGATAATATCACAGGGCTCTGAAACAGTCTCTGGAAGTGAACATTTGCTAGAACCCTCTTAATGAAGAAAGAAAATAAACTCAAGTTATAACAGAATGACAGCTAATGCTCATCCAGATTTGAACAAGTATCTGGATGTTTGGCGCTGTGTTGGAAAGTTCCAGATGGTTGACTAGATTTCTCACTTTTCATTTGGATATTTTTCCCAAGAGTTTCATTCAGTTTTAATGTTCATTCATGGAGAGAAATTGTGGCACGCATTACTGTTAGGGACAGACTTATCTTCTATTAACAGGATATGAGTCATATTTGAGCACTCCATCTTTCCGCAGATTAAAGTAACGGTAGTAAATAATTAAACTATTTGCATATATGTGATCTTTGGTCTGAGGGAACTAAACAAACTGATTTTTCTCTCTATTCCCACACTCAACACAGAAAGTTTTAGTGATGGGATGTGTCTGACATTTTCTCCACACACCAAGCAATAAGCAATTGTCCAGGGGACATCATCCGGGTGCTATACAATTTAGCTAAATTCTGGCACTATCTACCTGGAATTCGTGTCAGATCTCAAGGGTAAGGGCCCACTCTCCCATGAGTGCCCTGCTTGTGAGATGCCTGTCACAGCCCAAGGATTTGACCTGTTTCTCTGACAGACTCCAACTGGAAGCTTCCCTTGACTGTCTCCTCCTTTTCCGCTAGTTTTCCACTGGCTCACAGAACCCAGGGAAACATTTTTTCTTATGTTTCCCATGTATGACAAAGGATATTCTAGATGCAGAGAGCGAGGATAAATGGGAAAAGGAGCTGGATTTCTATGCCTTCTTTGGCTGTGCCATCCTTTGGTCATCACCAGGATTTCAGGAAATCCAGAGCTCTCTGAATTCTCCCTGTCCTTTGAGGATTTCATGGAGGCTTTATTAAGTAAGCCCGAGTGATTATACCTTTTGTTGTTGGTGTTCATCTTAGCTTTAGGTGCCTGCCTTTTCCCAGAAGATTGGCCAGGGCTGAAAGTCCCATCATGCCTTGGTCTTTCTGGTCAAATGCCCTCGATCTGAAGCTATCCAGAGGCCCCCAGCTATTAACCATCTCTTTAGCATACAGGAAACAGCAACCCTGTCCCTCTTGAAATTCCAGGGATTTCAGGAGCCAAAAATCAGAAACTAAAGATAGAAAGCAAACATATAGTCCCGTATTATACCACAGTATTATAGTGGGTAACATTTTAAACTTTGTGCCTCACAATGTTCTTAAAGTGTAAGGTGATTTCACCTCAAGTAGAAGAGTCTGGAACATAGTGGAACACTTGATAAGTGGAACATAATCACATTGAAGATAGACTCAATAAAATAAAACTAATAAACAAGGTCTAAGTATTGTATGTTAGAGGACATAAAATGAAAACATAGAAATCACTAAGTTGTGTGCAGGAAATCTAAATATTTGAAATACCAAGTAATACGCAGGCATGTTGCCTAGTCTGATTTGCATGATTTCTCTCTGGCCATATAAATAATCAACCTGCTTTGTTTGCTCTCTGCTATGATGTAGTAGACATGATATGAAATACAACAATCTGAGGGTATTCCATTTTACCTTCTAAAGTGCTGGCTGATGAAACAACTGGATTGGGATATTATTTAACACATGAAATGGAATGTTAACAACTTATAAATATCTCTTATGGGAATAGAAGTGATGGATAGGCATATCCCTTCTATGTCAAAAGTTATTAAACTGTAGACATTTTAATTAAAAGCAAAATTTATAGTGGGTTTATATAGAAATGCTGATTTTGGTTGCTAAATGGGGACTGGGATTGGGAAGTTGGGTTCTTGACAAGACATTAAATATTCCTAAGCATCAGTTTCTTTGTCATCTTTAACACCTATTTGGGAGAGACAGACTTTATTTCTAAAATATATAACTGTAATGATCAAATGCACAAGAAAGTTCTTTAAATAACCTTCCCGTTCAAACATAAGATAGCTGTCATTAACATGGAAGATTGTATAAATCCTGTGCTGGAGATTTCACCTAATTTCCCTCTAGACTAATTCTGCGATGATAAGTAGAGGAACTTTACAATTCATTGGTCCCTACCAGCTCTCTTGGGATGACTCGTACATACTGATGAGGAAGCATCAACTTTTGCGTAGAATCTCAGCCGAGGTGCCGCAGCTGACTGGTAGATCTCTCGCCAGCCAAAGGCAAGCTCACAGAGCTAGTCATAGTAATTGGCTCTTACTGGATGCTTACCTACCCATCTTACTTACCCATCAGTTTTGTTACTGAATCACCGACACCTCTTGTTAGCTCCCCAGGTTCGGTGTTGCCCTGTGAGCAGTCAAGAGTCCTATATTTCAATTATTTTGGTTGTGAACATATCACACTATCTTGGCATTGTTAACTGAGGAAAGAAAAACATACAGATTGGGCTGCAGTGAAATTAGCACTGTAGAAAGAGCCTTTCTACTATGTTATATGGTCTTCTATTAAGATCGGCATCACAGGTATTCTTTTTTCCCCATTAAATTTATTGGTACATTTAAAGCAAACAACAGTTACATTTTATTAAGATCGGCATCACAGGTATTCTTTTTTCCCCATTAAATTTATTGGTACATTTAAAGCAAACAATACAGTTACATTTATCATTGGGATCATAACCTTTACATGATATGTCTTTGTTCTTATTTTTTCCCCATAGCTCTGCCCTCCCTTCACCTGCTTCACCCTTTACTATTTACAAAGACTTTGTTTCCATTTTTATCCTTTTCCCACATTTTCCCTTATTTCCTTCCCCCTTAGCCCCTCTTTTCCTATTTCACACTATCAATTATCCCATTTGAACTTTATTTACACTTTCAGCTTTTCACACCAGAGAAGCTATTTGATATTTACTCATTGTGTCCTATTTATTTCACTTGAGTATAGCCTCAGTGTGCATCCATTTAGCTATGAATGTCTCTAGTTTCTCATTTGTTATGGCTGAGTAGTATTCCATTTTATTGAAAAACTGTATCTTCTTTATCCAGTCTCCAGTTGATGCACATTTGGCTTCTTTCCAAGCTTTAGCTATTACAAACTGTGCCACTATTAACATGTGAGCACATATATCACTGTGGTAAGATTCTTTTAATTCTTTTGGAAAGGTACCAAGCAGAGGGATAGCTGGGTCAAATGGGAACTCTAATCCTATTTCTTTGATATATACATATATTCTTGTTTTTCTGTAGAGTAGCAAATGCAAATTGTTAAAGACACTTAGTCAATATGTGTCCTAAAAATTTATACATTTTGTTAGAAGTAGGAACAGAACGTACTTTGAAAAAAAATTATAATACAGCAATTCAGTCCTTAGAGACCCAAAAATAGATTAAAATATGCCTCTGGCATTTGCCAACAGCAAGAAGAAAAATATGCAGAATAATACAACTGATAAATTTCCTGCACTTTGCTTAAACACATATTTACTGAATGGTTGCTGTGTCTAATACATTACTTTACTCATTTTGTGTTCCTATTGTTGAGCACAGAACTAGCATAGCCATCAAAAGAAAGTCATAGTTTAAAGGGAAAGAAAACGGTGACAGCAATTCATTAGTCACAAAACAGAGCAGGGCGTGACCTGAGTGAGGTAAGAGAGATGACTGGAGAGTTGAGTGGAACTCAGGTCATGGAATGTTTTGTTTGTGTTGATAATTGTGCAGATTTGCTTCTGGAGGTTATGGGGAAGATTTTTCAGTAATGCTAGTTACATTTCATGGAGTCCTTTGGCAATATCAGCATGATGTACTTGAATTGGACCTGTTTGTCAAGGAGAGGCAAATTGATACTAACGGGTAAGGTAAGATAAGAGTTTGATCACCTAGGAGCCCAGTGTAGGGTTCTGGATGAGAGATAATTATTCTTCTGGTAGGGTAATGGTAGCTAAATTGAAGAAAATGGTATAAAATAGATGTCTAAGTAGTGGAAAATGCATATTCAGGTATGTGCTTTGTTCTAGTAATTGAGGTAACGAATTTAGAATAATTCTTAGATCTCTTGTTTAGAGCAGTGGAAAGAAGAAAAGCCTTTATTTAAGACTGTATACAAGAGAGGAATAGCAGGTATGGGGAAGGAGAAAGGTTTAGTGTGTAAAATCTTAATTTCAAGATGAGGATGGGAGCGTCTGGGAGGACATATCTAGAAGAAAGTAAAGCGTTGTTGTCCAGAGATCCTGAGAAAAGCTGGAGTAAAGAAAAGCTTTTATATACCTAGAAGAGATTGCCTATGGATAACTTAAAATACGAGAAAATTAAGTAAATAATCTTAGAAGAATATTTAAAAGTAAAAACTGAGAGATGACTCATGGAAGACTAAGCAATCCTTCCTTCCCAAAAGTTTAGGAATCCAGACAGTACTGATTCTAATAAACCGGAAGAGGAAATATTTTTAGAAGATTGTGGTCTTTGGTCAGAAAATAGAGATGAAAAAAATAGATAAAGAAGTTGGTTTCAGCCATCAGATTCTCTGAGATTTCAGTGAGCAGTTGTAAGGGTATCATAGGAATATGTTCACTACTGAACGCACTGAAATTCACATGGCCATCAAGTACTGGTCATATGTGAGAAAGAGAGCAAGGGGATTTAAGGTGATAGTGGGGACCTGAGAATAAAAGAAGCACATGTAGTATTAAAAGAGGTTTTTCTTCTAGACCACAGAATTGTGTTCCCCTTCTTATGTTTTTAACCACACTTCTATTTCTAATCTGCTGGTCTCTTTTTTGTCTAATAACACTTCTTTTAGAGTTTCTCCACACTCATGGCTTTTTTAAATATTGACTTTTTAAAAATAAAATTTATTCTACATTCTTACTCTTTACTATAGTATATTTTTATTTCACAGTATGGATGCTTACACTTGAATAATAAATTGGTGGCATTGATTTAGCTATTATGAAATGAAATTTATGTTTTTCTCCCAAGATAATTAATCCACCGCATTTCTTGTTTGTTTGTTTTGCAGTAGTAACTATCTATTCATGATGAGTCACTAAGTTCTCTTTGAGATTTTCAATTCCTTTTCCATCTGCCCCTCTTTTTTCCCATTATCATTAATGTACTTAGCTTATCTTCCTTGCTGTGATACTATAGTTATTTCCCTGATGACAATCTTTAAAAAATGTGAAAGATATTCTGATTTAAAGGGCATAGTTTTATTATAGTTTTCCTTTTCTTTATTAGAAAATCTTGAATGATTGACTACATATAGTATGTATATATTAAAATTTAACTTACAAAAGTTAATTAAATCCAGTGATGGAAGAAGGATTTCATAAACAACTTCATCAGGAAAGAATCATAACTTGTCATTAGAGAGTTACACTTTGGAGTAAAAACTACTCAAGATTTAAATAAATACATATGAAAAATAAATTTGTCTAAGATAATAGAATGATGACATTTCTAGGTATAAATAATAGTGATTTGTCTTTGGCTGGTAATTGGTTGTATTTCACAAGATTACATCACTGAAATCTATTAGACAATCCTCATCGTCAAAAAAAATATTAAGATATGTAATTGTGAATATCTGGCTCTTTATCCTTGTTACCTTAAATTGTTATTCATGCTTCCTAAATCCTCTGAGTTCAGTTTTGGAAACATTTGATCAAAAAGCCCATGCCGGGTTGCAGTCATTTCCTCTCCAGTCCTACTGTTTCTCTTTCGACTTAGCTCTTTCCTGGGTCTCTAACAAGACAGCCTTTGACTTGAAATTCAGCACTGTTCTCTAAGTCTCTGCCTACAAAGTTTGGAATTGCCAACCTTCTTAGTCACAAGAGTAATTCCTTTAAAAATGTTTTTGCCCTCCTCATATGCACACATCCCGTGGGTTCTGTTTCTTTGGAAATCTCCAAAGTAGTATTACTTGGGGCCAGTGGCACTTTTAGAGGGCCAAAACCATAAGCATGAGTTTTATGAATTATTTCTAGGTTTCAGGAATCGACTCCTTAATCTGATGAGATTTAGTGAGTCTGATGACTTGTCGCCACAAACATAGCACTGATGGTCCACGGAGTAAAGGGGCAGTAGAGGTGTAAAACCACAGGGTTATCTCAATTAAAAACTTACAAAAGGCAAATGTTTGTATAATAATGTATACCATACCTTTAAATGTGTTTGATAAAATAGTGACCAATGCGATTGGCTGCTTGTTCCTAATGCTCCTCAGCAATATGAGAAAAAAGAATAAATTCAGTTATTGAATTCCCAGCTCAATTGTTGCATAACTTACCTAAAAACATGTACCCTAAAAGAGACTATTAACTCCTATAACTATAGCTCTGAGATGATTCAAAATGAAACCTAGATTCTCATCTTTTCAATGGCTGCCTTACAACTTCATTGAATACATTCAATTCCCTGCTTTGCAAAGTTTCTTTTACTGTTCATACTTCTCTGTTCCTATCATTGTCTCTCTCCATGTTACTGGTTGTGTTTCTCTGGAGAATTCTGACTAAGGGATGTTGCTGCTCAGGTGAAGTTATGTACAGATTAAAATTTCTACAGGGAGACCACACTTATCATTTGGTGCAAGTCACATTATCCATTTTTTAAGGCTAGAATTTTCCATTATCGGTATTCACTGAAATTGTTCTCTGGTCTTGCCTTTTCCAATTGGCTTTGCACAATGAAGCCAGAAGATCGTTCTAAAAACCCAAATATGAAGATGTTATTGCCTTCTTTTTAAAAACTCTTTAATAACTCCACATAACCTTTGAAAAATACAAAATCATCAGGCTGGCCTTGCTGGCTGTGTGCCTCTCTGCCTGTTCCCTCTCCAAGCTCCACGATCTAGCTGAGGTTCTACCTGTTTTGTTCCACAAGCCCCTGATCTTGTTTTCCCAGTAGTAACCT
This sequence comes from Fukomys damarensis, assembly GCF_012274545.1. Taxonomy (NCBI): domain Eukaryota; kingdom Metazoa; phylum Chordata; class Mammalia; order Rodentia; family Bathyergidae; genus Fukomys; species Fukomys damarensis. The sequence goes on along the minus strand of NW_022900918.1, from coordinate 27,741,394 downwards.
TTTTATCTTCAAGCTGTTGCTTTTGCCTGAATATTTTTTTCCTACTTCTTATAGCTGTTAAACCATCTACTTATTCTTTAAAGTCACAGTTTAAGTGGTCCAAGATCCTTTCCTTTCCATTTTAGGTAACACTGAATAATTTTTACTCTACACTTTTACAGAGCAGTTTATAGGCAAACAGGGATTATGACCTCTGGATTTTTCTCTCCCACCCTAACTTTCCATGTCCAACACTATACCTATACTAGAAGAGATGACCAATGCTCATGTTTAACAGGACCCAGAGGCACACCATGGACACCAGCGCCAGGCAAGGCTATTTACATAAAATGTAAAGTTTTTCTTAACAAGCAGAGACAATCCATATGCAGTGAACCCAGTGATAATGTTAACAAATGCAGTTTGGCTATAGGAAAGACACAGGAGAAAACATAGGTGTACTACAAGAAAAATGTTTTCTACTTGAGCCAGGAGAATATGATTACATTCAATGTGCCATCAGAGTAAAATTTGAATTGCAAGTATCATCTTATTCTGGATTTAGGATCCCTTCCCATTTCATTCAGTGAACAATTCATGAGTTTGGAGTCATATATATAGAATATATAGATTCTATATATATTAATTCACTGAGATACATTGCAAGATTTCTTCCCTCTTTTTGTTAACATATCTGTTCTCTAAGAGAATTACAGCTCTTTTAAGGGAAAGCGACAGTTCCAAAAAGAAGAATGGCTGAAGAAATGTTTGTGGAATAAATAAATAAAAGGATGGAAGCAGATAATAAGAGCTTAACTAATAAGCCTTTGGTTGATTGCAATAGTAATTGAGAATCAGCAAAATGAAGCTGGGTAATCTCAAGGGTCTGCAGAATTAAAGGAACAGACGTTTCTCTGTCTCCTATTGATCGTCTCCTCTTGTTTTTTCTTGGTGAGAGGCACTTAAAGTCATCTCATTTGACCTTGACAAAAAAATTTGAGAAGAATACTTTCATCTTCATTTACAGATGAAGGAAGTTGGCTCAGAGGATCCAAATAATCGTTTAGGCTCACATGTCATGATAGCATACCTCTACTAGCATGTTCGTGCCAGCCCCTAAAAACCGACCAACTTCTCTGAAGTCCTTCACTGAGGTCCTCTCACCACTGGCACTCGGGCCTTCTGCCCTTCGTGGTTCCCATTCCCTTGCTCTCTCAGCCAGGCCTTATCTCTTCTACATTTTAGTAAAATAGTTTTTGTGCAACAGCTTAGCAGTAGTTCAGAGTTTCCCAACTTCAGCACTACTGACATTGTGGGCCAGGTGATTCTGTGTTTAGAGATCTGTCCTGGGCATTGCAGCATCTCCCACAGGGACACTGAACTCCTGGACACCAGGAACAATTCTCGCACAATGACCCCCCCACAAAAAAAAACATATATATATATATATATGCTTGCAGGACTTGCTAAGCATCCCCAGGAGTGCCATATCTCTCCCAGTTGAGACCCCCCCCCCAGTTCCAGTCTTTCCTTTCCTACCTCTGAATTTTGATGTGACACATAATCACATATGTTTTGAGTACATGGTGTTACATTTCAATTCATGTGTACAATGGGTAATGACCAGATCAAGGAAATTGGCGTATCCATCAACTCAAATATTTATCTTTTCTGTGTGTGTGTGTTTGTGTGTGTGTGTGTGTGTGTGTGTGTGTGTGGCATTCCAAATCCTCTCTACTAGCTACTTTGATATGTACAAGTAAATTTTCAATCTTAGTTAACCTATAGTGCATTAGAAGTTATTCCTCTTCTCCCTCCTATCTCAACCCTTCCCATACATGGTAACCTACATGTTTTTCCTAAACTTTCAGAAACTTTTTTAAACTAAATAGGCCTTGGTAATGTTGTCACTTGCAATTGAATGTATGCTTCCATAGTTTTTGTTTCCCTAATTTTCTTTGTGTTTTTAGTTCTGTGATGCGATTTAGCTTTTCATATGTGATACACAATCACATCAATTTAAAAATTTCTTCAATCTAGAAATGGAATCTCTAACAATTTTAATAAGCCCTTGAAGTTGCCCTAGTGTTCAAACAGTTGATGATTTGATACTTTATTGGCAGGAGAATGTGGAATTATTTGGAACACTCAAGGGAGCGGAGCTCCGGTCACACATGTCAAGTCCTAGGGAGGGTGACACCAGGAAGGATTCCTGTATTCTTTTGTATCCTTGCACAAAGGCACAGTCGCCTGTTGAACAATAACAAGTGAGTTTCTCTGTAGTTTCTCTGTTATATTGGAAAAGGCAAGAGTTAAAAAAAATCAAGGTGAACCAGTGAACCCTGAGATACTTAGTGTTTCTACTTTAGAGCGAGAGCAAAGTTTTTGTTTGCCAGAAAAGGCATAGACAAGACCTTTTGCAAATCTGCAACCTTTTTACATTAGTGAAGAATGCATTAACCTTTTATCATTTCCATAGGTGTGAAAACAAAGCAGATCTTAATATTTTTCAAGTGCTTGAGCCTCTGGTCTACTTTAGGAAACTTGGGTTAAGTTTTAATTGTGATTTTGTAGTCTCATATAATCACTAAATATTGTCAGTGCCTTGAAAATTCATGGGAAGAATTGAAGAACTCTATTAGATTTATTTATTGCATCTCAAAATCAATTACGGTAAAAGATGCATTATAATTGCCATCTATATTATTTTTAAATGTATAACTTAGTAATGCTAAGTAAAATTAGCCTTCATATGAACATATACAACTTTTTTTGCTCTTGTCACAATTCCCTAAACAATAAACAACTACTTACACTATGCAGCATTTTTATTCAATTAGGTTTCAGAAGTAATCTAAAGCTAATTGAAAGTATCTTGGAGGACATGAATAGTTATACGGAATATTCTACCACTTTATAGAAGGAAACTGAGTTTGCATTTTGGAATCTGCAACAGGTCTGGGAATCAGTCTCATGCCAATCCCAAGGCAGTTGTACATTAATATTCTGTACAGCCAATCTCTAAAACTCTTCTCATCTTGAAAAATGTAAACCCTCTACCCATTAAATAACTCCTAGGTACTCTTTACCTCCAACTGTTGGGTATCCACCCCCTATCTCCATGAATCAGACTCTTGCATTTTTGTGACCTACGTAAAATATAATGACCTTCACTTTCATCCTTGTTGTAGAATGGGGCAAAATTTTCTTCTTTTTAAGGGCTGAAAAATATTCCATTGTACATGTGTGCTACATTTTGTCTACTCATTTAACTGTGGGTTTTCCCCCCACTTTTTGGCTGTAATACTGGTAAAAAATACTGTTATGAACATAGGTGTAAAATATCTCTCTGAGATATTGCTTTTGATTCTTTTGGGTACCTACCATGGAGTGGCATTATTGGATTACATGGAAATTTTACTTTTATTGTTTTGAGGACTTGCCATATTGTTTTCCGTAACAGCAGCACCATTTCACACTTCTGTGGAGGAGTGCTCAAAGATTTTAGATTCTCCATATTCATGGTCTATGCTATTATTATTTTTTAATAGTAACTTTCCTGGTGTTAAGTGGTACCTCCTGATTTTGATGAGCATTTTGCTGAATATCGATACTGTTGAACAAATTTCCATGTCCTTTTGGCCATTTGTAGATCTTCTTTGGAGAACAACTGTGCCATTGTCTTGTCCATTGTTAAAATTGGGTCATTTGTTAAGATGGTTTTTGAACTGTTGGTATATTGCACAGATTATAGAAATCAACTCTTTGAGGTCTGCTTTGCAGATATTTTTCTCCCACTTTCCTAGGTTGCTTTTTAGTCTAGGGTTTTAGAGAAATTTAAGTTCTGCTGTAGTCCATTTTATCTAGTTTTGGTTACATTGCCTATGTATTTGCTTTCAGATCCACAAAATCATTGCCAAACTCAGTGTCACAAAGGTCCCCTGTTAAGTCCACCTTCCTTATAAAACCTAGTCCTCACAAATTACTTCTTTGACTGAATGATTAAAGTGTTAACCACTAATCAAATTTTTATAATTTCCACATTGTAATTCCATAATAAAATATACAATTTTTATAAATACTGGAATAATTTCTTTCCTCTCTCATTCCCAACATATCTTTTTATAGCTAACTCTGCTCTGGCTACTGTGGACTTTGCGCACTGGTGCACTCTTCTTCTCTTTTTATCTTGTGGAACAATTATAGCCATCTTTACCCAGATTATACCTCTTTATTCCAAAATATACATCATATAGTAGTGGTTATGTTTTCAGTGGACTTTGAATCAAAATCTTCCACTATATATTATGGTGGTGAACTGTCTGTCTTGTTTATATCCTGGCACATATTAAGAGTTTAATAAATATCTGTTGAATTAATATAAATATAAAAATCACTCAATCCATCTAAGTATTCTTTATAAGGAGAACTATATCAATCTGAGTGTAAAGATAGAATAATTACACTTATCATCTAAAATTTTGTGATTAAATTTTTAAAATTATATATAGTTTTGGCAATATTTGGCAATAGTAAATACTCATGAATTATTGCTTAACAAAAAATAAGACTTTCAGGAACTATAAAGTCCTTAAAATTTACAAAGAATGAGGCTCTAGAAAAATCAAAAGAGAAATAATTTCCCACATAACTACAGAGATAGTGAGAAGAGTGAAATACATGATTAGAGACTCTAGAACAGAAACAGATAAAAACAAAACAACAACAAAAAAAACCCCAAAAAAACAAAACATGAGTTCAGGACCACGATAGAAGCCATGAATGCCCAGCATAGGAAAGAAATGGAAATCATGAAACAGATTCAAACAGATATCTGGGAGATTAAAAACCCTATTGAAAGTATGCATAACAGACAGCCAATCTGCAGACATAATATCAGACATAGAAGACAGGATAGTGGTCAGTGACCATGAAAAGAAGGATCTTTTAAAATTAGTAAGGGAACATGAGAAATCAATTCAACAGCTCCTAGACAACACAAAGAAGAATAATATATGACTGATAGGAGTCCATGAAGCAGTACAAATGACATAAAAAAACTGTTCACAGAATTAAAGACAGAAAATTTCCCAAACAGAGAGAAAGTATTTGACATACGAATAAATGAGGCATACTGGACTCCAACTAGCCATGATAAAAAAATTCTACACATAGACATGTAATAATTAAGATCCCAGAAACCCAACAGAAGAACAAAATATTACAAGCAGTTAGAGAAAAGAAAAAAACCACATGCAAAGAAAGCCCATCAGAAACACAGCAGACTTTTCAACATAAGCCCTCAAGTCAAGGAGAGGCTGGAGTGAAGTAATTCAAGCCCTGAAAGAAAACAACTTCCAACCAAGACCTGCAATGTAAAGGTACAAGATCCCAATAATGAATGTAACTGTACTGTATAGCTAAAATGTACCAATAAACTCAATAAAAAGAAAAAAACAGAAAACAACCTCCGACCTAGATTGATGTATCCCACAAAACTATCTTTCAAAATGGATGGGGAAATAAGACTCCCATGATAAAGACCACCCAAGAAACTTCTTGAATACCAAGCGAGCACTCCAAACAATTCTAAATAATATTCTAGAAAAAGACAACGAAGATCACAACTCCATGAGGCCGGACAGAGCAAGTCCAACAGGCAAGGCAAGAAATTAAAGGGAGAGGGGGAAAAACTACAAGCAAATACTAAATATCTCAGGACCATGTCAGATGTAGAATCTCACACTAGTGTCGTGAAGACTGAGCTCGGTAAACGATTAACATAAAAAGAATGTGATGGTCCATGATTGAAGCAAATATTGATGTCTGTTGAATCCCAAGAAAGAGATTCCTATGAAACCGAACCTCCAGATGGAACTTCATAGATATCAAGATCATTGAGAGATAGATGATAGGAGAGGACAAGAAGGACATGTCAGGACAGGGGACATTTGAAGTATGTGGTTAGCTTATCAATTTACCGTCATACTGTCCAAATCTTTAAATGCCCCACTGTGCATTTTGTACATCTTTTTATGGAACCAGGCTTGGAAAACTTGCTGACTTGTAGAAAAGTCTAAACAGTAACTATTTTAGAGTCTGTGTTCACAAATGGTCTCTGTCACATATCTATCTTTGCTTTAATTTACTCCCTTTTTAGCTTGCAAGCTATACAAAAACAGACCACAGGGTGGATTAGGCAGGGTTCCTTGAGGTGCAGGGTCCAGAAAAGATTTTTGAGGAGTTACTTGATATGAGGGACATTTTAGAAAAGTGGCAGATGGCGGTGAGAATCATCACCTTACACATCTTTCTTTCTTTGAACTTTGTATAGTCAGAGAAAATATATTTCCCTAATTAAACTAGAAGGAGAAAACTCCACATCTCTGGCTGTGTATATAAAGCAGAGAATTCTTTAACACAAAAATTACAGTATACAAGTTCCTTAGGGTAGGATTTTCATAGCATGTCACCCTCTTCTTGCTGATTAGAATCAGTATCATAATTACTAATAATAAAATTACAAATGAGTACATTGTAGGCACTTAAAGGCTACTTTAAGAATTGAATTGAGAAAGTTAAAATGTTTTATGGACTCTGTAATAAAGGAGTTTTATGGAAGATAGTTAAGAAACAAATGTTAGGAGAAGTGCAGATTCTTCTAGCATGTATCATAAAGTATGATGGCCCTAGCTACTTAATTCTGCGAGCCTCCTGTGTTAGTGTTTCAAGGTATTTCCATTAGAAACAAGATATGGCAGCAAAGACTTGTATTATCCTTTCAATGATGTCCTTATCAACGATTAACATGGAGAATAGGACAAACCTCATTGGAAGAATGATTCAGATCGTTTCTATGAACACAATGAAGTTTCTTCATCTTTGCAGCAGTGTAGGAGAACTCAAATGCTTGGAATATGTGTTGGTTTATTTTGCATGTTGTTGTGGCTGGGACACAGTACCCTGATTCATGGTCATTCAAACATTTTCCAGATGTTTTGTGAATATTAGTTTTAGCAGAAATTCACCTTTAAATTAGTGTATTTTGAGTGATTTATAATCTGGATGGGTCTTATCCAATCAGTTGAAGGCCTTACCTGAAAAAGACTGACCTCTCAAACAAGAAGCAATTCTACCAGCCCCGGTCTTTGGCTTCCAGCTGCAACTTTTCTGTGGGTCTGTTAACCGCTGGTCTACCCTATTGATTTTGGACTTGCCTCCATAATCACATAAGCAATCTATATGGTATATACATATGTGCTTACGTTATCTATGTCTTTCTCTATACTCATTCATAGTCTCTGTCTTTCTGCAAACACACACACACACACACACACACACACACACACACAGATGTCTTAGTTTTGCTTTTCCGGAGAACTTTGTCCAATGCAGTGTGTGAACTGTGTGTGTGGTTGTGCGTGTGTGGGTGTGGGTGTGTGTGTGTGAGTTTGTGTGTGTGTCTTTGTCATGTGACTGTTGACATGGGGCACCTTGCTTGGAATTTAGGTTGTGCAGCATGCACATGTCAGGTTTTGGCAATGGGAAGATGAGCTGGCAGGTAAGCAGGACCTCAGCATAATTGAAATGGAAACTGATGCTGGAGCATTATAAGCTTTGACACAATCTCAGGCAGTCCTCACGGATAGTAGTGGCTCTATAGTGTGCTATTTGAGAGTAGTGGCAGCGATTTATTCCTTGATGTGTGGATAGTTGAAACTCTCAAAGCAATCCTGTAAATTAAAGGTTTTTTTTTTTAAACTTTAAAATTCCTAGCCATTTTCAAAGACGGGTGTCCTCCATGAATGATACACTAGAATGGACCAAATAAGAGACGACTGAGTCAATGCAACCTCTATTTACTGAGTAACTACCATGTACTATTACTGGGTCATTTTCAGGGGTAAGTATGTGACTCTTCCTAAAAGAAACACAGTTTCAAGAAGTTCATATCAACTCTTAAGGCCGTAGAAGAAAGTTGAAAGAGGAATAGAAAAGAAAGAAAGGCAGTAAGGAGAATGTATGACTAAAAAGAGAGTATAATCTAAATATGCAAGCATCTTTCTGAGAATAAGAAAAATTCTAATTTTTGTCCCAGCATGGAAGAGTTGCTTGTATAGAGGGCACAACTGAAAGTTAATCAAGATGTATATGTAGGTGATGTGTGTGTCTGCTTAGTGTTCTGACCTGATATACGGCCACAGAACTGGAAACAGTGATGCCTTCATAAAGAAGACTGGCCAATTAAAAGGTTGGCAAATAAGATGTGACAAAAACAGTATGCTGAGAATGAAAACATGTGACAAGGTCTATGTGGTAATATTAGTTAGGTAAAGATGGGCTCAAACCCCAGAAATCACAAAGGAAAGAAGGGAGGGAGGGACGGTGGGAGGGACAGGTGACTTTCAGTCTTGTCTGGAGTTCATCATGCAACTTTAAAAAGCAGTTATTTGATTACCATTCAAGTTTTTCTCATGAAACTTATATTAGAGTAAACATTATACAAGAGTTTAATTTTGTGCCACTTTTTTTTCTTCCACATTGTCACTAGGATTGGAATTTTCTAGTCTTATCTATCCTGCCTCTTCTGTGTCACAGGCTTTAGTTTTCAGTGAAAGCAACTAAAATTCAGTAATAGGGTTGGGAACACTTAGGGGATTTTTTAACTATAGAGCTATCTTTTGCACAATCACCTTGCAAAGAATCACCTGGAAACTTACACTGTGGAAGGAACGGCAATTTTGTTTATTAGAACACCACAGCAGACAAAGAGGCTTTGGTTCTCATTTCAGATGAGAAACTGTCTTGCTATTTGAACCATAGGCACAATGGCCTTTTTTTTTTTTACTTCTGCTCAGCAGGAATTCAAATCATTGCAAAGAGAAAATCCTGAATGTCAAAATGCATTTGCCTCTGTAGAAATAGTAAGAGGTGTTATTAACGAGGATCTGCACATAACCACAAACTTGCACTGCTCAACATTGAAAAGTAGCTCCTGGCTGAATCAAGGGAGCAATTTCTGCTCCTATTGTATCTTGAATATGAAGTGTGCATGTTATCTCAACATCGAAGTGAGTAAACTACTACCAAAGGAAGGAATCTGATGGCAGCAGCATTTTGAGCCACAAGTTATCAGTAGATCACTTAGAAGAACGGCCCTGTTCCAAGAAGGCATAATTTCTTCTATGCTGCAAACAAAGCTTGTTCTTTTGCTCATGCTAGAAATCTGATGTGATATATGCTGCTTATTTGACTAGGCTCTGGGTTGGTTTTACTAAACACACACACACACACATACACATATACATCTATATGGAAAATGTAAATATATAAATATATTTAAATAAACTATATTTTATATAAAATAAATAAGTAGTGCATGGTAAATTTATACATCATATATAACTTTATGTATAATAAATGTAAAAAGTTTTCCTCTTTCCCTATAGTTCATACATCATACATTGAAATCCAATAGCCAATGTATTTGGGAGAAGACAAGACCATACAGACTGAGCCCTTATGAAGTGTATCATTGTTCGCATAAATGGCCTGAGCTTCTTTGCCCTCTTCTACCTGTGAAAATGCAGCAAGAAGCTACCATCTTGGAAGCAGAGAGCAGCCCTCACAATAAACTGACTTTGCTGGCACTTTGACTTTGGACTTGCCAGTGTCCAGGACTAAACCACTCAGCTTATAGTATTTTGGTATAACAGCCCTAAAAGATACAGACAAAATTCACACACACACACACACACACACACACACACACACACACACACAAACAGGCACACAGACACACACACACTTTATTTTTCATGAATTATTTGTAGGTGATGTGCTAATTTGACTGTGTTGAAACATCTAATTTGTGGCTAGTGAAGCATGGTTTCTTTTGCATAACGCAAATTCTCAAGATTGCTTTGGTTAAACTACCCTTTTAATACCAGTTGTATATCAATGTTTCAAGCTTGAAACTGACAAAGATCAGCTGCTAAGAGTTACACGGTCATGCTGCTGGTCTAGGTTATAGTAGTTTAAATTGCTTGCAAAAATACTTCACCCAAAATGGAATGCACACATATTTTTGGTTATTAAAATCTAACTTCAGTATTTTAGATATGGCAAGGACAGTTTTTATAACTTGAAGTCCATTTATAATAATAGCTTTTGCTCCTGATGTTACTTGTCTCTGTTTTAATTGTTACTCATTGTTTTCCCGTCTTCCCCTACTAAAAATGTGTATGACCCTTGCTCCCAGCACAGGCTGCAGATCACTGAATAAGGCAATGAGAGTCTGTTGGTTGTTGGATGAGCTCTTAACTCCTACTATGAGCTGAGTTCAAAGAAAGTGTTGATTCATGGGTATAGTGCAGTACAGTGGGCTGCAGAGGAATCAAAATTTGATTGCAATATCTGTCAAATACTATTTTATTCCTTAGTATTATTAGTATTTGAGGTTTGATTTCTAATGAAATTAAAATTCCTTAAATTCCATTTAGAACATTGTATAAAATGAAATATTTCAGAGCTCTTCTCGGATTTTGGTACCATACATTACTTAGGTACTGATAAAGGTCTGAAGGACATTTTGATAATTAAAATAGTGGTATTTGGGGTGTAAAATACATTTTGAGGAATTCTCAGTAAATTGTATGAAACTTGTAATGTGCTCTCTTGAAGTAGTTTGGATATATTGGCAAGAGTGACTCTGAATTCTCCTGCATTTCTTTAAATATTTAATGAAACTTTACTGCGCACAAAATTTTAGACATTATGTAATAGGTTTTGCACTCCTTAGGGACCGCTGGGATGATTCAAGCTTTATATTTTTTTCCAGTGGATTTTTCCACTGATCAGCTACCTATGAATCTATATGGAATAAATTACATGCTATGTTTAAACAAAATGTATCCATGTAAGAAGTTGAGATGCCTGGTCTTCAGGGGGAGTAGAGTAAATTATATTATTTATATTATGTCTATAAATATGCATCGGTTACCATGCGGGTGGCCTAATTCAAACAAATCCCAAATAAGCTTGCTTGGATGTCCTGTAATGAGGACAGCAAAAGGGACTAATCAGCATTCACAACACAAGAAAATTAGGTCGAGAGGACCAAGATTTTAGGTATGACTTAAATCAAGTTTCTCGCATTATTTGGTGCCATAGTGTAATATCCAACCCAACACATTGTCTTTTAGCACAAAAAAATGAAACAAGAAGCACTGCTACAAGCTCTAAATCTCCACCATTCCTAAGATGATCCATTCTTTGATGGAGAAGTTTTTTCCTTGATCTACTGCACTAAGCTTTTCTGTAGACACATTTCTATGTAGATAAGTATTTTTATTTTGTGGGTTTTACCTTTTCCTTCTTTGTATCACTTTTGCATTCCTGACCATGCGGGAGGCGCATGCTACGCTGTTCAGTGAGTCACTGATGGGAGTCTGGTCGGCTACTTGTCTATTTATAATGATATCAAGGATAATGGATTGACTGAAAAGACACCAAAAGAAGCATGAATAGGAATTGTGAAGTAGTCTTAATTTTAAAAAAGTATTGATATAGCTTGGGCTACTTATGCAGACCAATGATTTTAACATACTGTAACTTCTCAGAAATCTTTTGATTCAGACTACGTGATGGGCTGATATTTCTGTTAAGAAAAAGCATCGAACAATCCAGGATTTATTAGGCTGAGTGAATATAGTTTGAATAGCTTCAGATTTCATTTTAACACCTAAGTTATACTTTTAGGTTTATAATACAGAAAGGTGGGTTGAGCAAAATTTAAAAAGTATAATTTGAAAGAGATCATCTAAGAATGGCTCAAAGAAAATCAGGGGATATTGAGTGGGAATTCTAGAGATAGAATGAAAGAGAATTCAAACTGAAAAAAAGACTTTGACACGGATAGCTGCTGTACCCTTTAGTAATTTGCAGTTGAAATCTAAAAGATGTTAAAATTTAGGGTCTGCTTTAGTAGCATTGGTGTTATATTATTTAAAGGAAAGGAAATATATGATATTTAAAAAATTATTTTAGGAAATTATTCAAGAAGCTAGATTAAAAAATGCATGAGTCCCTCCTCATTTTAGTATGGAGTATAGCAAGAATAGGGCAATACGTTAGATTTAAGAAAGAATTAGTTTTCCATTGGATGTTCATATATCTTTGGGAAAGTCTTGTTATCCCACAGGCCTTTGTATGTCAGTATTATCTCTGCCCACATGGCCAAGTACATGCCGAATTTGGGTTTCATTTCCTCTTATCTCTGAGAACATTTTCTTTTTCCAGGGATTCAGGGTTCAGGGAGTTTTCTCCTGAGATTCTGATTCTCCATGCATGTAAATTTCATGGCTTATGAGTTATGCGAATTTTGTGGGAAGAAGTCCACTATTAGGTTCTCAGAGCTATTTGTGTGCCTCTTGTAAAATCCTGCTCTAAGACATATTGATATCATCAATAAGTTTGTCCGTAACAAGAGTAACATAACAAATTCATTGAATTACTCAACTTCCTTCTCTTATGTGTTTCTTAAGCCATTCAAGAAAGATTTCTTGCACCTCCCCAATCTTTTGGAACACTGATCTCAGCTATTCTTTTAAATCCTCCATACACAATTATTTAGAACACTTAACAGTAAAAGAATCTTGTTGGCTTCCAGACCTAGAATTTCTAAATGAATTAGTGCATGGTAGCAAGGAGAGTATTGGATGTATTTGTAAGAAGCTTTCTCAGATGACTCTAATCTGTAGTCTAGTGGAGAGAGAATCAGTGACCTAAAATATTATGTGGATTCTCATTTTAATTAATCATGGTAAACTGGCAGCAATTTAAATAATTTTCATAAAAATTTCCTTTAGTCTGGTCAAACTGTGGGGCTAAAGGGGGAAAAAGAATGAATCAAGCCATTATTTATATATTTAAATCACTAACACTTGTGCACACCACCTCCAAATTCATAGCAAAGCTCAGGCGAAGGAGGAGCTATTTCTTTTCCTCAACAAATTTGAGGTAAATAACACAAATATAGGTTATGGAAATTTGAAATTTCAAAAGAATTTAACCTAAACCTTATCAATTGAGTCACACCTATAATTTATGAAATATTCATCAATAAAATGTAAACTTTCCTATCCTGTTGGAGAGAATCTTGCCAGTTACCAAAGTAGGTTATTGTCACAGCAGCTACAACTATTTTGAGATTGTAAAATAAACTATTCTTATATTCATAATTTTCTTAAAATGTGAATATAGTCCTTAATGTCTCTAGCTTCAGTGTAAATTCCCCTTCTTCCAGCCCCTATATTTATTTTGACACTTCATTAACAAGGATTCTTGCTTTTGGAGGATATCTGTTCCTCCACTTCATCCTATTTCCATTCCCCTGTGATTTTTAAATCAAGATTCAAACCAAGTCATACTCATTGATGAGCTAAATAAACTGTTCTCTAGAAAAGAGGCTGCTTTCTAATTAGCTGAAGGATATAATTAGTACATTCTCTGGGCCGGTATGAATTGGATTTACCAGATGCCAGTATCTGACACTCTGAGCAATATTAGTGATAAGCAGACAGAGGCGTGGGTAGCCAGGAAGGAGGGTAAGGGAAGGATATTTTGCTTTAGGGGAATGAGGCTGTCTGAGTTTAAGTGTGAAAATTTCTGACAAGTTTGTCATTGTACTATTAAATATGTTATACTTTCATTTCTCAATATGCAAGTCTACCAGACCAAAAGGCATCACAGAGGATTCTGCATCAATAATTACATATTATAGCAATTAGTCCCTGAAGTACAAAGCTGCCACAGACATAAAGTATCTTAGCTGAAAACTAGAATCTTGGATCTATGTCAAAGTTTGATTTTTGATAAAAAGCTACAGTTGGCTTCAGCATTTGTCTAGCACCAGGGAACCAGGGACTTGTGATAACATTATATTATTTCCTAATAAAAATCAGACCATGAAAGAGTTTAATTCTACCTCATTTTTATGAAGTTCTAATTTATCTAATCCAATTACAAACACATGTGTTTGGATCCAAATGAAGATCTAAGAACCTTTGGAGCTATTTTTAAGACTAAAAAAATAGGAAGCAGTAAACTAGATTTCATTCTAAAATAAAAATATATTACTTACAAAATAGCGCTAAAAGTTTAATAAATCCCTTGAGAAATCTGTTGTGAACAGAGATATGACATAAACAGGGATATTGCAATTTTGTGATAAGAGTCCGGAGGGTCTTTCAAACTTCTTACTTGATCTTTTTATTTGTAATCACAAATGGGGAGTAAGAGTTATGAGGAATGTTTTAAAAATATGTAGAGCTTCCCCACAGTGAAGTAAAAGAATAAAATTAATATGTGTCATGAATCCTATTAACTATAGTTTGATTAATATAGAATCTATGAGAACAGTTTGTTCAATTCACAACACATAATCAATAGAACTTGAGAGTCAGGTAATGCAGATAATTGTAATTTAAATATCACTATAGTTGATTCAGCTTTATGTAAAGTGCAATATTTGAAAGTATCAACATAAAAATGGTTGAAAAATTCATAATGTTTATCTTGATAAAGAAGAGACTCAGTAAGACTATAACAGCTGTCTTTCACCATGTGAAGGCCTTTCATACAGAAAAAACATCAAAGGCAAAAACCAAGAACATAGCTAAAAGACTGAAGAGAGCTCAGAATCAGAAGGAACTACCCAACCTGAAGACATAAACTGCTAGGGGCTGTCTATCCATTAACTGCATCTGTGACCTTGAGAAAGTGATTTTACTTCTTTATACCTTAGATATATAACCTCAAAATGCGACTGAAAACATAGGCAGCAGAGTCTTTGTTAAGACTCAAGGAGTTGTTACTCTATGGTGCTTAGAACATGAAATCAGCACATTGCTCAAGCCTTACTAAGTGTATCGGTCAGCCTTATGTTGCTGGGACAAAATACCTGACAACCACAAACTCAAAGAGGAAACAAATTATATTGTCTCATGGTTTCAGAGGTTTCAGTCCATGATTTGCTGGCTACTAGGAAGAAACACTATGGCAGAAGAGCACAGCAGGGTGGGGAATACTCCACAATTGGCACTCAAAAAACCCAAAAGGCTGCAATGTAAGAGTCAAGAAGGAAGTGGCCAGAGACAAGAGACAGTCCCCAGTGTTGTGACCCCACAATGCACTTCCTCCAGTGAGGCCCTGTCTTCTAATAGCCCATTCAGCTATGAAGTCAGCATGATTTCAGCGCACTGATAAGGACTGTACCCTCCCAATCCAGTGACCTCTCTAGTAGTCTCTTGGTTATTTGCAAGCAAGATTTACTGACACAGAAACTGTTACTGCCTTTTATTACTATGCAATTTAATTCAAATTACTTTAGAAATTAGAAAACCTAATACCAGAGATTTTAAGGCGCAGGCCAAACATCCCTCTCCACTTTCTGCAGTTGTCTGTGTCCCATTATTCTGTATATAGGGTTTGAATCATGCCCTATGTACGATATATAAAGTCCTTTCACCCCAGACCCATGCATTTGTCCTTATGCGGCTACAGAATCTGCAGATGTAAGAAATCAAATAAATATCTGACCAGTCATTAGGGTGGCCCCGCTCTCAACATGAGTGGTTTCTTTATAATAAGTGGACAGAAATCTGGACACAGACGCAGCAAGGAGACCCCCGCACAGACAGAGATTTAAGGAGAACTAAGGCATGTGAGAATGGGTGTGGAGAAGGGAGAAGCAGCTGCAAACCAAGGAAGAAGGCAGAGTACTGCAGTAGCCACCACACATTCTGAAAAAGAGAAGAAAGATTGTCCCCTTCCGTGTGCTTGAGGGAGATCTGTGCTTCTGAAACTGTGGCTTCACACACTGAGCCTCCATAACTGGGCAGCAAGAAGTTTCTGTTGTTGTAAGCTACCTAGTTTGAAATATTTTTAACAGAAATCTAACCCAAGAAAAATTTGTGAGTTCCCTTTCTGGAAGAATTTGTGTAGGGGATTTGTATGTGAGTTACGACAATGCATCCATTATTCCAGAGTGGTATGAGCAGAAACTCTACACTGGGCTGGAAACTAGACTAAATCTAGTCAATGCAATACATTTTTATTGAACATCCACAATTAGGGATGTAATGATGAAAAGTCATTGGCTCTTCCCTCAATTATTTTGAAGTTTAGATGACTTCTAAGGTTCTTCTAAGCTTTTATCATTCTCAGGTATTCTTATTCAGTGGAAAAGTGTGTTACATGTGGGAAATCAAATTTGTTAAATTACAGATAAATATAATAATAAAACTACATAAGAAAGCTCTAGAGGAATTAGTTTATTCCATCAAGATAGAATTTTTTATTCTAAAATAAAATTCTAAATTATTTTAAACAAATCTGTGAATATAATTTAATTTTTTAATATCAAAGAAAGTTCCTTGTGATTCAAAATTGGTACATTTCAATGTTATAAAGTAACAGGTACAGTATATTAAATAATGCTAAAGATATGTACATCATTTATGCCTATGCAAATATATCATTTATCCTTGTTTAAATAAAAGACCTGTTTTCCAGGTCAGTTAACTGAATACTTATATATATTGTAATAGAGAAAAGTCTAGAATTAAATTTTAGGAAACTAATAATGAAAGATTAGATACGCCTTAAAACTTTCAAAGTAAGACTTTATTTTTCAATTTTTTTCGTGAAATTTCAGAATTTACACAGTTAGACACAACAATGGAATCAGTTTTAGGGCACCAATTACCAAGCTTCAGCAATTATAAACACTGAAATATTTAATAGTCATTTTAATGATGCAGAGACCATTACCCCATCATCCAATGAGCAAACACATTTTAATAAATTTAGTAATATTAAGGTATTCCCACACATGGAATACTGAAGAGCTCATGATAGCCTAAATATATAGAAACAATACTATCATTGCTTAATAAGCTAAGTGAAGTTTTAATTTTCTATTTTATTTAATTTTGATTTTTAATATTACATTGCAGAAAGCTACTACTATGATTACATGTAAAGTTTACAATTCTCATCTCAGAAAGGTAAAATATAGTCTTTACTTACTTAAAATAGGTTAAAATGTAGTAGAACTTTAAAATGGTCAATCTTTTAAAAATTCCTCTTCTCTTCAAAAATCACTCATTAACTTTAAAAGTATGGTGTTTTTAAAAACTGCTATCATATCGAACATTTTCCTCAATCATGAAGAAACAGTTTTCATGGTGCCTAGTTTTCCATTATGTGAACCACTCCTTATTTGGCCAATTGCCTGTTCTTGGCTATTAATGATCTCCTCAGGTTTCAGCTATTCACATATACAGAACTCTGCTATGAAAGTCTTTATACATAGGTCTTTCATTGCATTCCTGTTTAGTTCCTTAAGCTACATTCTTGGAAGTGTAATTACAGGGTCAATGACTATTGATAAAACTTCTACAGCACAGTGCTAAATTTCTTTCCAGAAGGGTCATAATGCTTTATTCTCTAACTACCATACATAAATCCTAAGTAGCAATAGGTATTATTTTTAATAAATCTAATCTAAAGGGAAAACTGTATACTTCGTTATGTTTTAGTTCACAATTCACATACTGCTTGTAGTGAGACAACTTGGTTTTGCACATAAACAAAACATTAGTCTTTATATCATATACCCCTTTTTAGTTACTTGTTTTTCTCTTTTTTAAATTGTTGGTTTATAAATAACATTTAGCTAATAAAGATGTGAATTTCACCCAAAGAGTTTTCAGGAAACATTTGTATGGATAGAGAATTAATTTTATTTATTTGCAAATCACCATTTAAAATTAAATCACCATCTTCAGTCATAGTATGTGCTCGCGTGACGCTTCTGTGGTTAATTTCCCAATGTGGGTGGACACCGAAGTTGTCTCTGTCAAATCTGTCCCCCAACCCAAAGGGTAGAGGCTGTGTCACCCAGCTCCACCTCTGAGCTCCCATCAGGAATCTAGGTCTCAGTCAACAAGCCCAATGATCTGATGACAGCAATAGGTTTTGGAAAGAGAACTCCTAGGAAAATTGATTGAAGCAAGAAGGAGATATGAGAGAGTTTTATTTTACTTTTTATTCTTTTTAGGTGATGCATAATTGTACATGTTTTGGTGTAGCTTATTATAATGCACTACAAGTACGTAATGTTCAAAACTCACATCAGGATAATCAGCATTTTCATTTCTTTGTCATTTCTTTTTTGGAGAAGCCTCTGACTCTTCTCTTCTAGCTCTTCTTAAAGCATCTGTTATGCTGTTGTAGACTATAGTTAAACTGCTGTGCCGTGAGACACTAGATCTTATTCGTCCTATCTTAGGAATTCCATGCATGGGCTGCTTCCTTTCCTAGGGCTGCTGTCCTCCGTGGCTGTTAGGTCAGAAACTGTAGCAGCTATTCAACCACTAGAATGAGGCCAGAGCCAGCCCAGGGAGGAGGGTAGAGCTAGGAGAGCAAGTGTCTGAAATGGGACCTCGGAGTTGTCATCCCTGGGTCCATCTTGCTGCCAGACTTTTGGCCTTGTGAGCAAACAAATTCTTTGGGGTTTTACCTTGACTCGAATTTTCTGTTACTTCCAAAGAAAGTCTTCTCAATGATAAGAATATTACCTTTTCAATTTTCATCTTTACATACATATTCAAGGAATTCTGATCTCCTATTCCTTCCCGATTTATTCCCTGTATGCTGGCCATCTTAGAGAACTTCTTGGGCCTTCATGTCTATTGCCTGAAATGTTGCTCTGTATTGTAAGTTATGAAACCTTAATGGTTCTTCAAGTTTCAATTAGCACTTTATGCTCTCTATGGGGAAAGTTCACAAATATGAGGTATGTTCAAAATATGGAGAATTTAAATTAAAAATATTTATTCCAGTAAAAGGCACATCACCATTAATTCTCCTCAAAATACTCACCTCGAACACACTCACCTCATCATTCCTGCCAATTTCTGAAGCAATTCTGGAAGTTCTCTTTTCTGGTTAATTAATAAAGTGTGATAAAAATACACTACATACTGCTGCCACATGCCAGCCAAAGAAAAAGGAGACTTGCAAAAATATTATGGAGTGTCCTCATTCACCTTATTTTCTGTACTGGGCTCTGTCCAGCTTCTGGCTCCTCCCCAAAGTCAAAATGACTGTAAATGCAAAGATAAACATTTTGCATTTATTTAGGGCAGCAAGACGACTACGTCAGCAGCACTAAAGACACAAAGAGGACTTGTAGCACTGCTTCAGAAAGTAGCAAGAAGAGTGGGATAAGTATGTTCAAGGGAGGGGACTACTTTGAGGGGAATTAATAGTAACATGTCTTTTACTGTAATACATTTTACAAAATGTAATAGTTTACCACTTTTTTTCTATCATATCACACACTCGAGCTAGAATCAACCATATGTGCATCTAAACTAGTATAGTGTTCAGTGTTTTGTTTCATTCCTTCAAGCAGCGCTACCCCTTTGTATTCGGAGTTCCACACCTCTCACAGGATATCCCACACAGCTTGCCTTTTGCCTGGCTGTTCTATACCACTGTTCTTCCAAGATAGTCACCGTAGCTTTTTAAAATATATCTCATAAAATGCTTAACAGTATATAGCCTATATTTTATTTTGTACTAGTAAATTGCTTCTACCAACTTTTTAAAATGTTCTTTGATATGAGTATAGCTCTTCTTTTTTATTTGTGAAGGTGAAAGAGGGAAAAGGCATTTCCTAAAATTAGCTATCAAGTTAGTAGTTCTACTGTAAACATGAATAATAAATTGCAGACACATTCACTGAGGAGGCCAGACGAAATCTAAGGTAGGACCTGATTCTTGCCATACCCTTAGGGCCTTGAGCACTGTTTTCAATAAATATCATCTCAGTCTGTGAATGGGGTCTATACTGAGAAAAGAACAGTAAGAATTTTGAGACTGCCCCTGTCACACTTCCATAAGAGGAATGGATTTAAATGAGTTCTGACAATGAAAAACAGTGCAACCTTCACGATGTAGAGCTCTGATGAATTTTGTGGGTTCTGTACCTAGGAAGTAAATATTACTTCAAATTCATGAAGGATGAATTTTTAGGTTCTTCTAAGGAAGCAAACAAAGATAATAATTTTTTTTCAAACACCATTTATGTGCCAAGCGCTGTGTGAGCTGCAAATAGACTAATATATTGAGATAACTGAGTTTTAAGAGCGTAGTGGTGTGCCAAGGTCACATGGCTTGCAGTGAAGATGAGCTGGAGCTGTGTCTCAATTCTGCCAGCCTGTGAGGACCTAGCTTCTGCCACTGAGCGAGTGCCAGGCAATCTGTGGCGAGGCCTGTTGGAGTGTGTAGCTTCTTATGGACAGGGGGAAGGGGCTTCAATCATGTCTGGTCTCTGGTCTGCACATTTTAATTCCTTTAATTTTCCACTCATCCATTCAACAGATGCTTACCAAGGAGTATCATATCCCAGCTACTCTGTCGTGTGCTAAACATCTGAAATGGTTAAGGCACCATCTCCTCTCTGACAGAGCTCAACGAGTAATAAACATGTCTGTAAGTTACCAACATAAGAAGCCCTGCTACCTTACCCCACTGTTAAGGTCCACTACTTCTCTGTCATAAACCACCCCTTTATTCTTTTTATCATTCTTTTTGATTCTTCTTATCACCTATAGCCCTGATCTTTCTCCTGAACTCCAGAACTCCAGAACTCCAGACCACAGACTACTCAACATTTTTACCTGGATAACCAAGAAACAGTGAACTCTGGGATTCTCGGCTTTCTAACCCCGAATATGCCCCTTCCGTGTCTTTTTTATTTCAGCAAATGGTAGTTCTACTAATCCAGTTATTCAAGCCCAGTGTGGAAGCATGTGGCTCTCTTTGTCTCTTTGTGTCCCTCTGTCTCTCTCTTTGATACATATAAGAAGAACTCATGAAGTCACGTTGACCCTACCTATAAATTACATTAGTTTCCACACTACAATGTTAATTCAGTCCTGGATTAAGACCACAGTGCTCTACAATTCTTAATACCTCTCATCTCTTCTCTATTCAAAGGTCAAAGAACATGTTCCTTTTTTAAAAGTCAAATTATATTACCTTTTAGGTTAGAAAATAATTAACTGATGTTCATTGAACATATAATTTAAAATCCTTATTTACCTTAAAACAACCTAATCTGACCCCATGTTAGATTCTGATCTCACTTCCTCCCCTCCTTCCTTGATGGCTTGATTCCAACTGTCCTCTTGGTCATCCTTGAACAAGTGAAGTGTGAACTTTCTTTGGGCCATCTTCTCTGAGCAATTTTCCCTGATGCTGAAATGGCTCATCCTCTGGTTTCATTCAGTTTTCAGGAGAAGAAAAAAAAACAAAAAACTTCTGCTTAAATATTTTCACTGTACCCTGCCTAAAATAGCACTTCTGCTAACAATTCATACACAAATGGTCCTCCACTTACCATGGTTCAGTGTACAATGGTTTGGGCTTAGGAGTCTTTGATTTTATGAAGGTATGAAAGCATACCCATACAACCATTCGGTATTGTTATTTTTGATATAGAGAAAACTAAATTCAATAAGTTACTTGAGATATGTAACACTTTATTATAAAATGGGCTTTCTGTTGCATGATTTTTGCTCAATTGTAAATTAAATGTAAGTGTTCTGAGCATATTTGAGGTGAGGCCAAGCTATAATGTGTAATAGGTCAGCTGTATTAAATGTACTTTTGACCTAATGACATTTTCAATTTACAAGGGGTTTATTAGGATGTAACCCCACACTAGGTTAAGGCAGGAGACAGAACCACTGAGCCAAATCCCCAGGCCCCTCCCTATTAGGTTAAGCAGCAGCTGTATTCTACCTTAGTCTTCTTGGCAATTATCATTGCCTGGAGGCTATATTTAAATATTTTAAAAAAATATTTTTGTATTCCTCTACAAAAGTATAAGCTCTCTACGAATAGAGTCTGTAATGGTTACTTTTCTGTGTCGATCTTATGAGGCTATAGCACTCAGTTATTAATTAAACATGAATCCAGGTATTGCTATAAAGATGTTTTGTAGCTATGGTTAACAACTGTAATTGATTTTAAGTAAAGTAAAGGAGAGTCTACTCTTTAATCTGGATGGATCCCATTCAGTCAGCGGCAGGCTCCTAAGAGAAACATGGAGCTTTCTCCGAGGAGAGCAAGAAATTCTACCTGTGGACGTTAGTTTCAGCTTCTCCAGAGCTTCCATCTCGCCACTCACTATAGCCAAGACATTCCAATGGTTATTTCGGAATTAGGATTTGTTTTTATTTCAATTTTTTTCTTTTTAGGATTTGTTTTTAAAAATAAGCTTCTTCTCCAGCTTCCTCTTGCTGAAAGCAGAATCTGTCACTACTTCATCTCTGGTGTCGAGGAGGATGCTGCACTTTCTGAGACCTTTTGATGGCCAAAGCTTGGCTGAATCTATGCACACACACTGCCTAGCTTTTGTTCTACCCTTTCCATAAACGAGAGCACTTCACTATTCCAGGGCCAGAATACCTGTCTTCCTAATGTGACCAAAATGTAAATTAAACTCATTTTATTCCATCTTTATGGGCTTTTCTCATAATCTTAATGGGGGGGAGGTAAATGAATCCACATATTTGGCTTAGATTCAGGCCCTTGATTTCCCCTAAACAACACTACCATAAATTAATTATATTCATAGAGGTTTATATACTTAAATTGAATTAAAATATTAGTCCCTCCCTTGTCTTAAAACTTCTGTTAGCCTGAGGGCCTCTCATGACACAGGGACCATGCTGAGTACTTCTCTTTGCCCCTCTAGAGCTCTTCTACCACTCCTGCAGATTCTTTATCCCAGCATGAGCCTTGTACAGATGGCAGGCACAGCTCCTTCCTGCCTTTCAGTAAGATTTAGCTCACAGGCGGTTGTTCAGGCAATGAAGAGGCAGGAGGAAGATCTTTAGTCATCAGATTTACTCAGCGAGTTCCTGCAGATTAATGGCTACCCTCCCCTGAAGGCCACTCTCCTCAACCCTTTTCCTGTACTCTCATTAGGTTCCAACTATGGCTTCCTCTCATTAAGAAGTTAACTATTTTTTTGCTACCCTGAGAATATTGTATTGCCCTTCGTTGTTTTCCCTAAAACCAACTCACACTCTTTAAAATGGTCTCTTTGTTATATTTTCCTTGTTTACTGTATTCGAGCACGTTATGTAGTTTCCTGCAGGGACCACACGTAAGATAGGGATTTCACTGTCTTTCCTTTCTCTCTATCACTAGCATCTACCATGGTGGATCTCCTTACATATTTGCTGAACTGATGACCAAATGAGAAAGTAGACAGAATTTTAGGGTATCAGAGCATGTCTCCACCTTCCGTCTACTTTTGGGTCAGGTCATGGATACCCAGTTGAACCTTGAACATCTTCAAAAATAATCCGCAATTATTCTAAGCAGTAACATGAATATTTCTGCTCTTGATTTCTGATTGAAGTCAGTCTACAACACATGTTAGCACTTATCTGTGCCCAGTCTTGCACTGTTTGTTTTTGTTTACAGTGTCTGTACTTCTCAGACCACTACAAGTTTCTGGAGGGCAATCACCAATTTCCATCCATTTATTTTATAAAATCTGAGTGATGCTGATTGTTTATTCCATAATAGATTAGAATAACCCCCTGGAATATTATTTCCAAAGCCATGGAATCATTGGAATTTTTGCTAATCGTTGTGTCAAATTAGTTCCTCCATCTTTTGTGTCAGAATTTTAACTTTTATATGCATATTGCATAGAAGAACTAAATTTTACTTTAAGATGTCGTGGTACATTAAATCTTTTAAATGGTCTATGGTGGTTGCACATCCTTTCATAATAATTAATAAAACAAGTAGGAAATAGGAAAATTTGATCAATGTCACTGAGTCACAGTAAGGATAAATTGCACTATCACTCCTTTTCTACACATTATTGTTTTATGAAACAGGGAGCTGCAGGGCCGCAGATTATAGGAAAAGGCTATGATCTAGGCCTCTGGTCTGAACTGAGGCATTAAATTTTGGTGCAGTCCCACAGAGATTATTTAATCTTTTTTATTCTTCCATCATCCCATCTAGAGAGCATGCAAGTCTCTCACAAGAAGAATAGATAGAAAACAATCTAACCTAATCTATCTGAATTAATGTCTTTTTTCATTAAACTTCTAATAAAACTAAATCCTTTAATAGCCCACTGTTTTAGCATTAAAATAGTAGTGTCAAAAATAACAGACTGATGACATACGCAGTCCTCAAATGTAAGCTCACATTTGCATTGAGTAAATAAGCCTAGAGAAATCACCCTTCTTGTTCACGGCCTAATTCTCCCCCCGCACCCTTGAATAATAAAATCTTCCTCTTCCCAAGTCATCAGAAGGTGCAAGTGCTGCGAACCGAGCAGCTCCCTACACTGTGCTATGAAGAAGAGAAATGTGCTCTATCAGTTGGATAGTTATTGCCTCTTACCTCTTAAAAAGATCAATTTGGGAAAATGAAAAAATGAAAGTGTTTGTAAATGGGGAGGGAAAGGGGGGGTGAAGGGAGGGCAGGGACAAGGGGAAAAAATGAGAACCAAGAGCTGTCATATAAAGGTACAAGATCCCAGTGATGAATGTAACTGTACTGTATACCTAGAACGCACCAATAAACTCAATAAAAAGAAAAAAAAAGAAAAAAAAAAAGATCAACTAGGGCCATCAGAAAATCAGAGAGAAGGAACTTTAACAGCAAGATGAGAACCTTACAGCCAATATCACAGAGGATGAAATGGAAAGCATTAGAATGCAGTATTGATTGTCCAGCCTGAAAAAAAGCGGTAATTATTTTGTGGATATCAGAAAATGATGGACCGAATCTTCTCCTGTGTCTCTTTGAGTTCTGTGCATTTGGGTCTCTCAAGCAATAAAGATGTGCATGGTCCTTACCTATGAACCTGCTGGCATTCAGACCTGCCGTGCTTGGATTACCAGCTATTTCAGAGCCAGGGCACACAGACCCTCTGCCTCGGCTGCATCCCTGACAAACATAACACAGATGCAGCGATATTCTACTAAGCCCACCTAGCATTTCCAGAGTTATGCTTTTGAACAATGATACAACTTTTCAAATGTATACTCAAAGGAATTATAGCTCTGCTTGATGTTACAATTTGGTATCAATATTTGCCCATCCATTGAATTATATTTTCCCTGGTTCTCAACAATGTAAGCATTTAGGGAATTTCCAGAAAAAATACTGTGCATTCCCGAACACCATATTTATATTTCAGGGGGTTTAAAATTCTGAAACTCTCATTATCCTATTAGGTATCATTCTACTAAATAAGTATACCATTAATATAGAGTTGATACTGCAACATTTCTACTAGTAAATGTTTATTTTTTTCAGACCTCAACAAGCCCTAAACGTCAGTAAAAATTTCCCCCTGTAGTTCATCCCACAGAAAACAATCTAGTGTGGTAGCATATCAACAGCACATTTTTCTACATGAAGAAGAAAAGCTAAATTGGTGGAAAGTAATCCATATTGGAAGCAACAGGAATCGCATTGCATTTCACCGGGATAAAACAAAGTAGTAGTTGCATTTTAGCTAGAGAGATGTTCAATTCGTTGTGTTTCTAGAGCTGTCTAACAAAATAATATTTAGATGGAGAGGGAGGATGACTGTGGAGTCCAAGGTAAGAAAGAGAAGATGAAGAAAATTAATAGCCAAGTCAGAAGCTTGGCAGAGTGATAGGGAAAGTTCTCCTGAGCTGTAGGGCTTTTAGCATGACAGCCCTGATATGTGACTCTTCCTGAGCACACACCTCCTAATTGGAAATGTGGTACTTTATGCATACACACGCATGCAGTCAGCATAAAAGGGCAATCCATGTCTTCGAGAAGATTCATTTTGCAGAGACAATATGCATGCAGAGGGGTTGAGCAAAATCACATCACAAATCACTTTTCTGTAGGTCTACGAGTGAGAAAGAAAACTCCCAAATGCTGTTTGCTGATTGAAGGACTGGGTCCCCTTCTCTGTTATTTACTTTTAAATGCCCATCCCCTCATTTAGTAAATGGATACATACAATTATGTGAAAAGTGAAAAATTGGTTTTATTCATCGTAAAAGGGTTTGTAGACAGTAACATATTGTATTATGTCCTATAAGTAAAGCACATGATATTTCTCATTTAGAGCTGACTAATTGAACATGACTCATGGGTGTTTTCACTTAATTATTTCATATATATATATGAATATATGAATATATGAATATATATATATATATATATATATATATAGTCTGTTTTGGGGTTTTTTTTTGCAAAGAAAGCTGTAGTGTTAACATCTCATCTAGGTGACTTTGTTGGCTGTCCAAAATAACATCTTTGCTTTCCTCTGAGGGAAAGAGTGGACCTAGGGTTCGTTATACAGGCTGCTAGAAAGCACTGCAGAAAAAGTGAGCAAGGGTGAAGGTATGGTATCTTCTAATATAAGCATAGTCACTGTCAAAACCTGTACATTGCCGTACATATCAGGGCCAATTACAAGGGGAGGAATTGAGGGTCTGGCTGTAATCCATGCCGGTCCTGATAGCCTTACCCTCCATGCCAGTGATGCAGCTCTGCAGTTCTTACTGAACAGCCAGAATCACTCCATTGCATAAGACTTACTGATAATTGAAGCGAACATGTCCTTTGATGTAGAATATTTTAAAAACATATACCTTTTTTTAAAAAATCAATTTTATCAGTACATTTCAGGTATGCAATATGATGACATTCATCACTGGAAATTTGTACCTTTACATATTATATCTTGGTTCTTAATTTTTTCGCCATTCCCCAGCGCTCCCTTCAGACCCCTCCACTGCTCCCTATTTACAAAGACTTTGTTTTCATTTTCTCACGTTAATTCCGTTCCCCTCTTCCTTTTCCCCTCCCCTTCCCGCTTCTCCTTCCCCTTTGCCCCCTTTCTACCTATTTCACATTATCTGTTAAAAAAGATAAAGAAGGGAGAGAAAAAAATTACATGCTGTTGGTATTATGATTTGTGCTCTGCCCAGGACTGTAGCTTTGTGAAAAGGAAAAAGATGAAGGTTAAAAAGAAGTCTACAGTTACCCCGAGAGTAAAATTGTAAATTCTGCGGTAATAGTTTAGTCACAGAGCAAATCGGTACTCCAAATAACACAGAAACTGTATTTCAGGCAAATTTGCATGTTTACTTTTGTCTGAATATCTGGATAATTGTGTCATACTCTAACAAGAATGATTCACTAGAATCATAGTCATACTAACTTTTCATGATTACTTTCAGTATTACAATTGCTTGTCAAATGTCAAATTCAATCTGGACTGTATGCTGACTTTCTATATTTATGTACCCCTTTTGGGGTTACATTAATTTTAGACATGCTCATTTAAATGCGCAAATAACTTAATTCATTACAAAATTACACTCCTGAGAGATTCTTTTCTCTGAGCCTCCTAAAAGGTCTTATTTCTGCTAATTCAATCTCCCCAAAGCATTTTCACAATCAACAAATATGAATCATGCTATAACATTTTGCTAAATCTAATCATCTGCATTTTCTCAGTCTTGGATATCACTCACCTGCAATTACCCTACTCAAATGGACTTTGGTAATTCTTGCAGAACCAGATAACCAGATTATGTGAATTAGAGTTGGAAGGCAGAGGCCATGTGTTGTGAGATAGGCACTTGGCTATCTAGCAGATAACATGTGAGGCTCTTTCTGAACATTTATCCAACAAGGAATCACGAATCTCCCTTTGTATTAGTAATTTTTCATCGTTTGGAACTCAAAACTTAAAGGAGGAGAAGTTTAACTTAGTCTGCCGTTTTAGGAGATTCAATCCATGTTTTGCTACATTACGGCAAAAGCATCAGGGCAGAGAGGTGGAGCAGAACAAAGCTATTTAATTCTTGGCGGCCAAGAAGCAGAGCAGGGTAACAGCACCTGAGAGAAGGGGCGATGGACAAATAGGGTCCCCTGAGGGAAATATCCATGACACACTTGCTACGAAGACACATTTGCAAGAATGCTCTCCCAGCTCTCCCAGGCAGCTTCCAAAGACAATCAGTTTGACACAACGAAGGTAAACTATCACCCCATCCCTGTGACTTCTGAGACAAAGCTGGAACTATCCTTATATCAGAATACTCATAGGTAGTCTTCTTTTCTAACGGGTTATTCATATTTGGTATTTTCTCTCGCATGTTATTTAAAATATTATAGCTTATTTTATGGAATATATTGATTCGTAGAGGGCAATGACAAATCACGATCCTTTCTTAGCTTCACTTATTTAAAAAATTACTCTTTTCTAGAATATTTTGTTCCTAAAATGTAGAGAAATTCACTCTGCAAACCTAAATATTTAATAGTCATGTATTTACTGAGGGAAAAAATAGCCCACTATTTTTGTAAATAAATAAAACGCTACAATAATTCATAAAATAAAAAACCTTGTATTTTGGCTTGGAATTACATCCTATATTTTTGAAAGGTGTAGAATGACAATGAAGCAAAACATTATATTTCACAGCTTGAGTTCTTCTTCCTTGGATTTTGTTGAGTCTGTGACTTTTTCTGTTGAAAAAGCTTGATCTAGGCTTTGTATTGAAAAGCTTGATCTCTAAAGAAATGTGGAAACACAACAATTCAAAGATAACAATTCAAAATATTCTAGTAAAGAGCAAATTTGGCAGTGCTTTTGCTAGAACCAAACAACAAAGGAAAGTGGTGTGTATTTTTAGAAATATGGCTTACTCATCCACATAGCATTAAACATTTTCTTTATGCCATGCGCTATGTAGGCACTAGGGATAAAGAGATTAACAAAAACAGGCCTCTGCTCTTATAAAATTCAGACTGTAACTTAGCGTTCATTGAATGGTGGGTCTTCTTCAACAGTTTCACCTGGGATTCTTTATTCAAATGCTGGTTTCTGGTTCTCTCTTCTGTATTTGACTCTCTAAGAGGAGAGCCCTGAAGCACGCACCTTTGATGTGTTTTAACAAATTCTCTCTGGCAAGTATTCTGAGCCCCCCCATTAAGGGGATTTATCAAGTAGACACTAGCCAGTACAGTCCAGAACTGCCATTGACCAGGACGATCTCGAGAGTATCCCTCCGGTTTTCCCAGCATCAGATTTTATTCTATAAAATGAGGATGAAGGAACTCACTGAGATGATATCGCAACTGCCTTTTGCCACTGAAGGTCCTCTTGAGTAATGGGTGTTGGTTTTGTATGGTACTCAATGCTGGATTCCACATTATCTAATTTCTCTCCACTCTAGTGCTATACTTGCATCCTGCTATTTATTGCCTTTTGGAAGGAATAAATATGGCACAAAATTCAAAAAGAATGAGCAGAATCAAATATATGATATTTGAGTTTCAAAATTCAACATCCAGGCAAAGAGATAAGATTTAGAAGAATATAAAAACAAATCAGAACCACTTTTTTCTTCAACTCTCTAAATCAGATAATTTCATGGGCTCAAAGGAGAGGGTCAAAATTATCCAGATGAAGTGATAGTACCAGGGTCAAATGAAATGCATTCAGCATGGGAAAAGGATGCTAAGTGTCCTACGTGCTGCATTTGCATCCTGGGAATGATGCCCTATTATACATTACAAATATATCTGCCTGCAAGTATCTACTCATTTTTGCAGACCTAAGTTTACATTTTACACAAATGTGTTTTTATTGTTACATAATAATGATACAGATTAAGTGATATATTGCCATAATTGGATACGCATGTAAGCATCAAGTCAGCCAATTGACATTTCTATCTCCTTAAACACTTATCATTTCTTTCCATTAAGAACACTTGCTTGGACTTTTCCCCTCCAGTTCTCTATAAAATACACAGCAACTTGATGTAAACTCTAATCATCCTCCTATTTCATATCACTAGAACTTATCCTTCCTACCTAACTGTAGCTGTTACCTGTTGCCAACTTCTCTCTATCCTCACTTTTTTCTTAGTCTTCATGACCACTATTTCTACTTTCTACTTTTATGAAGTCAACATTTTTGCTTCAACATATGGATGAAACATGTGATATTTGTATTGTCCCTAGCTAATTTTAAATAATGTTATATCTTAAAGTTCCATGAATGTCATCACAGATATTAGGACTACATTCTTTTTTTAGGGTGGACTAATATTCCATTGTGTATGCATTCTACATTTACTTTTCCCTTTTATGGAAGCTCGTAATAACTCATGCTCTATCAACAAAAAGTGAAGCAGTGTATAGCATAGCATCGCTATTTCACACACTTCTTTTGGTAAATACCAAGGTGTGATATTAGAGTCTAATTCTGGGCAGCCTTTCCAACATTGGAAGAGTTAATGCTGTAATAGTGCATGTGTATCTTTTTCTTATGATCAGAACTGAAAAGATGGTGATAATAAGAGAAACTCAGAAAATAAAGAATGAGTTTGTCTTTATCCTCTGAGAGCAACAATTGTCTCAATGGGTTTTCTGATGGGAATCTCTCAAGTATAGATGTTCTGTCTTGTTGATTGAAAAGCAGCTTTCTTGCTTTAGAATTTGGGCATCTGGGTGGCAAGGCTGACATTTCATAAAATAGACATGAACCAGTGTTTCTTATCCCTGGAGGTCTGCTACATGAATACTTTCAGGCAGGGCCAAGACTTTTCTCAAAGAGCCTTTTGCAACAGCACACATGCTCTAACACAATGTAAAAGAAATCTTGGGGATTCTATCCTTAAGAGCACAAGATGCATTTAGCCAATGTGACCAAGGCACTACAGGTCACTAGAACACTGACTTTGACTCTGTCATGGCCTTAGCAGAGTGCTTCATTATATATGTTAGCTTTCTCACTAATAAATTCGGTGCATAGTAAATTTGTATACAGTCACATTTTACATAATGAAAGTGTATTTGACCTTTTCTCAACAAATCTCTGTATTTTTACTGCTGATACAATATTTTATTCTAAATATTTGGCCCATTAAAGCATTAGAACATTCATAAGTTTATTGTGTCAGTGAATAGAAAGAATATTTAATCTTTCTTTTAGCCTCTCAAGAAATTCAATAAATTGACTACAGCAAAGGTTTCTAGTCACAGAAATTTAGACAACCATGATAACTAAAAACCATTTTTAATATCATTCTGAAAAATCTTCCAGTTTTTAAATGTGAAATAGTATTCAGCAAGCAAAAATAAAACCATATTTTAGTTAAAGCAAAATTTTATGTCAAAGAGAATTAAGATAAATATTATCTTTCATGTAAATATATAAATATTTTATTAAATAATATGTGATAGCTAATAGCTTGTATTAGTTATAACTAGTTCTTATTTCATTCCTCAACTTAGTACCTGTCATAATCTTAGAATTAATTTTCATTTAAAGTAGTTTTATTTAGGGGTGGGGATTAGGCACATGAAAAAACAGAGCAGAAAAGTACAGAATTCCCTGATAGTCCCAGCCACCAAGCAGGAACAACTTTCTTTAGTACATTCTGAATGAAGCAGGCACTTTTGCTGCAATTGACAAATCTGTATTATTGACACATGATTATCCTCCCAAGGACATAGTGTATATCAGGTTTCTGGGTGTTGTACATTATATAGGTTTGGAAATGTATGAATGCACATCCACCATTACAATATCCTACAGAATAGTTTTAGCACCCTGAAAATCTTCTGTGCTGTATCTACTCACCCTTATGTTTCCTCCTAATTTCTGCAAACAAGTCCTTTCTCTACTCTCAGTTTTCTCTCTTACAGAATGTCATGTGATTGGAACTATACAGCTCGTAGGCTTTCTGTTTGGTTTCTTTCACTTAGGAATATATATTTACATTTCTTTCATGCCTGTTCATGGCTCTGTCACTCATTTCTTCTTAATGCTGAAGAGCGCTTGGTCGTTTGGATGTCGTGCAATGAAGCCACTCAGCTACAGAAGGACATATCTGTTGCTTCTAAGTTTTAATTATTACGCATAGAGCTATTTGAAATATCACTGTGCAAGTTGTTCTCTGGATACAATTTTTCAGCTAATTTCTAATTTCAGTAAATATTAAGGTGAAAGATTTCTGGGCTGCATGGCAAGGCTAGTTTGTTTTTGTAAGGAACTGCCAAACTGTCCTCCTTTTGCATTTGACCAGCGCTGACGATACTTCTATCTATGACTTGCATAGGTCCCAGAGTCGGGCCATTCTCTGAGGTGTGTAGTAGAACCCACTGTTGTTTCCATAGTGACGTGTAATGTGGAAAAATGCGCCTCTGCTTATATGTTACCTGCACTCTTCATTGGACGAGGTGCGTGTGCAAGCTTTTCCTCCATTTTTAAATCAAGATTTTTTTAATTGTTGAGTTTTAAGTGTTCTTTGTCTATTATGCACAATAGACCTTTTATCAGATATGTCTCTTCCAAGTACTTTCTCTTAGTGGCATGACTTCTCATTCTTTTGACTGTTTTTCATAGGGCAGAAGTTTTTAATATTTATAAAGTTGAGGTTATTATCAATTCACTGTTTTGTGAATTGTGCTGTATCTGAGTGGTCATAGCCATACCCAAATTCATCATCTTATATTCTATTTTAGTCTTGTGTTTTGCATTTGGGTCAACAATGCGTTTTGAGTTAATTTTGGGCAATTGTGTAAGGTCTTTATCTAGACTCATTTGTTTTATATGTGGACCCAGTTGTCTCAGAACTAAGTGCTGAAAAGACGGCCTTTTACCTATTCTCTTTTGCCCCTTTGTCAGAGTTAATTAACTGTACTTATGTGGGTCTACTTCTGAGGTCTCTATTACATCGCTGGATTTGTTTGTAGTTTTGTCAATACCAGGCTGTCGATTTTAACATAATAGAATATTTTTAATTAGAAGCAAAAACTGGGAATATAAGAAAGCAATGTTCACTTATGTGGCAGACACTGTTGTAAGGAATCTCAAATATTAACATATAGTGAAGTTTATACATGTGTATGTAAATATTTTGAATAAAATTTTTAACATGAAAAAGCAAAAACTTTAGAGATACCCTTTGTTCTCATTTACTTTCATACTTTACTCCTCTACTATACCAGAATTTGATAAAAGATACTTGTTTATCTTTTCTGACTTCCAGCTAAGCTCTTACCACTCTTTCTTGCTTTCTTAACAATTTATTTTGGAAAACTCTAAATAAGAAAAGCTGGAAGAAAAACAGTACTCTTAATAAATACATACGCTCTATTTTTTTTTTTTTACATTTGAGACCTCTCTGTCTCTCTCTTTCTCTCTCTCTTTTCCTCTGTATTCTCCTTCTTTCTCTTATTCCTTCCTTTATTTGCACTTTGTTAGTTGAAGTCTGGGATGAAAAAAAAAATGAAACAATTTCCTATGGGGATGGGCACCTGGGGCATCAGGGAGTGATATATTAATTTCAAATTGAAACTTGGTAGCAGAAGGATCAAGATGTGACAGTTTTAAATAAAAAGTATGACCATGGGCAAAAGAATTAAATATGGGTTTCTACTAAGGAGGACAATCAGGGGAATCCCAGAGTTTCAATAACCCCACATTAGATCAGAATGATTATTTGTGTCTAAAGCAAAAGAACCCAGAATATAACTATTTCCCAGAGAAAAGTGGAAGCAATAGATCCAGATGATTTTGAAAGTGTTATGTAGACATTTTAAAAAGGACACCCAGTCAGGGCAGGGGATTTAGCTTAGTGGTTCTGGCGCCTGCTTTGCAAGAGCAGGAACCTGAGTTCGATCCCGATACCAATAAATAATAAATAATAGAACACCCATTCAATGAAGAGCAAAGAAGGAAGTATAATCTATGACTGAGGAATGAAGATAAACAAAGGTGGAATTCCTTAGAGACATAGAGAATACCAAGGCCTAACAGCGACTCAGGAGAGGGACCTAGAGAGAATTTAACTGTTGATATTAAAAAATAAAGTTGTATTTACTCACCACGGGAGCTCATGAACTGAAATTTCTACAAGCTACTTGTATCTGAATTAAAGCACCAGATCATTAGTAGAAATAGACATCAGTTTTTAAAATTGATAGCCAAGCATTACATTAGAATAACGAGGAAACTTAAAAAACTCATGTCTCAAAATCACTCTACTCTGTTCTGATTCATGTTCCCAAATTGTTTCCAGTTCTCAGAGATATGCATGCATATTTTGAGAAAGATGTAAATAGTGTGCAGATGCTGTATTGAAGTCTGATTTTTATCTTAACTTCATGTTGTAAACATTCTCTATATGGTCTTCAGATTTATATTTTAATCATCAGTTACCAGTCTGTTGCATATCAGAGTCTATGTAATCACATTTTCCAATTTTCATATATTTGAAATACATATATTTGCTATAACAAAGAATGTTTCAAAGGATATTTATGACCCTGGAATATTCATATGGCTTGTCATTTATTCTTATTCTTTGTAATTATCTTGAGCTCAAATTCCAAGGAAAGACATGAATAAATCAAAGTATGTGAACATTTTCATATTTTCAGTGACAACTTTTATGGTTACTAATTCATAATAAACTTGGTTTGGTTTCTGTCATTGGTATTATCTGCGCAGTTCCATTACATGGAAAAATAGCAATAGAATTATTCAAAATATTTGTGTGTTAGATGAAAATCTTTAAACTATGAGGAAGCAGCTTAAGGTCCTGCTACACAAGGACATCAGTATGGATTATAATGAAGTAAAAGGAAAGGTAAAAATGAGAGAGCAGTTACTGAATAATGTTTTAAGATAAGGAAAAAGATTTAGGTGAGACAAAAAATGAATTAAAAAGTACTAACTTGTTTTTCAGGATGGCAGGAGAGAATATTTGCACAAAAGATTTATGTTGACTTTTAGAAACAAGTGTTTTCTCTTTACTTCAAATATCACTTAGTTTCCAGTTCTGTGGAAATAGAAGTAAATTCTACTTAGCTATTTTCCCTATTTTTAAGAAAAAAGAATTCATTTTGTGTAGCATTTTTCAAGTGAAATCACCTAGCATTCAAAGAAAATAAAGTAGCTGCCAAATTCTTCACTCTGGAATTGACTAATGAAGAAAAAAAATTAAAACTAGGCCTTATATTATAGTATACCATATACAGACAAATATGCACAAATTTTTCAATTTTCCCAATCTTGCATGTCCGTTGAGCCACATAAACTCGTTTTCCTTTTTCAGTATTTTTACTTGAATGATATCTGTCATCACATTAGGACATTTAAAAAAACATCATCCATCCTTTCTTCTTGAAGATCTAAGGCCATGAAATTTATGGACCTTATCAGTCGAAATGGTTCTTTAATGAATTTGAGATTCAAGAGGAGATTGTGTAGGAAGAAATCAATAATGTTGTTGATCATTACTTGATTTTCAGTCATAAACTAGAAAGGGACACATTTATGAACGTGGATGCTTCTAAAAATTCTTCTGTGACACTGGTTTGCAATTTGCTCATCATTTTGAAAGGAATGTCTTCAAACACACTTGCTGAATAAATCACGGCTTTATATATAGATAGAAAAAAAAACCCAAAGTGCCTCCATTTTCAAATTTTGTTCCTTATCTGTTAGATAATATAAAGGGAAATGTACTGCCTGCCATGTGATGGGTGAATTTTTATCGTAGCTTAGAGAATCTAGAAGATTGGTGTACCAAGTTCACACAACTTCATGCAACAACTCAATGGGTGTGAGCAGGAAAACAAGGAGATGCCTGCTACGTGTGAGGCTACCCTTTGACCTCCTGCCCTATACACCAGTGTTGAGCATCAAAGCCAGCTGTGTATATACTTGACATACTATGGAGACCTCCCTCCTGGTTCTTTCTCCTCAGGGGGAGAATTTGCATCTCCTCTGAGGCCTCGGCCTGTGATATTAAAATAAGTGAAGCTATTGCCGAACAGAGTGATTGTGTCTGTGAATGCAGAAAAAACAACAGAGCTAGATGTTCTGTCTGATATCAAGAAAATTATTTTTTTCTTGGGTAGTGTTTCTCAAGATAAGCAAGATGAAGACGACAGCCTAATTTTTCACCCTTAAACAATTGATATTAATAGATACAAAAGATACTTCCTGTTAAATATATTTATCCGAGTGTATCGGTAGGTAAATATGTGCTGCTCTATAACCCATGACCTGTTTTAGCTGCTCACTGAGACAGAATAAATTGTATAGTTTTAGGAGAAAGTGACAGAATGCTAAATTGCGATTATTTAAAAAATCTTATTCATGTCACCAATATGTGACAATATTTTATCTTGCAGCTAATGGTTTGCTGAAGAACAAACCATCTGAAACATGAATGGCTTAAAACACCAGCCACTGCTCACTCTTATGCAGCTCTGCTGGGAGATTCTGATCTGAATCCAGCTTGCTTAGGGCCGGATGATCTAGGAAGGCTTCATTCCCATGTTTGCAGTCTTAGCAAGTGTATCAGGACGACATCCACTTTGCGTGGTCTGCCAACCTAGTGGAGTCAAACCTGGGCCATTTCACATAGTGACAAAAGGTCCCAGCAACACTGGGGGAGGCAGAGATGGAAGAGGCAAGCAGTTTGCATGCTTCACATTCGTGAAAGTGTCACTAACAATACTAAATCACAAAACTAAGCCAACACACGTCCCTTGATTGAAGGGAATGAAAAAATGTCGTGGCTGATGTTTCCTGTTTTTCCATCAAGAAAAACATTTGGGAAGAGACATGAAGGGGCTAAGCTGCTATACTTCGGCTTTGTTTTTCCTTGAATTCTTCCACATTCCTGTACATGGTACTGATAAGGCTTTTGTGTTGCAGTGGAGGGGTGAAGGTGGGGGTTCTCCGAGTTGCAGCTGTAAGCAGAGGTTTCTGTGAATCTGAAATGCCGAGAAGATCAAGAAGTCTGTTCTTGAATTATAGCTTCAAATTGTTGCATTTACGAAGTCTTAATACTACTAGGTTGAAGTTAGATTTTCCAAGACAGAAGGTTACCTTCCATAGTCTACCTCAAGGTGAATCTCCAGGGGATTCCCAAGACCTTCCTGGAAATATCAGGAGCTGTCGTCTGTATCAGCTGTGACCATGACTTACCTGGCCACGCAGAGCAGGGGGTCGGGAGAAGTGCTTCTGCAGTGGCCACCTCGGCGGGGGAAGTGATGAAGAGTTGGAACACACCCTGTGCATATTTAGCTTCCTGAGTCCCCACTACTTAAACTTTCCCTTTGTCAATTAGGATGAGAATTATGAAGCAGAAAAGGAAAGTATGCCGGATTCAAGGATCTTTGTGCCTCAATATATCTTCAAAAGATAGGCTTACTTTTGTTATAAAAGAATTTTATATTGTTTTTTATAGAAGTAGTTACATTTTGTTTTCTCCCAAAAGTAATGCAGCACCAGATTAGCTAGGGTGGAAATTGGGCAGAAAAAGTGTAAGAGGGAACCTGATATTAGCGCCTTGAGTGTGGAAGAGGTCTAGAAGACCCGCGACCGTGTAATAAAACTGCTGCCGAATTTTATAGTGTCTGATACTCTAGGTTTGAATAGTGCAGCGACCTGAAAATGCCAGGAGCTGTCATTTGTATCAGATGTGCGTCGCCTGTAACCATGACCCACCTGGCCACACAGACCTCAGGAGACTGGAGGGACCTGAATCATACAAACCCATTTAATTCACCCTATAAACCAAAAAGGTAAGCATGGTCTTCACAGTACGTATGAAGAATTGGGGTCAAATTTTACTGGGGTAAAATATTAACAGCCACACAGAACTTTGCATATCTTCTAGGCTGGCAAATGTTGGCGAAGGCAGAGAAATATATTTTGTAGAGTAAAGCTTTCCATTGAAATAGAATGTTAAAAAACAAAGGACATAAGAATTAGTTCCAATTAATCAAAGAGAAAATGTTTTCTTTAAAAAGTATGCAATAACCACATTAGAAAGGGCTCCCCCCCCACCTTTCAGAAGCTCAAATGGAATATTTCCAATGAACCTAACCAATTAAAAAAAAACTTTAGGGGATTCTAGCTATTAATGAGCTTGTATTTTATTTCATTAATTTTACATAAATGCCTTTTCTGATCATTCATGACCTAGAAGTGTTGTCCAAGGTATTTACAAATTGGAAGGATCACTTGCACACCATTAATATGATCAATGTTGCCTTGACTTCTTTACTTGTTCCCATGACTACCATATAAATTTCCCAAAGCAATCATTTAAACGGCCACATAAAATTTTAGATGGTTTCCTTTGAAAGTGTAAGAGAACTTGAATTAATAGGACCAATCTTCTAAATGTTTAGGGTAAAAGAAACGAATTATTCTCTCTTCTCCTTGAGATGATGACTTATTAACATATGTGTGTTCTTACATACAGTCTTAGCAAGGAAATGCACTTGTAGTTTGTCTTTCTTAATTTTTTATTTTTAAACATCTGAGAGGGGGAAAAGTGCTGAATTCTCTAATGAAGAGAGCTCTATCACGGATTTCACAGAGAAAAAATTATAATCATGACCTTATACCTGGTTTTGCAGTTAAAGTATTTTAAATAAATTAGCCAGCCAAATGGCACTGCAAATTTTGCTTTTTCATTTTGTAGTTATATAAAAAGCTTGTGTAAGTTTAATGTGTCTACAATTTTCTCCAAAAGGTGAATATAAAAATGAATTTATAAATCAGAAATTCTAGTTCTGAACCTCATGTCACATTTAAACATTTGTAAATGTATGAAATTCTTACTGAATATTAAACATTAAACAATTATTTATCTTATCGTGAATGTTTCAAGACTGTGCGAAAACTTAAGATCATTTACAAAATTTTGGAATATGAAAAACATTCTTTTAATGGCAACATATATGCATTTAAAAATTTTATGACTTAGAGTAGAATGTAAAACCTATATTAAAAAAATTCCTCCCAAATGTTTGGTGGACTTAAATTTAAAAATAGAATAAAAAGCATGTAAAAATAACAGTATCATCTTTCAATACTGGAATAGATAAGAAAAATTATAATTAACCCTGTTATTTTAAAAATTTTAGACTAAATTCAATCCAAATAAACATCAAACTTCTGAATGTAATTGTTAATACTAAAATTCTCAAATTTTAATTAAATATTAAACATTTAGATAGCAAGCAATGTCTAATTTATTCCTATTTTATTTTGCTAACAATTCTGGAGATATACAGCTGCATATCTGTATATTTCCTGAGGCACCCAGCTGCAGCTCCAGAGGCAACATATAATATTAACCTAAATTAGACTTGTGAATTTCAGAAAATTTTGATGCAAACAATTATAGTATTTTATGATTCTATTTTTAGCCGAAGTGTTAAATGATTTATTTTTTAGATAACCGTTTCTCTATTTTCTTTTTAAAACTAACAATTCCCTGTAATAGAAAGCTCTCTATTGTCCTCAAACTGAAAGTTACACTTTGGGATTTATAAACAATGGGACAAAGGGATAAAGGACTTCAGAGGATCATCCGGTACTGATTACATTGTACCATGATTGGCCTAGCAGTAACTAGATTTCCTTATCCCACCAGAAAGAGAACCAGGAATTCCTTCTTTCATTTTTATTTTTTTTCTTTTCTTTTCAAAAAATTCATTAAGTTTATCCATACGATCACACTCATCATTGGGAATTTGATATACATGATGTATCTTGGTTCTTATTTTTTCCCCGTTCTCTAGTCCTCCCTTCAATCCCTCCACTCCTCCCTATTTACAAAGACTTAGTAACCATTTTTTCCTTTTCTCATATTTTTTTCCTTTCTGTTGTTTCCTTTCCCCTACCCCCTTCTCCTTTGGAACTTTCTTCCTATTTCACATTATCTGTTTACAGTTCCTTCTTGTACTTATCATAGCTGTTCTTGCCACAGTGGACTAGAAATTAGTAACTATGTGAGACTTTGGATATGTTCATTTGCTTCAATCTAGTAATGATTTTAATACATACATATGTATGGATATACATATATCTTATACAATCATATACTCTATGTCGATATACTCAATATAATTTATTTTTTAAAATTTTTAAAAGAAGATAGAGAACTATTTGTTAAGCAAAATGACTGAGTAGCAGTGTCACTGAACTTTAATTTCTCCATAAATGAAATAAAATACTGTGAATCATATATGATCATGTGTATGAGACATCTTCTAAGAATTTCTTCACATAGCCCTAATAAAATACAATTATTAATATCATCAATTAGATCATTAGACCACTTAGGAACAACTAAGGCTATTCTAATTCACTGGATAAATAATTTATTATTTCCATAGGGATAAGCCAACAGATGAAATGTAGCTACCTACCAGTTTTTAGAAGTAAATTTT
The DNA here is from genome assembly GCF_012274545.1 of Fukomys damarensis. NCBI lineage: Eukaryota > Metazoa > Chordata > Mammalia > Rodentia > Bathyergidae > Fukomys > Fukomys damarensis. Next base: position 27,701,008 of record NW_022900918.1, on the reverse strand, counting down.
TGCCAGGACAAGGTGATATCCACTAATTGTGCATTAGCTATTATAAAATGGAAAACCTGAGTAGCAGCGACCAAAACCATATGAACCACAGGTATTTATACTATGCCTATTTAGAGAGAAAGTTTACTGATTTGTGTTCTAAAAGAATGTTAAGTTAGTAAAAAAGTTACCCGTCTCCATTTGGGTTCTTGGAAAAGTGGAGCCCGAGACCAAGGGATTATGTAGAGATGATCCAGGAGCCAGGTGAAGGAAGCTGAGGTGAGACGGCACGCAGATGTATTATGGAGTTTTGGGCTGTGGGTAGCATTCACTTGATCCCACTGGATCCTATTAAGAAGCAGATAGGCAGTCTGTTTTACGTGCACTCTCAGAATAGTCAGCCCAAGGACAAGAGGCAGGATCATATATCCACTGGCTTCTGTCCCCCATTATGGGCCACTGCTGCAGGTGCTACCCCTGTGCTTCCGTGATCTACTTGCATATGGATAAGTGTACTTTACAGTGCCCAAATGTTCTAGGCAGAAAGAACAAAGCAAGCTGTGGCACGTACCTCCATGACCGTCAAGCAGGATCCCCATCACTGCTGATGACGAAGTCAAAGGAGGAATGGGCAACCTGTGGCTGGAACCAGAAATCCCTTCTTCAGTGTCTAACATCACAAAAGAGCTCCATATTCTCTGTCCTGATTTAACCGGTGAGTAAATGCGATCGACTGTACGGAAGGACTCAGGGAAAGGATTGTTGCAGGACTGACACTGCATTTGTACTTGTAATCTCAGTCTCGAGGGGTGATAAAAACAAGAGTACAGAGGTAATGCGAATCATTCACCACCTCCCTACAATAGCATTTTTCCTATAAGCAATAAGATAGAATCTTTCAGATAATAACTATCATATGCTTTGATCCTGTTAAGTCTAAGAGCAATGCTACTGATGAAAAATAACCAGTTTGTCTCCATCAGGGATATGTAATGCCCAAATCTCGGCAGGACGGGATGGGGATATCCCTCACAGAGCCATTAACCTCAGCCTTTGTCCACACTGGAGTTAAAACTGAAACTAATGATTTCAGTTGGCACAGACTTAAAGAAGAAGAAATGAAATCACTTGAAATCAAGCTGAAGATGAGTGGAATGAGGCATAGAAAACAAGTGTGAAGAGCCCAATCCTGCTTCACGGGGGAGAGAAACAAGACTTTTTTTTTTTTTTTTTTTTCTTGTAGCATTGTAAAACCTCGGGGGGAGAA
>NW_022900918.1:27635725-27699554 GCF_012274545.1 Fukomys damarensis | reverse complement strand
AAAAGATTTTTTTTTTTTTTTTTTTTTCTTGAAGCATTGTACAACCTCAGTGAGGGAGACAATGTAGCCAGAGATCGGAGTCAGACTATTAAAGAGCGTTTATCTGCTAAATGTGGCTTTATCTGCAAATGTGGCTCCACTAAGATTTAAAAATTATTCTTTCCCTTACTGAAAAAGTAAAGGGACTACCCAATATAAAGAAAATTATTTTTTCTGCACATCTAGTTACTATGCTCAGGTGTCTAACCATTTCTTTACCTTCAGTTCAGACTTTAAAATCTTAGTGTAGTAGATACAGTGAGAAGACAAAACTGGTTCATTTGAGGAGCAATTCATTAAAACATTTATTACTCAACAGTGTTTGCGAGGGAAGAAGTAAATACGACTGTTGATGAAATTGATCGAAGATATTTATTTTTTATAGCTGGGTTAAAATGATGAGTAAAATCAAAATTTGGTCTACAAATTACTGTTGCTTAAGTGAATAAATAAATGAATACAGAATATAAGATAATATGCAGTGTCATAGAAACCACAAAAGATTCTTCCAAAATCTGTCTTAAAAATAAAGCTCTTAAGGCTTCGTATTCTATTCAAAAGAGCTCTACATATGTCACTCTCCTCTCCAAGCTCGGGGCCCCATTTACTTCCTGCCAGTTTTCCCCATCCAAATACAAACTGACCCATATTTCAAGGTCAAGGTCAGGGCTACTTTTTTAAGAGACCCTCCAGTTACACTGCCTGACTACATTAGTGATACACTCAGTTTTCAAATTGATTCACTATAGTTGTTCACACCAGAGAAACTATTTGATATTTACATGTGTGACTTATTTATTTCACTTAGGAGTATATCCTCAATATGTATCCATTTTTCTATGAATGAAAAACTATAATAGTATATAAGATTCTAATGATATAATTGACAATGTGAAATAGGAAGAAAAGGGCTAAAAGTGTAGGGAAAGTGGGAGGGCAGGGGAAAGGTAATAAGGGAAAAGAAAAAAAGTTTGAGAAAATAAAAAAATGGAAATAAAATGTTTGTAAATGGGGAGGGGAGGAGGGGGTGAAGGGAGGGCAGGGACAAGGGGAAATGCGAACCTACAATGTGAAATAGGAAGAAAAGGGCTAAAAGTGTAGGGAAAGTGGGAGGGCAGGGGAAAGGTAATAAGGGAAAAGAAAAAAAGTTTGAGAAAATAAAAAAATGGAAATAAAATGTTTGTAAATGGGGAGGGGAGGAGGGGGTGAAGGGAGGGCAGGGACAAGGGGAAAAATGCGAACCAAGACTTGTCATGTAAAGGTACAAGTTCCCAATAATGAATGTCATTGTACTGTATACCTAAAATGTACCAATAAACTCAATGAGAGAAAAAAAAATAAATAAATCGATTCACTAATTGTCTAGTAATAAAAGTAATAGTTTGTGCAAAAACTTTCATGTTTCCTGGAGTATTTATGTTTCGCTTCCTTAAATTATTCTAAGTTCCTGGAAGGGAACAGCAATTTCTTGTACTCTGTTTGTATGCCCTTCTTTTGAAATGCTGCTATATGGAATGCTTATATTTACCCCACATGTATCATGCTTACGTCTATTTTTAATGAATATATAGGTCATGTCTGAATTGCTACAGTTGCCATGTTAACATAAGTTTAAAAGTGCCATTGTTCTGTATTCATGTTCAATTAAAAATAAAGTGTGTTTTTGTTTTTACTTATAAGACTATGAATTTGTTTTCTAAAACAGAAAATAGTTATTTTCCTTCAGTTTACCTCAATTGTCTCATAGATCCAGGATTTGTTCATCTTTTTACATAAGACAGTTGGTAGAGAGCAGCGTTCTTCAAATTGGCTGTATTTATAAAAATCACTATGGATACGTGTTTAAAATATAAATTGCCAATCTTCATTCCAGACCCACTGGAGAAGAGACTTAGAAGGGCAAGGACTTGGGATCTGGATTTTTATCATTTAGCCAAGTTAATTTTTACATGTTTACAAATTTGAACTACACTTACATATGGAAAAGTATTTCAGTATTGCTTTTTTAAGGACTAAAAGGAACATAAGAAGAGTTTTTGAGATAAACATGACTGGATAATAGACAAAGGAAAACCCACAGACCACAGAAAATACTTGGTAAATAGTAGGTGAGATTTACTATTCTGTTATCATACCTGTTTGCAAAAATTTTATTTTTGCAATTAAAAAAAGGAACAAGTAAATCAATAAGCATCCAGTTTAGAAAGCCCCTACTGTACATAGGTTCTATTGTTATTTGAGTTTATTGACTTGTTCTAATCTCTATTTTTCAGTGAAGCTGATCTCAGTTGGATCTTTTAGACTTCTCATGGTGTAAAGTAGAATTCAGCTCCAGCAGAGGCCTGTTTTTGTACTCTATTCTTCTAGAAATTTTCTCATCCAATAATCTGATAAGTCAGGAAGACATTAACTAGTATAGTTTTGTCAAAATTGCAAATTTAATTTTGTATCTGCTTTCATGATTTGTATATCATGAAAATTACTCTTTATGAGTTCCTCTGGAAATTTTAGCAGGGATTATCTATCTATCTATCTATCTATCTATCTATCTATCTATCTATGTCTTTTCAACTCTCATAGTGATCTGAAATAAACATTCTAGTTGAAATAATATTTATACTTGTCAATTTATTTTGCAAACAAACAAATATTGACTGCACATTTTAAATATTTGTAAGTTTTCTGTAAAGTAAAGGTCATGCGGAAAGCAAGATTTTGTTTGTATTTCCGTTAGGCTTCCTGGAGTGTATTTTACCTTGAGTCTTTAAATATAGACATGGAAATTAATATTAGACCTGCATTTTGTTCAGGTAGATAACTTGATTAATTATGATAAATTAAATTAGCCAAATATGTTTGTTTCTGCATGGAACTCAAGTTGATCTTATTGATGTAATTTAAAAATACAAGAAAGAGCTATAAAAAGTTTCTGAATTTGTCAGATCTATAAATGTCTCTCTTGTCAACAACCAGCAAGCGAATTTGATCATTTATACATCTATGCTTCTAAGAATCTTTCTCTATCATTTATCTACTTTTAGGTTTTCAAGAAAGCCAAACAAAGGCAGGTATGATGATATGTGCATAAAATCTTAGCTACTCTGGACAAGGAGATGGAGGAGGACTGCTTTAACTCAGAAGTTCAAAGCCAGCATAAAGAATATATCCTAGCGATAATGTACTTAAAGTTTAATAAATATTCTCATTCTTGAACATGCCCCCAGAACTTACTTAACTCTAAATTCCTTAGTATGTTTTTGAGCTTCTGTTATAAGTATATTCTGATAAGTATTCAATTAAAAATGCAGTCAGCTTCCCGATTATTGCTTGTGAAATACATTAAAGTTTTCCCTCAGAATTTATCTGGCTAACCTGTACAGGGATTTATTCAAGTTCCAAATGAGTATCACTTTTTTTTTTCTCTTCAACCATTTACAGAGTTCAACTTGCTAGTCTTTGAAAGTTTGCTCTCAAGTGGGTAATTCCTAGTAATGCCTGAGGTATCCAAGACTTTGATAGTTCATGTAGGAACTAATGAAAATTCTACGAGATTTGGTAAATATTCGAAGAATAATTTTCAACTATTACTGAACATAGGAATTCTGGAGGAAAATATTAGAATCTCCTTCATGTCTGAAAGCCGCAATGTGTGTCTCCAACTATATTGCTGTTAAAAATGCATTTATTTTTATAAACCTAAAAGGGCCTTCTGTCATCAGCCTTATTAATAATGACCTAACACCTGGAAAAAGATAAGAATAATCTATTTTGGGAGGAAAAACACAATCAATTTAGTAGGAGAAATGTAAATGACCTGTGTTTTCCAGAGTACTCAATGCTATTAGGAAAAATTATGTTTGGCTCTTGTATAATAATAAACACAATGTTATAATAATTTAGGACCTTCATATATTTAAGCTTGGGCATATTTCTCTGTCTTTCTTGGCTTAGTTTTGTTATATCATATAATGTGAAAAAAAATGCCAAACTTTCTGAGTTTTCTCTTTCCAAAAGAGGTAACTTGCAAGTCTAGCTCTCCGTACACTCGCCACCTGCCACAGAGTAATGAAGGAAACTGTTGTGTAGCAGTGCTATTTCTTCTTCCAAAAGCATTTCACCCACAGAACAGATAGAACACATTAAAGAGAAATGTGTCATGGAAGTGTTTTGTTGAATCTATGTGCTCAGTTTTTTTGTATTTTAAAATACTGCTACAGTTCCAGTCCCAGAAGGATTTGGTGCCCTTGTGTAGAACTTGGCTCTTTAGTCATTTTTAGTCATGTGTCTTAATGCAATGTATTGGGCACTCTTTAAGTCTCACAGAGACATCTTTAGAGGGCTATTCCTGCTCCCAGACCTTTCAGGTGAAGGGAAATAAAAGAAAAATAGATAAACACAAAGAGCGCTATGAAGATGACTATAGCACTGGAGATCAGGTTTAATGTGCACTTTTATTTTAAATTAAGATGTTAACATACATCACAATAAGTGTTAGAATATAATCAAAGTGATAAAATATCTTAAAAGTTTAGATCTTTTGCATATCTAATTACTGTATGCTTATACTTTTTGATAAAATTTTGCACCAGAACAAGTAGATTTTTATTAGTAGTTGTTGATAAATACAAAATCACACCAATGAAGTTGGCATAATTGCATTTAAGATGAATTAATAACATAATTAAGTCAGGATCACCCTTAAATATTGACCACAGAAACTTCCGCATCCTTTATGTAGTGATTTCAAGAAACGTGTTACATAATTCTAAAGAAAGAAGTAAAAAAAAATCATTATTTGTTTATTGCTAGTATAGGGAAACAGGAAATACACTAAGGAAAGGAGCAGAACTTCCTCATTTTTTTATTATGCTTATGACTTGAGTAAAGCAAGAAACTACTAACCTGAGGCTAGCACTTTATGAAGAATGTTTATGGTGAAGAATAATGTATTTGGAAAGGATATTTAGGAAGAAAAGTAACATGATATGATTATTAGAACTTCTTCCAATTCTGTGATTCAGTTAGCAAGCGAGAAAAATTTTTTCAAAATGAATATTCATTATTAAACTCCAAATTAATAGTTTATGTTTATATAGGGCAGTTTATCTCTGCAATAAAAGTATAGAAGTGACTATAAGTGAATTGTAGGGATGGAAAAGTGGTTACAGACACACTTATACATAGAACCTAGAATTTCACGGTGTTCACATAAACCCAAATAATCAGGAAATGCTTACGTGGAACATCTTTGATAATTTCAGGGTGCCGTTAGGGATGTTCACAGGGGTCGATGGGCTCATTCTGGGCACAAGAAAGAATTACATTTTGCCTGTCCTTGTAAAGTTGGAAGTGGCTATGTAATTTGTTTTGAACAATGAAATATTAGTACAATTATGTGTATTATTTTTTTTTCTTTTCAAACTGTATAATTAAAAAAATGTTCTTATTAGTACATGTCTGCAGAGCACAATTACATTAATCATGGGAGTTGGCACCTATGCAAAACCCATTTTAATTCTTTTTACATCCCTTAGTTATCCCTGCACTGTCCCATCCTCCAACTTTTCAAGATGGAAGCTGAAAAATTCCACAGAGGAAGCTCCTGTAAGGATGGTATAACTGCTATTTTGAGAGCAGGATAAATAGGGATGGATCTTGTTACACAATAATCAAATGAGTTTTCAAATGTTCTTTGTTTCTCAAAATCTCAGAAAGCCTATAAAATTGATATAATAGTAGCGTTTATATTATAGAATTGTGAGAATCAAAGATGTTGAATGTGATGTCTCATAAATGTCATTTGCATCATTGTTAAAATTTGAAATAATTGGTAAAATGCTTAATGGTCTTTCCAGAGGTTTTTCCTTTTCTAAGCGATACTTTAAAAAGTGAACTTTTCAATTTATCATATTAACAAGAGTTTTGTTTTCCTTTTTTTCCACATAGTTAATGGCTTCCAAAAATGTTTTAGAATTTAGAAGTAATTGAGTCTTCCCACTATGCTTTATATAGAAATTGTATTAACAATGTCATTAGATAAGAACTACAGGTCTGGAGATTTAGCTCAGTGGTTCCACCACCTGCCTTGCAAGCTCTAGGTCTTGGGTTTGATCCCTGGTACCAAAAAAAAGAAAAGAAAAAAAAATAGCTAAGGAAAAAATGACATGCATATATAATTCCTCCAGAGATCATGGTAAAAGGTCAGCAGAGACAATTATAGCAGATTAACTTCTGGCTAACAAAGAGTTTTTGATGTTCTAGGAAATTAAAAATGCAGGGTTACGGATTATGTCTACAATATTACCACAATAAAGGGAGTTATTTATTGAGAGTTTATAATTAAAATCTATTTGTACCTCAAAATCACTCAAAAATATAAAAATAGAGAAGACCCTTACTCTAGAAGAACTGTTGGCTGTGAAATTTACAGATGATAAAGAGTTAAGAATGCCTGGAGAGAGGGAGCTTGCATCAAGATATGCTGTAAGCCAAAACAGGCAAGTTCCGTTTGTATTTCAGTACAGGAATTTCAGAATATAGCATAGACTTCTGACAAGACTCGAGGATTATAAAAGGATGAATTTAGTCATGAAACTACTTTAAATAAAGACTTTCACCCAGATTTTTGTGTTTATTGGAATTTTACCTGCAAAAATGAGGCCACTTAAGTCAATTATTTGGCCTATATTGATTAACTGTGACTGTGTGATTCTTCCATGAATCAAATGATTAAAATATGCAATGGAGATGGCTATTTTCATATTGTTTTTTAGAGTGAGGGTTTCTGCTCAAATACACAGGCTGCCCACGAATCATTTTCAGAGTTAACTCTTCCTTAATATATAGAAAAGCTTTGTAAATTTGTCTCAAACTTTTCCAGTCCACACAAACATTTTGCCATCTACCCTTGCTGTAGAAATTAATGTTAAATATAATGAATGAAGCTACTATTTAGTTCTATTTATTTCACATGTAGTTTTACTTTCTCTGATCTGAGAATAAAATGAAATTATTCACTGAGACATCTAACTGGGGACCTCTATTGCCTTGTAACCAATTATGCTTATTTTTTTTCCCTGCCTTGCTTGCTAACTAATAAAACAAATATAAGTGAATTACAGGCCATGGCTTTAAACTGCTAAAGCCAACCACTAGGGTAGTTCCAAATATTAAACCAGACTTCTACCTTAAAAATAGGTACTTTAGACTCTGCTATAAAATTACTTCTTGGCAATCTGGAGACCTCAAGCATACAAGTTTATAGCTTAGGGCCTGTCTTGCCATTCGTGGAGATTAAGTAGAAGATTGATTATTTCTAGGCCTTTACCAAGCTTATAATTCAAATACTCCTTTGATTAAAAATCAAAAAAATCTAAAAATAACTAGAATCTGCCTTCACAATGATCTTGTAAATTCGACATTACACCTCAATCTATTAAAAAACAAACAAATAAACGGAGAGGTCAAGCAAATTGCTCCAGGTCACAGGTATAAATTGAAGGAAATTGGGCTTGAATATGACTCAGTTCCAAGTTTTCTATATAGCCTACATTATCAATATTGCCCTCCACAGCACCACTGTGGAATTAATTTTAAAAATTATTTTGTTTGATCTTACACATCAAAAACATTGCCTTCAATGTGTAATCAATTTAAGCATTATTAGTGCTATATTGCATATTTACTTTTTTACCTCAAGTCTTTGAAATTCAGCGCCTACTACAGTCAATCTCAATCTGGATGCTAAATTTTCCTCAGACGTACTTAACTTCTATTTAATTTTCATAAACCGAAAATTGAAAAGCTGATTCACAGTTCAGTCCAAGTTATTTTGAACATACTTCTATGTTTTTCCCGTAATTAATTTCAGTACTATCTTTTAAATTTAAATTAAATTGAACCTAAAAATTGAGTTCTTCAGTCGTGCCAGCCATGTGTCAGTGCGCAGGGCTTATGAGTGGCTGCAGTGACCAGGCAGCATGTGATTGGCCGTGAGACAGTAGAGCTACGGTCTCGTATCACTGACGTCATCTTTCATGTATTCAGTTATTCAAAAAGAGAAAGCGCATGGGTGGTGGGCCATGACATATTCAGTTCTACTGCTTTGCTTTTTTGTTTTGGAGGTAAGTTTTCATTGGGCAGATGGCTTATAAACTGAGCGTTTCAGGGAGACATATTTACCTAAATGGGAAAAAAAGCTTGACTTCTTAAATCAGTTAAACGAGTAATATTTAAGAAAATACCATCAGCTTTTTTGGGTACTGGGGATCAAACTCAAGACCTTGGGTTTATGAGGTAGGCGGTGGCATCACTGAGCTAAATCCCTGGCCCATGTAAAGGGTTTTTTGTTGAAGATGAAAAGCGTGCCGTCTCCCTTTGCGCTGCAGGCTCATTTTGTAGCTGTCTACCTAGGGACTGGGGGCGGGGTGGTGTGGTTCAGAAAGCTCTTTCTGAGAAGCAGGCTGGTGAATTCGCCTTCTGAACTTTCCCTGTTTGTTCTGTCACAGTTTCTTCACCAGCAGGCACCCTCTGCGTCTGAACTGCTCTTCCTCATGAGGTCAGATGAAACTGGGCCTTGGAACCCTTTCTCTTCGGCCCATTTGACTCATTCAGTGATTACCTTCTGGCAGGAAAGGACCTTATATAAATGTCTCCACTCTCTGAAATGATTCACTTTTACTACAGATGTTAGAGTGGAATGAGCCCTTCAGGAATCAGCAGATGTGGAGAATTTTCAGCAAAAGGAGAGGTGTGGAGTCTGCTGCTTTGTCAGAGACTCACTCTTCGCCTTCCTTCCCACCAAGTCTTCCACCTTCTTCTTATGCAGAAGATTCAATACAAGAAACATGCTTCACTTTTAAATCTGATTTCAGTATAATACAAAATTGAAAATTAAATTATGTCTACTGTTAAGAAACTCATTCAAAAGAAATCTTCTCTAGTTCTTAGGGCTCAGTCTACACATTCATCTGATACTATAATGCCAGACTCTGTCTGAGTTCTGAAGTACACTGTGGGAACCAGTTTCACATAGAAAGGACTGTCATCCTTTGCAAGTGCATTTCTTTAAAACTCCATGATAGTTCATGATTAAGTATTAGGTACTCTGAGAGACATCAGAAGAATTTCTTAGCAGTGATAGCCTGCCCAGAGCATGCTAAAGAGTTTATAAAAGGATGAAGTTGCCAGAAGTTCCTCAGTTCCAAATATTATGAAATATCTGTCCAGGCTGCAGAACAGTGTACCATCTCTGGGAAATTATCAACAAATTGTTATGCTACTTAGAGTCAGTGTGGGAGGATATCTGAACTCTTCTTGAAAATTATGCTCATATGCTCCTTGATGGTTAAATAGCTTCCAACAATCACTAATTAAATAAATGCCTAATACCAAGATTAGCAATACATTGAACCAAGTTTAAGAAAAAGAATATTGTCATTATTTTCCAATTTTCCAGTGTATCTGTTAGAGACAAACACTACCTGAAATGTCTTTTTACTTAAATTAAAAAAATGATTTGAATACATATATTCTCCTAAATAATGTGTGAGTTCATTTCCTACATTTTTAACTTTATAGAAGTGAAATTTATGTTTTCTGGAATTTACATTTTGTTGTTTTAATAATATGTTCTCTCAATAATACTAAATATTCATAAATGGTTCTAGTTGTTCTTTATTCCTTCTGCTACATGAGGTGGTGGGTGGTAGGCGCTCTTTCATATGGCTTTAGTATGCATTATTTCATTTTCTTATCCATGTGTAGGTGTTCTTTATATATTCTGGATACTAATATGTTACAAGTAACTTATTTCTGTATGAGTCATCTTTCATATGGTGCATTTGATGAAGTGAAGTTTCTTAAGTGTCAAACAATGTTTCCCTTTATGATTTTCTTTTTGTGTCTAAGTAATCTTTCTTCTGCATTTAAGAAATCCTTCTTTCCCTGAGTTCATCAGTGTACTTTACTGTCTTTCAGAATTTTGCCCAAACAATACTTCAGTTTATGTATAAATTGTAATTGTGGATTATTTGATCCCCACATAGATATGCAAATGTCCACTACTCATTTATCAATATGTTTATTTCCGGCCTCCCCAGCTCCATGGAATCTGTCATACCTATTTTGAGATGTCTATTCCATGCTCACTATGTCTGTCTTGGGCTCAAAATAAAATTTACATAAAGTGTAATCACTTTTATTATCCAGTGAGGTAGATTTTCTCACAGTGGATTGTCTCCCTGTTCATAGCTATTTCTTTCTAAGTATCCATTGGCAACTTAGCTTCTCCTGACTCTTCTACTGATCCCAAAGTTGTGATTTTAATTTTAAATCTAATTGGAATATTAATGTGTTAGAAAAACATCTTTTTGTAATATTGAGTCATCCAATCCATGAATGTAGTATATTCTCTAATGACTTTCAGTATTACTTTGTTTCCCTAAAACTATAATTCATATCTTATATTTACTTCTGGGATATCATGTTTTTGTGTTATTAAGTATTGTATGTGTTCAAATTTCTTGAATCTATATATTAATGATACATAATTAAATTCTATGTTATATTCAACATAATTTAAAATTATATATTATTAAAATACAAATATATGACCAATTCTAGAAATCCTTCTTGTTTTATAGATGTGTGCTTATAGATATTGGTTATAAATGTATTTCTTATTTATTATGATTCTTATTTATTCAGACTTACTTATGTATTTACGTTTTCTTTTCTTCCTGAATGATGATGCTTCTCTGGATCATTTTCTGTAAGCGTCATTCTGGATCATTCTTCTGTCTAAAAATGCCTTTCTAGGTGTGGGCACACATGCGCACGCCACAGCCCACCTAGAAAAGAGCTGCACAGGCATGCAACCTTCATCAGAGTTCTGCCATATCATCAGTAAGTGCATGCACATACTGGGGAGCAGCTGTGTGGACCAGAGTGGTGTGGCTGCAGGCAAGTCCCACCCTGGGCCCTGCCCCAACCTCAGAGGGGCTAGCACAAGTGCCCCAAGCCAAAGTCACCTAGAAAATAGCTGTAGAGGTGGGAAGCTTCATTCAGAGTCCCACCATGCCATCAGCCACAACCAAGGTCCCATATGGAAAAGAACTATGCAGCTGCATAAGCTCAGAGGCTCACCCTGATACCATTGAGAATTGCCTGGAGGTCCTAGCAAGAAGTCTATGCCAAAAACAGGAACTGGGATACATAGCCCCCAGCCAAAGTCCCCCCAAACAATAGCTGCATAAGGGCCCCAGTGAGAGGCACACATAGATACCATCCCAAGAGCATGCAGGACCCAGCCAGAAGTATTCCCAGACTACAGATCAGCTCAGGGATATAGAAAGGCTACCATCATAAACCCAGGAATTCATGTACTGGGCAGCAGTGGAGTAAAGGCTGCTCAGTGGCTTGCTGAGAATTGAAAACCTCTGGGTGAGCAAAACGTTCCCTCAACAAGGCATAGCAGGCTGCATCTGTTGAAATGAGAAGACACAGACATAAATTTCAAAACCAGACTTCGAGATCACCTAAGGCAACCACAAAGGACAACAAGATGGAAGAATCTGATACTCAACGCAATCACCTGGACTCCCTGAACTGGCAACAAAAGAGGATGTGGAAAAAATGAAATAATTTCTCAGATAACAGCAGAGATTGTGCCCATAGTACAAGATATGATTTATAAATATAGAGTGGACACAGATAAAGTAGAGGCACTGAGAGACATGATGAAATCCAAAAATAGGAAACAAATGGCATCCATAAAACAGATGTAAACAGATTTCCAGGAGATTAAAACTCTACTGAAAGTTTACACAGTAGAATGTGCCAATGTGAGGACAGAATTTCAGATATAGAAGAAAGGATTGCCATTAGTAACCAGGAAAAGAAAAATCTCTTAAAAATAGTAAGGGACCATGAGATCAATCCATCCAAAAATAGGAAACAAATGGCATCCATAAAACAGATGTAAACAGATTTCCAGGAGATTAAAACTCTACTGAAAGTTTACACAGTAGAATGTGCCAATGTGAGGACAGAATTTCAGATATAGAAGAAAGGATTGCCATTAGTAACCAGGAAAAGAAAAATCTCTTAAAAATAGTAAGGGACCATGAGAGATCAATCCAGCAGCTGCTAGACAATGCAAAGAAGAATAGGATTGATTAGAGTCAATGAAGAAACAGGAGAGAGTGTAGGCAACAACAACAACAACAACAAAAAACTGTTCACTGAAGTAATGGCAGAAAACTTCCCAAATAGGGTAAAAAAAACTTGGCATACAGATAATTGAGGCTTATAGGACTCCAATTAGCTGTGATAAAATTAAAAAATCTACACATTAGCATATAATAGTTAAGATTCTAGAAATCCAACAGAACAGTATTCTACAAGTAGTTAGAGAAAAGAAACAAATCACATACAAATGAAAGCCCATCAGAATTATAGCATACCTCAACACAAACCCTCAAGGAAAGAAGAGCCTGGATTGAAGTATTTCAAGCCCTAAAGGAAAACAACCTCCAACCCAGAATGAGGTACCTTGCAAAACTATCATTCAGAATTGATGGAGAAATAAGATACTTTCATGGCAAAGAGCACCTTAGGAACTTCATGAATACCAAACCATTCCTCTAAAAAATATTAAACAAATTCCTCAGAAAAGACAATGAGGATCACAACCCCAGGAAGGCCAGCAGAATGAATCAATCAGGCATGGCAAGAAATTAAATGCAAAGGGGGACAATCCAACAAAAATAAAAAGTCATGACAAGGATAAGTCAACACATATCAGTTATAACCATCAATGTTAATCATCTCAATTCACCAATTAAAATAAATAGACTGGTAGAATGGGTCAAGAAGCAAGATGCAACAATATGCTGCATACAAGAAACACAGTTAATTAAAAAAGAAATTCATAGACTGAAAGTTAAAGGGTAGAAAAGAAAACTCCATGTGACAGGAACCCCCCAAAAAAGCAGAAATAGCTATCCTCTTTGCAGATAAAGTGGTTTTCAAACCAACACTGGTTAAGAGACACAAAAAGGACACTACATCCTTGTAAGAGAACAATCCAAGAGGAAGAGATGACAATCATAAATATATATGCACCAAACACAAGTGTGCCAAACTATTAAAAAAATAACAAATGCTAACAGACATGAAAAATCTTATAAACATTAATGCAATAGTGGGGGACCTCAATACTGCACTGTCAAAAATAGATCAACAAGACAAAAATTAAAAATGAAATAGTAGAACTCAATCAAACTGTTGAACAAATAAACTTAACATATTCTTACAGAGTGTTCCACACTACAAAATCAGAATACACAGTATTTTGGCTGCACATGGATCATTCTACAAAATAGACCACATACTCACTAATAGAACATGTTTAAGTAAGTGCAAAGGAATTGATGTTATCCCCTATATATTATCAGAACATAATGTCATGAAATTGGAGATCAATAGCAAAAGAAATAGAAAGAATTTCATAAACACGTAGAAATTGAACAAAACACTTTTGAATAACCAATGGGTCACAGAGGAAATTGATGAAATCAGGCAGTTTCTACAATTAAATGACAATGAAAATATAACATATCAGAATCTATGGGACACGATGAAAGTAGTCCTACAAGGGAAATTCATAGCAGTGAATACTCATATTAGGAAAACAGAGCAAACTCAATTATACAACCTGATGCTGAACCTCAAGATTCTAGAAAAGGAAGAGCAAGACAAACCCCAAGCTCATACAAGAAAGGAAATTATAATGATCAGGGCAGAAATAAATGCAATGGAGACTAAGAGAACAATACAAAAAAATTAATGAAACCGAGTTAGTTCTTCAAAAGGCTAAACAAATTTGACAAGCCCTTGGCAAACCCTATCAAAAAAATTAAAAAAAGGAAAGAAAAGGCCCAAATCCATGCAATTAGGAATGAAAAGGGTGAAATTAAAATGGACCCATCAGAAATCCAGAGGATCATCAATACCTACTTTGAGAACCTATATGCCAATAAGGTGGAAAATATAGAAGAAATGGACAGATTCCTAGATACTTATGAATTACTAAAGTTGAATGAAGATGACCTAAAAATTCTAAATGACCCAATATCAATCAATGAAATTGAAAATGTAATTAAAAACTTAACAACTCAGAAAAGTCTGGGTCCTAATGTCTTCACTGCTGAATTCTGCATGACATTTAGAGAGTAACTACTGCCACTCCTGTTTAAACTCTTCAATGAAATTGAAAGAGAAGCAATACTCCTGAATTCATTTCTGGAAGCAAGGATCACCTTGATTCCCAAAGCAAAGAAAGACCAGCTGAAAAAAAAAACTATAATCCAAATCTCATTAATAGACATAGATGCAAAAAATCTTTAATAAGATATTCGCAAACAGAATGTAGATCATCAAGAAGATCATACAGCCTGACCAAGTGGAATTCATGCCAGGGATGCAGGAATGGTTGAATATATGCAAATTAATAAATGTAACACACTATATTAATAGAGCCAAGGACAAAACCCACATAATCATCTCAATAGATGCATATAAAACATTTGACAAAATCCAACACCCATTCATGACAAAAACCCTACAGAAAATTGGAATAGACAATCTTTATTCCAAACTGATAAAAACTATGAAAAACCAACAGCCAATATCATACTAAATAAATGGTCAAAAACTGAAATCCATCACACTAAAACCAGTAACAAGACAAGGATGTCCACTGCTACACTACTGTTCAATATAATTTTGGACACATTAGCCATAGGAATTAGACAAGAGAAAAAAAATAAAAGGAATAAGGATATCAAATGAAATCAAATTGTCATCATTTGCTGATGACATGATACTCTCCATAGAAGACCCCAAGAACTCCACCAAAAGTCTTCTAGACTTATAACCAAATTCAGTAAAGTAATTGAATACAAGGTCAACATGCAAAAATCAGTAACTTTCCTGTACAGACTCACTGAGAGAGAAATGGGACGAACATTCCTTTCACATTAGCATCCAAAAAATTGAAATACCTAGGAATCCACCTAATGAAAAATATCAAAGACATCTACTCTGAAAACTATAGCACTCTAAAAAAGAGATCGAAAAGGATATCAGAAAATGGAAAGACATCCTTTGCTCCTGGGTAGGAAGAAACAGCATAGTGAAAATGGCCATACTTCCAAAACTGTTATATAGATTCAATGAAATTCCAATTGAAATCCTAGCAGCATACTTCACAAATATTGAGAAAACAAAACAAAAATTCATTTGGAACAAGAAGGGACCTAGAATAGTAAAAGCAATTCTAGACAATAAAGACAAGGCAAGGGGTATCACAATCCCTAATTTGAAACTATAGTACAAAGCTACTGTGATAAAAACAGAATGGTACTGGCAAAGAAACAGACTTGAGCACCAGTGGGATAGATTAGAAGATGCATAAATAACTCTAGACACACTCAGCCACCTCATCTTCAACAAAGCAGCCAAGCACCCTCACTAGAGGAAAGAGAGTCTCTTTAATAAATGGTGCTAGAGAAACTGGGCTTCAAATTGTCAAAGACTAAAACTAAAGCTATATCTCTCACCATGCACTAAACTAAAATTGAAATGTATTAATGATCTAATTATTAAAACAGAAACACTAAACTGGCTGGAAGAGAGGTTAGGTAGAACTCTTGAAGACAATGGTGTAGGAAAAGATTTTATGAACAAAACCTCAGTTGCCCATGAATCAGCAAAATTAACAAGTGAGGTCTCCTCTTATTAAAAATCTTCTGCACAGCAAAAGAAAAGAAAACAAAACAAAACAAGAGTGTGAAGAGACAACCAACAACATGGGAAAAACTTTTCACTGCTGTTCCTCAGACAAAGGTCTACTATCTTCTAAAAAACTTTGAAAACAATCAGACCTCCCAGATTTAAAGACCCATTTCAAAAATGGGCTGAAATGAACAGACATTTCTTAGACAAATATGTAGAAATAGCAAATAAACATATAAAAATGTTTGACATCCTTGGTTGTTCAAGAAATAGAAATGAAAACAACGCTGAGATTCCACCTCATCCCAGAAAGAATGGCTGCTACCATGAAATCAACCAATGACAAAACGCTGGTGGAGCTGTGGGGAAAGAGGAACCCTGCTCCATTGCTGGTGGGAGTGCAGACTGGTGAAGCCACTGTGGAAATCAGTATGGAGACACCTCAAAGAACTATGATTGGAGGTCTCATTTGACCCAGCTATTCCCCTGCTGGGTATCTTCCCCCAAAAAATGAAAGAATCATACCACAGAGATATTTGTTCAGCCACGTTCATAGCAGCACAATTCGGGATAGCTAAAACTTGGAAGCAGCCCAGTTGCCCATCCACAGGAGACTGGATAAAGAAAATGTGTTTTGTTTTGTTTTTTTTAACTATAAAATTTAGTACTACTCAGCCATAAAGTATGAGAAACTAGAGACATTTATAGCTAAATGGATGCACATTGAGGCCATACTCTTAAGTGCAATAAATAGGATGCAATGTGTAAATACCGAATAGTTTCTCTGGTGTGAGAAACTGAAAGTGTAAATGAGGAGTAAAAGGTATTATAGATAACGTGAAATAGGAAGAAAAGATGTGAAGGGGAAGGGGAAGTGGAAGGGGTAGGAGAAAAGAAAGATGGGAATGCAATTAACATGAGAAAAAGAAAAAACAGAAACAAAGTCTTTGTAGATGGAGAGGGGTGGATGAGTTGAAGAGAGGGCAGCGGAAAGGGGAAAAAATAAGAACCAAGCTGTAAATTTCCAATGATGAATGTCACTATATTGTATACCTTAAATGTACCAATGAAATTAATTAAAAATGTCTTTCTAGTGATTAGTTTAGGAATATGAGTTATAGATATGTATTTCCTTGCTTTTTGTTTCTTTGAAAAAGTCCTTGTTTGACTTTTGTATTGTTGAATTTTTCACTAAATTCACATTTACTGTTTACTGGTAAATTTCAAATATCAGTATTTTGGTTTCTGAGTTTCTTTTCTGCTGACAAATCGTTTTTCAATCTTTATTCATACTTTTTAACTTTTTTTTATCTGTATGTTTTAATGCTTTTATATACTTTTGGCTCCAATAGCTTTATTTTTATATACATCAGTGTTTTTATTTGTTTTGTCTTTATAATGGCTTATTGAACTTCTGATATAGGAATTTTTAAAGTTCTTGGCTATTATATCTTTAGATATTGTTTCTATTTCTTTTTCTTTCTTTTCTCCTCCTGGGACTCCAGTTACAACATGTTACATATTTTGACTACATGTCCTGTGAGACCTGCGTTTCTTTTATATATAACCTTATGTAAGTACTTGACTGCTTTGAAATTTGTGAAATTTGGTACTTGACATATTTTGATGTGGAAACTTTGTTTGATGTGGAAACTTTCCCACCTTTTCCAGCCAAAATCATTCCTTTTAGTTACCGTGGTTTTGGGTGCACGTGGAGCCCGTGGGAACCAATTAAAAACAAGTAATGAGGTACCACTGTACTCCTTTAATATTCAGTCATGTCCAACTTTAGTCTGCTTGCCTAATTAAAAAAAGTTATAAAGAGAAATATGTTTTAAAATGATGTTTTGCTGCTTATGTACATTCGACACATTATTGTACGTTTTATATGTGGCTCAGGACAATTCTTCATTCAACATGGCCTAGGCAAGCCTAGGATATGCCTGGCCCATCTTCAGTTCTTTAATTCTTTCATCAGCTACTTTTATTCTGCTATTAACTATATCCATTAAACTTTATTTCAAGTTTATATATTTCATATTTTTAATAATTTCTATTTATCAAATGAAATTTCTCAACATGTAATTCATTTAATAGATGAAATACATATATTTTGTTTGTTTCTGATAACATGAAACTGCAAGTGTTTTTTCTCCATTGTTTTTCATCTTGCTATGTTTTACTTTGTTCTTATGTCTGATATTTTGAGTAAATCCAGAGATGCTTAGAGTCTACTTTGAAAAGCTGTGGGGATAATTTGAATCTCTGAATGCTTTATTATCCCATAGAAATAAATTAAAGATTTGGCTTCAATCTATTTCTTGTTTAATTCTGCTTAGCAGGTCACATTTCAGGAGTTCTTCCTGAAGGCATGAGGCATTTACCAGAGAGTTTTCATCTTTGAAAATCTCGGAACTTTAATTCCTTGACTGATGAAAGTTTTGCTTGGTAATGAGACATTTTGTGTTCCATTGAGGAATCAGCAAATGTGGAAAAAAAGTGAGGAAAATGAAGCTGGAAAAGACTCTATTTTCCCTTTCACACAGATCTGTTTCTACTAAGTCCTCGTTGCATTAGAATAGATGGAAGTTCTTCAAAGTGATGCTTTCCGCATTTTTTCAGGGTTGGGCTACATCAAGTACCCTATTATTTAGATAATGATAAATCATTCGAATATAATTGAGACGATTGTGTAATCCACAGTTCTGGTGTGCACTACTGTACAAGTACGTGTTAGATCATCTATTCATTTTTGTGTTTATGTTATATAACTTATATAACTGCTATTTCATCTTGCGTGCTTCATCAATAAATAAGATGAGTCAAATGTCAGTATAATTGTTGACTTGTCAATTTCTTATATTTATCTTAGCAATTTTTATTTTGTATATTCAGAAGCTACAGATTAATTATCCACTATGTTAGAATTATCATATTGTTCTGGAGAACTAAAGCTTTAAGTAATTTTACCATTATTTACTATCATTTGTATCATTAATGATATTTTCTATTTTAAAAATCTATGGCATATATTTCCCTAGAAAACTGGTTTTAAAAATAAACTTGCATGTTATGACAATCCTCAACTAGAATATTTAATCTGCTTACATTAGTGCAATTAGATTTATTTCTATAATGTTACTTTTTCTCTTTTTTCTGTCTTTTGGATAAAATTAATTATATTTTCTCACAGAATTAATCATAGTAATACTCAATTCATGGGATATTATCATTATTATCTCAAGTTGGAAATAAAACCTTCCTTTGTATTATGCAGATATTTATGTATTTATTTTTTTCTTTTCCTTTTTTTCATACTATGCCAAGTATCTGTGGGTGTTTTGTTTTCATGTAATCTTAAAGTATGTACACGCATATTTTGGTTTAAGTGTATGTTATTGTGCTGAATATCTCCATCTCCCTTACATATTTTCCCCTCAAAGCTGTTACTTTAAGATTTCCCTTTTTGCTCCACGTACATGTAGTCTGTTGTGCTGGTTAATCTTGACTATCAACTGAATTAAGAAACTACTTGGAAATTGATTGGATTATAGGAATGACAACCTCAACAATAGGTTAGCTCACTGATGAACTCTTAGCTGATTGGGCTCTTAGGAGGTGGGACTTAGTCGGAGGAAGTGGTTTATAGGGATTTTCTCTGGGACTATATCTGGCCTCTGGCCCCTCTTCCTTTGTCAATCTTCTCATGATCCCTTTGTCCTAAACATCATGAATTGAGAATTGTTCCACTACCATCCCCTTCCTCCATGTTTCTGCCTTGGAGCCAGCCAACAATAAACTTAGATCCCTGAAACTATGAAGCAAAATACGCTCCTCCTCCTTTATGTTATGTATGTTGATACTTGGTCACGGCAACAAGAAAACTAACACATCTGCCTTCAAAATGCTCCTTTGAATTTCATGCTTTGTGTCCACCACATTTTAACTGTCCATCCTTCCACTATTGTGCCACTATAAAAAGTGTTATGTTGAAGCTATTCATGTCTGTACTTGGGAATCTATTTTCTCTCTACACCTTTTATCACGCATTCTTCTGTGTGGTCTCTGCCCAAGGGACCGACCTGTACGAAGTAGTTCTGTGTGTGTCTTTATCATCTTCTTATCTAATAATGAACACTAGCAGGACTGACGGGAGAGGGATTTGGGATATTTATTACTTCCTCTGGTCATCTCAGCCTAATATTATTTCTTCATCCTGCATTTACAATAGTTGGCAAGGCAGTTTATAGTCAATAAACTTCTTTTCTCGAAAGTTCTGATAGTTGCTCCCTCCCTCACCCCTCTGAGTCTGATCATTCAACAGCCCCCAAACTGCCCCAAGCCCTCTTTACTATTCTCTTCTTTTTAATAGTCTGTGTTGTAACCCTGCTTGTATTATTCTGCTCTTTTGGTAGCTTGACTGATTTAAGATTTAATGGAACTGTTAAAGAAATGACATTCTTTTAATGTCGCAATTACTATATTTTTAAACACATCCAAATCTGAAGATAATGTCATTATCTTCACAAAATTAGAGCAGAAACAATGCTTTCTTCATTATGAGCCCTCTGAATTCCATTTTTGAACTTTTAAGCCCATATGTTCTTTTTTTCAAGATGTTAATAATATTGCTATGTTCAAATTTTGTTCAGTTTTATGCACATTTTTGCAATATTTTCAGTTTATTTTTTAATGCAAATATTAAACATTTGATTAATTAAGTGAAAAGAAGAGCTATCGGAATGTTTTTTGCAAGGCATTTCATTTCATTTAGATGCTTTTCTCCAGCACATTGATCATACGATTTTCTGTATTATTGTTGTTGGGATGATAGTAGCTGTTTAACTGACTTCTACACAACCACTCTCTTTTCTGTTTGGCTGTTTTAAAATTGTCTCTGAGTTCTTCACTTTAACTGTGGAGTGGCTGAATACACATTTCTTTCTGTATATTATATTTGAGTGTAACAGCCTTCGTTGGAAGCTAGGTATTGGTAATTTTTAACTGCTCTGTAGATTTCTCAGCCATTGCTCTTAAAAATATTTGTACTCTTTTCTGTTTTATCTTTATGCAATGCCAGTGGAATATGAGGACTTTGTCTCTTTTTCCGTACTCTATTTTTAACATTCTGTATCTTCTTATTTCTGTGCTGTAATCTGGATTACTGTTTTGAATTAAAAGCTACAAATTATGACTTCTCTCATCAATGGTTCTAGTCTACTTTTAAAATCATTCACCAAGTTTATAATCCCTAGTTAAATATTTTTTATTTCTAGCTCTTGTTTATTTACATGTAAAACATACTTGGCATTTGAAAGACATTTTGCTTGTCAAATCATTGCTATTCATTTCTATTTGTTGAAATGTATGAAACATACACAGCACTACATTTTAACTCTGGTAGTTCTGCATGTCCAATTTTTGCATGTCTGACACGGTGGACCTTCATGGCATTTATTTCCTTTTGTGTTTGTGATTTTTGATTTAGTGTTTTTAACTCTTGAAGATTTTTTTTTAATTATTGAAAAATTATATGAAAGCATTCTTTTAGTAATGTCTTACAATTAAAGATTTGTTGTTCCCACCAGAGGCCTTGGGTACTTTAATCTCATGACCTCTCTCAATCAAATTCTGATCTTTGAGATTTTTGGACTACACTCTTTGTAAACAGAGGGAAGATGTATGTGTGATTAGAAGTTTCTGAGAGACACCCCGCTGAAGCTCAGATTTATCTTATCAGAGGGGCAATTTCCCTAAAATCTCCTGTGAATATTCACGATCCAGGATTACTTGTAATTCATACTTACACTGAAGTTTTAGACTGAATTCCCAAAATATCTTGGAAACTGCATTGTAGTCACTCTACCTGATATTCTTTGGGTTTCTCCCAAGCATCTTTTTTTCTGAAAGGCCCTGAAAACTAAAGCTAAATTTCACTTAATTAGCAAAGTCCATTCCAATATGTAAATAAAGCTTTAGGGCACTGCTTACTCTTCTGAGATATAACTTCTACTTTCTTTGTGTGTCTTAATCTTTCTAAATATTCTTGTCACTTCACTTATATTTCAAAGATTACAAAACATTTTATACAGCAGTTTTAGACATTTGTATTGAGAGTGAGAAAGCATCTAACCTATTATTGCTGAAACACAGTTTTAATTTTGTGGGGTCTTAGTGACACCATATATATATTTCTCCATATATATATATATATATATATTATTTAAACATTTATGCTATTAATATGATTAATATTTAATTTATTTAAAACAACACCAGGAAAAGGGGTTCTGTTTTTCCTGTTATTAAGATACTTTTCTTTCTTTTATTCCACTTGTTCTTTTATCATTGCTATGGGCAATGGATCCTCTTGAAATGTGATTTCACAAAGTAATTTTCTGTATTTGTCTTCTGTGATTCACTAACAGCTTGTTTGACTTTCATAACAGAAAATAATTCTCCCCATATGCCAAAAGACAACTCATTTAAATAAGCCTGGCTCATGGTTTATCAAGTTGATTACATCAGTTCTTTGAAAATATAGTTTATACTATGGTTTTAGAATAAATTGCTTTCTCTGGTGTCATTTATATTTTACTAGAAAACAAACATATAATTTGTAATGCCATGTCATCATACTAATAAAACAAGCAGGGTTTTATCTTTCTATTTCATCAAAAAGTCAAATGCATAACAAATTAATGTCAATGATGAAAGTTTCTTTGCATTGTTTGGTCAAAGTGAAATGGTTTCATCAGAGCAAAGTCATTGTCACTGGTCGTAAGTGAAGCAAGCTCATGATGGTGGATGGACAGCAACTTTTGTTTCTGCATTAGAAGAATAGATTTAAGTTGCTTATTCCTACCATATAATTAGTACCAAGAGAATGTGAAAAATCATGACACATAGTATAAGTGGATACATTTTAAAGAATTAAATCCTATATTCATTTCCTAGTAATCAGTCTAGCCTATGAAAGCTAAAACAGATACATTATTTTCTCAGCAAATGGTAAGAATATAAACTGAATTCCAGACACGTATGACTCCTTATAAACAAGTATGTGATATTATATAATAGTAATTTCTACAATTTAGATAATAAAAATACAGAAATCTATAATTCAGTCTCAGGTGACTATCATTCCTGGTTAAGGTGAAGGTGTGTAGATCTATCCCTGCAGTGATTTTTTTTCCCTCTATGGACATTTTTTAAATGTTAAAAACAATGCCAAAGCCAAAACAAACCAAACCAAAAGTTACAAAATGATTAACTAATTGCAGATGCACCCTAACATGTCCGAAAAATAAAAGCTTCAAATCACTAAAAAAAAATAAGTTCTTTAAACAATCTATTTTACAATAGTCTATAAAAGAATTAGAAATAAATACGTAGGCTTTGTCTCAAGTAGCCTACAGTGCCACCTACCAACCTTACCCACACTCCCAGGCCCATGATGAAGAGCTAGTTTTTGTTTCTAAAGAATCATAGGAATACCTTTGTGATAGTTACAGAAAAGCATGTTAGGAAACCGTATTTCAGGAAGGATAAAATGGCATTTGAAGTATCCTCAGTTATGTATAAAATAGTACAAAAAGAACAAGGAAACATGATTACACATCTTTTTGAAGTACCAGAATATTATTTTTTTCCTTTACAAGTGGTTTGGAGATTATAGATGAAAAATGAGTATGTGAAAAATAATGTCTTGTGGATAATGTATTTCTAAAAAATAAGTATAGAATATTTACTGTCTACCTGAGTTTTTTCCTTCTGATTTGTTATGCACTTGATGAATTTTTTTCTTACTTTCCTAAATGCATAATATAATGAATATATGTACATACAAGGTGTCTTTCTTCATGCTTTTCCACAGACAAATTGCAATATAGCTGTGGAAAGAAAATCTATGCAATTTTATACATAGAGATGCTCTTGCTGAAATGTACCCAAATTGCTATTTTGGACAGCAGTAACTGTGACTGTAATTCTCTAACAACCAACTAATCTCTTGTTTTTTCCTCCATGATTTCTCATCATTTCTGAAAATTTTATTCTATGTAATATATTTGCAGACTGGCTTATCACTATCTTCAGAAATGTTGGCAGAACAATCAGATAACACATGCTCTTTATTTTTATGTCTTCTATAGGATGATCCCTCAATTGAGAAAAAGAATTCTCAAAAGTTACATAAATGCCTATTCATAAAGACTAAAAGATAATGAATCCTCTGTGGTATTTGTGGGCAATGACTATAGAAGATAAAAGCCTGTAGAATTTGGTCACCAGAAACTCACAGTTTTTATTTCTCCCTTATATCCCCTCTGAGATCATTTGCATTCTCTGGGCAGGAAAGTCTTCTTCCCACATCAAACTATCATCCAGGCTGTACTGCTTCAGTAGTCAGTATTTAAAAAATGACCCATTTGTGTCAATGAGATGTCTCTCTCCTGAATTTCTACTTAGGACTTTGAGAATCTAAGTAGAGTTTTCAGCATGTAGATCAAGGGGAAAAATAGGTAAATTTAGAGTTAAAAGGTAATTGTCTGAGCTGGGCATGGTGGTGCATGCCTGTAATCCCAGCTCTCGGGAGACTGAGGCAGGAGGATTGCTATGAGTTCAAGACCAGCCTGAGCTATATAGTGAGCTCCAGGACATTCTGAACTACACAGTGAGACCCTGTCTCAAAAACAAAACAAAACAAAACAACAACAACAAACAAAAACAAAAACAAAACCCAAAAGGTAATTGTTTGAAAAGTATTTAAAGGAAAGCTTTGGCTTTTTATCTTTTGTAGAGTAATCTGCCATTCAGAGAGAATTAGAAAACCTAGCTGTGAAAGTACAGATGAATTCATGGCTGTAGAAAGATGAAAAAAGACTAAAAAAAAAAGGAGCCTCTCTTTCTAATTTTTAGTTTTTGTTCCACATAAGATCAAGCACATGGATGTTCTTCAGTTTCTTGAAATTTCATCAAATTCTTTCCATAAATACTAACTTAAAGTAGTTGTGTTAGATGTTCATTTCTTGAAAACAAACAACTCCTAACTGTGGAATAAATTATTAACTGTTCACTCAGGGTCCATCTTTTGTTCTTTCTCCCTTCCTGACGAAAAGTCAGGATTTCTGTAAATGTTTCAGGTATTCTCTGAGGGAGTCCTGGGCAGTCTGGAATCAAGATGAATTAAGTGTTATCTGAAACTCAAGGAGACACTGAGAACGTGAAATGCCTGAGGATAAAAGCTTGGTACTTTTAATGGTTTCTACCTAACACATCTCCCCAAAGTCTCACGTAAGGTGGTAGGGCATAGTCACAAGGGGAGGATCACTGGGGGGTTTCCTCGGAATGGTATTTTGTTCTCCCTGGAGCCTCTCTTCTCTCTCTGCTTCTAGCTGATATGATGCGATCAGCTTTCCTCTACCAAACACTCTGAACCAGTTCACTATGGACTGAACCCATTGAAACTATGAGCCAAAGGAAACCTTTCTTTTTAAAACATTGCTGTCACCTGGCATTTTTGTCTGAGCGATTGGAAAGTGATTCATACAATACTGACGATGCTGATGTAGACAGTGGAGGAAATTGAGTTCTAGGTGGCTGACTTGAGTACGGACTAGAGGAGTGAGCAAATTTTTTCCTATAAAGGATAAAAGCTACTCAACTTTGTGTTGTAGCGCCAAAGCAGACTTAGACAGCTTGTACACTTCATTGCCTAGTACGGGGTTTCATCTGTCTGTTGAGATGAGCCTTTGGCATCCAAAGCACTGTTCTGTGCATCTGAACTGGACATGCTGATTAAGGGCAGAGTTGAAACAAATGCATGTGATATCTGATAAACGAGCTGAAATGAACTTCAAATGTAGAGGCCATGCTGGGCTGGGACCACCTGGAAAGGTTTGGTGAAGATAAGGTCTAAAGTGCATAATAAAAAGGCCACTCTTTATATGATAGAGAAAAACATAATAGCAATTTAAAAAACGAAATGACAAAATTAAAGAGGAGATACGAGAGATAGCAGTGTGAGCATTCAGGACTTGTTTAGCCTAAGCAAGTAATTCAAGTAAGAAAGAAATAAGAAAACAATTGAAATGATATTTTGTAATTTTATTGTAAAATAAAGGAGTGGAAGCTTGACTAAGGAGTATATGTTTGTGCTTTCCTTCTTTGTGCTTTCTTTGTGATTTTCTTTCTTTCTTCCCTTGTTCTCTTTCTGCTTAGTAGCTAACCTGGCATAAACACTAGACAGAATACTCTAATGTGATCATTAGTAAGGTGTCTGTGTGGAAGTTGCACAATTATTCTTCCATACACAGAGGGTTTGTAAGGCTTGTTTCTATCTTTAACTATACACAGTAAATTGGAAGATAATGTATTTACTCTCAAGAGGTTTCTAGGTTTAAAAAGGCAATGCAGATCAATGCAAAAATAAGATAATTTAGAAAGAGCCAAGAGGTTCTATTCCTGTAACCTTTGTATACCTATCTGCTTCATAAGCCCCAAATAGTTGAAATTCTTCTTTGGAAAGCACGTAATTATTCTTAACTTTCTATGTGTATTTCAATGTCTTTTTTGTTCCTCCATTTCTCCATGGCTGCCTTCTTTTGTGCTAAATTGACATGTTCTAATATACCATTTTAATTCTTTTGTCATTTCCTTTACAATACTTTTGGAGTTATTTTCACAGTGATTATCATAAGGGTTGCAATGAACATCTTATTTGTATCAACCTATTGGAATTAATACCAACTTAATTTCATGGTATGTAAAATCTTTGCTTTGATATAGATTATTTCTCTTCCCCTCTTTCGAGCTGTTACTGTCATGTAAATCACATCTCTAGACATTATGTGTCAATCAACATAGATTTATAATTATTGCTTTAGTTGATCTACATCTTTTAATTCAGATGATAGAGAAAAGCAGTAACAATACATTTATATTTTATTTTATAATTGCATCTGTATAAATCTGTGCCACTGTGTTTTGTTTCTTGATGATGATTCCAGTTAGTGCATATGTCCTTTCATATTGATAGGAAGGACTCCACTAGTACTTTTAACAGGGCACACAGTATCTAGTGATAAAGTTGTTATCTTTTTGCTTACAGGGGGATTTCTTAATTTTTCTCATTTCTGAAGAACAGGTTTTGCTGGATGTAGAGTTTCCAGTTGACAGTTTTTCTGCCAGAACTTTGAAAACAGTAAAAGTTTATTGGTACTTTTAAGGTACACAGTACAGTTACATTCATCATTGGGACCTTGTACCTTTACATGATATGTTTTGATTCTTATTTTTTCCCCATTCTCCTGCCCTCCCTTTGCCCCCCTCTTCCTGTCCCTATTTACAAAGACTTTAAGACTTCTTTTTACTATGCTTTCACTTTCCACATATTCTTGTTTTCAGTTACCTTTGCTCAATTGTGGTCTAAAAATTTAAACAGAAAACTTTAATAATGAACAATTCTTCAGTTGTAAATTGCACACTATTCTGAGAATAGTAAGGAAGTCAGGTGCTGCCCTGCTCCATCTTGCCCTGAATGGGAATCATCAGTTTGTCCAGCATATCCACACTACAGATACAACTCAGCCTTGACTATCTCATGGGCCATGATAGCATCATGGCACTTCTTTTCAAGGAATGCTTATTTAATTTAAAAAGGGCCTGAAAGAGCAAGACTAGCAGTCCTGGAAAAGTGGATATGCCAATCAGAAGTGATAAAGGGCTTAGGTCAAGTGGAAAGGTGAAAGAACAACAAAATACTTTGAGAGAGAGAGAGGAAACTTCATGTGATATTTATTAAAGTATATTATAATCATTCTATTGTATTAGTATTTATTATTATTAATGTCTTACTGTACCTAAATTACAAATTAAATCTTATCATAGTTGTTTATGTATCAAAAATGTTAGTATACTCCCATATAGGGTTCAGTAACATCAGTGGTTTTAGGCATCTATTGGGACTGTGGTAATGTATCTCCTGTGGATTCAAACCTCCCATGGATTTATAACCTCTGTGATTTATGATGAGAAATTATCTGTTAATCTTTGAGAATCTGTGGTACATGATTGCTCTTTTCTGATGCTGCTTTCTTTCTTTTTCTATCTTATTGAGTTTATTGCTGGTTTTTACGTATACAGTACAGTTACATTCATCATTGAGATCTTGTACCCTTACATGACAGATCTTGATTCTCATATTTCCCCCATACCCCTTCCCTCCTTTCACCCCATACACCCTCCCCTATTTACAAAAACTTTGTTTCCATTTTTTTCCTTTTCTCATATTTTTTTCTTTTTTATTGAGTTTATTGGTCATTAAAGAGATGCAGATGAAAACCACACTGAGATTCCTCCTCACCCCACAAAGAATGGCTGCTATCAAGAAATCACACAATAACAAATGTTGGCGGGGTGGTGGGGAGAAAGGAACCCTTCTCCATTGTTGGTGGGAGTGCAAATTGGTGAAACCACTATGGAAATCAATACGGAGATACCTCAAAGAGCTGGGACTAGAGGTTCCATTTGACCCAGCTATCCCTCTGCTGAGTATCTTTCCAAAAGAATAAAAAGAATCATAGCACAATAATCTATGCACACCTATGTTTACAGCGGCACAGTTTGTAATGACTAAAACTTGGAAATAGCCCATTTGACCATCAGTTGGAGACTGGATAAAGAAGATGTGGTTTTTCTATGAAATGGAATACTATTCAGGTATCAAGAATGAGAAATTAGATTCATTCATAGGAAAATGGATACATTGAGGATATACTCCTAAGTGAAATAAATAACTCACACATGTGTAAATACTGAATAGTTTCTCTTTTGTGGAAAACTATAATAGTACATGATATCCTAATGAGATAATTGACCATATGAAATAGGAAGAAAAGGGCTAAAGAAAAAAAATCTCATATTTTTTCTTGTCCCTCATTTCTTTTCCCCTATCCTTCCCACTTCCCCTACTCCATTAGACCTTTTCTTCCTATTTCATATTATCAGTTATAAAATTTGTATACAGTTATACAATTTACACTTTAAGTTTTTCACACCAGAGAAACTATTCGGAATTTACATGTGTGATTTATTTATTTCACTTAAATGTATGTCCTCAATATGCATCCATTTTCCTATGACTGATTCTAGTTTCTCATTCTTTTTTTTTTTTTTTTTGTACCAGGGATCAAGCTCACGTTCTTGCGCTTGTGAGGCAAGTGGTTGCACCACTTAGCTAAATCTCCAGCCTTGTAGTTTCTCATTCTTTATGGTTGAGTAGCACTTCATTTTGTAGAAAAACCCCATCTTCTTTATCCAGTCTCCAACTGATGGGCAAATTCCAAGATTTAGCTATTACAAACTGTGCCGCTATAAACATGGGTGCACATATATCACTGTGGTATGATTCTTTTAATTCTTTTGGAAAGATACCCGGCTGCCGCTACTTTCAAGAGTCTGATTATTGTTTTGGCCCTTAACCATCTGATTATATTAGATATCAGAATCTATCTCCATGTTTATCCTACTGGATACTCCTTGTGGTTCTTGGATTCATATATTACTATTTTTAATTAAAAGGATGTTTTCAGCCATTATTTTTTCAAATATTCTTTGCCTTTTTCTCTATTTTCTTTCCAAGATGCTATTATGCAGACACTGGTACATTTAATGTCCCTCAGGTTCCTGACTTGCTGAATATATTCTTTCATTCTTTCTTTCTTTTTGCTCTTTAGCCTGGGTAGTCTCAATTGGCTATTTTTTCTTTTAGCTGTTCAAATTTTCTATTGAGTCTGGACTGCATTTTTTTTTTCATTTCAGCAATCATACTTTGAAACTCATAATTTTGCTTAGCTCTGTTTCATGATTTTTATCACCATACTGATATTCTTTACATGATTAACCATACCTTTTGCATACTTTTACTTCTTCAGACATGGTTTCCTTCAGTCTGTGGGACACACTTTATACCACTGACATAAGCCTTTAGGTAATAACTCCGGTGTCCGGGCCTCACCAGAAGAGTTTATTTTGATTTATTGATCCCTGAAATATGGGCATATTTTCTTGTATCTTTGTATATCTTCTAATGCTATATTTAAAACTGAATGTTTCAAATATTGTAATGGAGCAACTTGCGAAATCATATTTTCCCTCATCTGCCCTGGAGTTTGATGTTTTTGCTGCTGTTTTTTAGTTATTGTTTATATTTTTATATGGCATTTCAACATACTTCTAAAAATATGTATTATTTTCATGTGTAGCCACTGAAATATCTGACCAGTTAAGCTAATTATCAACTAATGACTGCACATATCTTTTCTTATATGTCTAGAACAAATAAGCCTCCCAGTTTTGGTGAGGGGCTCTAGATATGTGTTAGAGATTGTCTTTAAAATTCAGCCACCTGTTGACATCTCTGCTTTTGTTTCACTTCTTGCTAGGGCAGCAACTTAATTTCAGATATAGATGAAAGAGAGTTTGAGGTATTCTCAGGTCTTTCTGGAGCACAATCACAGTCTTATACATGAAAATGACCCTCTACATTCCTAGGAACATCTTGGATCCTTTCGGGGACCAGATAGACATCTGATTCTGTAGCGTTTTTCATTACATTCTGGTTAGTCTATTCCTTTCTGCAACTGTGATTCAATTGTGATCCAATTTCTCAGGCAGTCCTGATGGTAATTGCCCATATAGTTAGATAGATAGATAGATAGATAGATAGATAGATAGATAGATAGAATCTATATCTATATCTATCTATCTATCTATATATGTTTATTCTTCCACAGAAAAGTTTTATTTTATTTAATTTTTTTTGCATTGGATAATCTCTTGATTAAAGTCCGATGAAGGCAGCCTTACAGAGTCTTCCAGGAAATCATCTAACATCTATAATATTCTCTGGAAATGTTTTTTTCAAGAAGGTAAAGCTTTACTCAGTTCCTTTTATTCTCCTAATGACTGTTAGGCCACTGCATTTCACCATAATATGGGCACTGGTTTTCAATGTTAGGTAGGGATGGAACCAAAGTTAAAATTTCACAAAGCTCTTTCTCATTGTTTATTATCAAAATTCAGCTTCTTTTCTGGATTAAATCCTCCTTGGATTGCCACAAATCTTTGATTAATTTCTAGAGTTCAGAAAATGTTGATTCTGATAATTTTTGCCAATTTTTTCATCACTTGGGTAGAGGAAATAATTTCTGCTATTTTGACCAACATTTGTTCTCCTGTCTACTATATTAAATAATTTAAAGTAGAATATTTTAACCTCTCAGAATAAAACTTCAATATCAAATTTCTAACTGCTGATTTTCATGTTTGATAGAATAAAAATAAAATTAATTTTAAATTTATTCCCTCATCTTTTTTCCAAAATTGATCAAAAGCATAGAAATCATTTTTTACTAGGTAACCACCAGGATGATGAATTTTCATTTAAAGTAAACCTGGAAGAAAGATAAAAGGAGGAAATTCAATAGTTTCATTACTTCCCTACCCCTTTTCAGATGTTTTCTCTGCATGGCTATTATATTAAGCAATTAAATTCTGTACATAAATCTTAGAAATTTAATGCCCTGAAATTAGAACTAGTCAAGTTTAAGTTATTTTAGCAGTCATGACTATGTTATTAACTCGGAAATGTTTTATTATAATTTTTCACTATCACAAGATGTTGGCAATAAATTAAACTACTTTATTTTTTTCTCTTTACTCTTTTTCCTATTAATAATACTGCCATCATAATCTTCTTTGGCCAGAATCTTTTAAAAAATTTAATTTTCTTTTTATTTTGTGCCAGGCTCTGCTAACTTACCCGCTCTGAGCTCTAATTCCTCCTGCTCCAACTTTCCAAAGGCCAGTATTACAGGTGCACATGGGCCATCATGTCTGGCTTCCTATTACTTTCATATCAAGAAAGTACAGTATACCCAAATCAAGCCACTGATCCCTTTTGCATAATTTTTCCCCCGTGCAGTTTGTAAGCATGGTTTGTAGTGACTGAAAAAATCACCAAAGAGTAATTAAGAAACCTTCCAAAGTGACAGCAGTTAATTGCGAGAGCCAGGAACTCTGGAAGCACAGCCTGGATTCCGCCACTCCCTCTACTGCCTCTCTCTTACCACAGATCAACCAGCGTAAGGAGAAAAAGATTAGGTCAAAAGAAATAGAATTACTAGAAAATGTAAAGGAGATGAGGGAGATGGGGGGGTATATCATAGCTGCAAGTATTTAACAATATAGTATCAAATTTAGTGATAAAAGACAAGCCAAATGAGGAACAAAAGTCATATTTTCTTTATGATAGTTCAGCTCTAACAAGAGCAGCCATATGAAGGTTAAAATACTATGTTATAATAGCTATTTGTTTTAATGCAATGTGAAGGCTTTAAACAAATAAGCCATGAGTCTTGCCTTCAAGAAAAATATTGGGGAGGTAGAAAGGGAGGGAATAAAAAAAAACTATAATTTTAAAAATCAAGCAAATAGGAATACACAGACAAGCTGCATAAAGGTATTATCCATTTGTTTATATATTATGTATTTTATATCAAATTATATAATGATATAATTATAAATAAAACTAAGAATATACTTAGAAATCCTACTAGACGTTTAGATTAATATACTGACTTCACCAAAAAAAGTTACACGCATTTGAGGAAAACAGAAAACCACAATCTAAGTGGTTGAAGACTTAGATGAGCAGAAATAATGAGTTCTATTATTTTGTTCCTTTATTGTTTTCAGCATTAATCTTCTCTCTTGCAGTTAGAGTGACTGCTTTAGCTCCTTTAGTCACTTCCCAAGCAGTGGAGAGTGCCTTCCTCTTCTGAAGAATATAACTCAGAAGTCGTACTTACCATTTCTACTATGATCCCCTTGTCTAAAATATAGCTCCACTTACCTATGAGTGTGGAGTAGGGGGCAGAACAATTTGTCCCTATTGGTGGCATGTGCCAAAGAATTAAATTACCTACGTCAATGTGACAACACTGCTAACCCTAAGATCTGAGCCTCTGTGTCAATGTGGTTTTCACTGAACCGCACATGGTCAGTCTACATATCTCCTGAGGTAATAGATTCACATTTAGGAATAATTTTATAACCAATCAGATTTGTGAACCCTTATTTTAACGGAAACTTGCCTTTTGATTAATAAACTGTCTATTCACTTGTCCCTGTCTGCTTTTGTCACTGTGTGCTTTACATTTGTGAGACTGAGTTTGTATGCAGTGTGTGTATTGGCTTAATCAGTTCCTCCTTGAACAAGTATAAAAGGTCTTACTGGATATTCCTCATAAAGACTTCTCTTTGGCTACTAGAAATTATCCCTATCCTTTTATTTGTGTGCCTGAGAACTCCCTTATTTAAATACATCTACCTGGAGTCTAGAGTTTTGTGAAAAACTCCATCAATGATGATTAGTTTCTCATTGTTTCTACAGACAGAAAGTGACACACGTAGCACTCTTTCTGGTTGTGGCTATGGTTGAGCTGGTCCCATTCTAAATCACAGCTCATGTCTCCTCTCAACAACCTTCACTTACACTACAACTCTAATTCATGTGACTGTCTTTCAAAATGGCAGAATTTCAGCAAGATCTTTTAAAGTTAAAGGCAATCCTTGTGGAAGAGAATTTTGATATGAATGAATATACTTTACCTGTGAAATATCACAGTACAAAAGTGAATATAATACCAAAAATTTAATTGCTATTTAATTTTTCATGAGTATAAAGAGTCTTTCAAAATAAATTGAGATTTCAAAATTGATTCTTTAGAGGATTCTTGGGCCAAGTCAAGCTAAAAATGCACAAAGCTTGAAACTTGCTTGTCAGTAATGTTTCCAAATCAAGACCTGAAACTAGTGAAATAAATATTATAATTTTTACATCAACAGATGAGGAAATAGAAATAGTTGAGGAAACAAAAAAAATTCACTTTCTATCCTCATAGCCTGTGAATAGTTACTTTACATATCAAAAGAAATCTTGTAGCTGTGATTAATCTGAGCATCTTGACCTCACAATATTATTGTGGATTATGCGGTGTTGAGGAGAATGCAGATAATATAAGCAAAAGAGTTTTATGTTGGAAAGAAAGACATGGGAGGCTAGTAGTGAGGGAAAGATATCTGCTAACTTTCAATATACAGGACAGGATATGGCCAATAAATTTAGGTGGCCTTAGGAGTGTGAGAAGGAACCAGAGTAGACTTTTTTCTGGAGTATCTAGGAAAAATGTAGCCCTACTGACCCTTTGCTGTTAATCTACTGAACCCATTTTGCTGTGAATATCAGAGCTATAGGTGAAAATTAATGCTTCAAACCATTGAGTTTATGGTAACTTGTTATACCAGCAAAAGGAAAAATAATTCAGCTAGGAAATGTTGAAGTATTTGTTTTACCTCACACAAACACACACACACACACACACACACACATACATCTTTTTTTGTTTGTTTGTTTGTTTTTTGCTTTTTGTTTTTTTCAGCTTTAATTGAGTTTATTGGTACATTTTAGGGGTACAGTACAGTTACATTCATTGTTGGGATCTTGTACCTCTTCACATCTTTTACTGTAATTTAAAAAAATGTTACATTTTAGATCCTTCTAAACTCAAATGCTGTACACAAATCCCAAAGGAAACCAAAGTAAGATGTAAGCCATAAGAAGGAAACCCAAGAGAAGGTCCAGAATCCATCAGTAAGTGTGTGCAGATGAGAAACTGACATGTATTAGAGCTTCATACTCCAGCCAAAGGCCTTCCTGGAAAGACAAGAGCTATGCAGGTCAGCAAGCAATAATCAGAGGTCCCCAGATACCACAGGTAAGTGTCTGCAGACCTCAAAGAGAACCTCGCTAAGACATGAGCAACTTGGGGGCACAGTCCCCACCCAAAGGCCCTCCCAGACAATAGACAGGGGGCAGGCCCTAGCCAGAAGCACACCCAGATACTAACCCACTTTGCTGTCAGTACAGGCCCCAGCCATAGCCCCAAGGGGATGACAGGGCATTGCAGAGATCCAGAAGGCCACCATACTGAACCCAGGAATTGGTGCAGGGGTGAGCAGCAGAGAAATGGTCTCTTCTTGGCTTGCTGAGAATTGAAGAACACTGGGTGAGTACAAAGTTGCTTCAGGGCTGGAGATTTAGCTCAGTGGTTCGGTGGCCTGCCTTGCAAACACAAGGACCTGAGTTCAATCCCTGGTACAAAAACAAACAAACAAACAAAAAATGTTGCCTCAACAAAGGCAGAGCGGGCTGCCTCCACTGAAATGAGAAGACATCTAAACAAGTCTCAAAACCAGACTCCCAGATCACCTAAGGCAACCCCTAAGGGTAATGAGATGGAACAATCTGATACTCAAACACTTGTACTCCCTGAACTGGCAATGGAAGAGGATCCAGAAAGAAAATGAAATCAGAAATAATTTCTCAGATAAGAACAGAGATAGTGCAAGTTATGATTAATAACTCCATAAAATAGATGCAAATAGATATCCAGGAGATTAAACACTCCACTGAAAATTTACACAGTAGAATGAGCCAAATTTGAGGACAGAATATCAGATATATGACAGGATTATAATTAGTGACCAGTAAAAGGAAAGTTTCTTAAAAATAGTAAGGGACCATAAGAAATCAATCCAACAGCTACTAGATGAATGCAAAGAAGAATAACATAGGACTGATTGTAGTCAGTGAAGAAACAGGAGAGAGTACAAAAATCTCAACAAAAACAAAGAACAAAAGAAATGTACACAGAAGGAATAGCATAAAAGTTCCCGAGCAGGGGAAAAGAACTTGATATACAGATAGGTAGGTCATATAGGGTTCCAACTAGCTGTGATTAAAAAAAAAAAAACCTTACACATAGGCATATAATAGATAAGATTCAAGAAACCTAAGAGAAGAATAAAATTCTGGAAGCAGTTAGAGAAAATAAACAAATCATATGCACAGGAAAGCCCATCAGAATCACAGCAGACTTCTCAACACAAACCCTCAAGTAAAGAAGAGCCTGGAGTGAAGTGTTTTAAGCCCTAAAAGAAGACAACCTCCAACACAGATTTATGAACACTGCAAAAACTATCTTTCAAAATTGATGGACAAATAATATACTTTCATGACAAAGAACACCTTAGAAACTTAATGAATACCAAACCAGCTCTCAAAAAAATTTTAAACAATATCCTAGTGAGGATCACAACCCCAGAAAGCCCAGCAGAATGAATTCATCAGGCAAGATAAGAAATTAAATGTAAAGGGGGTTAAACTAACAAAAAGAAAAAGTCATGACAAGGATAAATCAATACATATTAGTTATAAACATCAATGTTAATGGTGCAATTCACCAATCAAAAGAAATAGATTGGCAAAATGGGCCAAGAAGCAAGATTCAGCAATAGGCTTCATACAAGAAACACACTTAAATTAAAAAGAAACTCACAGACAAGTTAAAGGGTAGAAAAAATATTTCATGTAATAGGAATCCCCCCCAAAAGCAGGAGTAACTGTGCTATTGGCAGATAAAATGGATTTCAAACCAACACTAGTTAAAAGAGACAAAGAAGGCTACTATATCCTTCTAATGGGAATAATCCAAGAGGAAAAGATAAAAATCATACACACACACACACACACACACACACACACACACACACCAAATACTAGTGCACCAAACTGTATAAAGCAAATGCTAACAGACATAAAAAATCAAATAAGCACTAATACATTAGTCGCGGGGGAACTCAATACCCCACTGTCACAAATAGATCAATTAGACCAAAAAAAAAAATGAACAATGAAATACTAGAACTTAGCCAAACTCTTGAACAAATGTACTTAACAGATGTTTACAGAGTGTTCCACCCCACAAAATCAGAATGCATACTCTTTTTGTCTGCATATGGATCTTTTTCCAAAATAGCCCAATGAACATGATTAAGTAAGTGCAAAGGAATTGAAGTTATCCCCTGTCTATTACCAGACCATAGCGTGATGAAATTGGAGATCAGTAGCAATAGGAAGCACAAGAATTTCATAACACATGGAAATTGAACAACACACTTCTGAATAACCAATGGGTCACAAAAGAAATTGAAGAAATCAGACCATTTCTACAATTATCAAAGTGCAATACAACATATCAGAATCTATGGGACACAAAGCAATCTTGAAAAGGAAATTGATAATAATGAATACGCATACTAGGAAAACAGGGTGAGCTGAAATGAACCATGTGATGCTGAAACTCAAGCTTCTAGAAAAAGAAGAACAGGACAAACCCAAAGCTCATACAAAAGAGAAACTTACAAAGATCAGAGCAGAAATCAATGCAAAGGAGACTAAGACACTGATACAAGAAATCAGGGAAGAAACGAGTTGGTTCTTTGAATGAATAATCAAAATTGACAATTCCTTAGTCTATCATATCATAAAAAGGAAAGGAAAGACCCAAATCCATGCAATTTGGAATAAAAAGGATGAAATTACAATGGACTTAGCAGAAATGCAGATCATCAATACCTACTTTAAGAACCAATAAGATGGAAAACAAGAAGAAAGAGATTCCTAGATATGTGTGAATTATCAAAGTTGAACAAAAAAGACCTAATAATTCTAAAGAATTCAATATACATCATCAAATTTGAAAATGTAATTAAAAACTTACTAATGAAGAAAAGCCTGGGTCCTGATGGCTTCATTACTGAATTCTACAAGACAGAGAACTATTGCCATTACTGTCTAAACTTGTTAATGAAATCGAAAGGGAAGCAATACTCCTAAATTCATTCCTGGAAGTAAGCATCGCTTTGATTCCAAAAGCAGAGAAAGGCCCAACCTAAAAAGAACTCTAGGCCAATGTTACTAATGAAAATAGATTCAAAAGTTCTCATTAAGATTCTGGAAAACAGAATGCAGAAGATCCTCAAGAAGATCATAGACCTGACCAAGTGGGATTCATCCCAGGGATGCAGGGAACGTTCAACATATGTAAATCAATAAACATAATACACTATATTAATAGAGCCAAGGACAAAAACCATATGATAATCTCAATAAATGCATAAAATGCATTTGACAAAATCCAACATCCATTCATGACAAAAACCATACAGAAAATTAGACTAGATGTTTTTTATTCCAAACTGATAAAAGCCAACTATGAAAAACCAACAGCCAATATCATACTAAAAGGTCAAAAACTGAAATCCTTCACACTAAAATCAGGAACAAGGCTAGGATGTCTACTGTCACACTCCTGTTCAATATAATTTTGGACACATTAGTCACAACAATTAGACAAGAGAAAGAAATAAAAAGGAATAAATGTAGAATATAAAGAAATTATTTGCAGATAACAAGATACTCTATATAGAAGACTCCAAGAACTCCACCAAAAGTCTTCTGGATTTAATATTTTAAATATCATACCACAGAGATATATGTGCACCCATGTTTATAGCAGCATAGTTTTTAATAGATAAAAATTAGAAACAGCCACATCGCCCATAAACTGAGACTCAGAGAAAATTTGTTTTTAAAAATAAAATGGAGTACCATGCAGGAATAAAGAATGATAAGTTAGAGATATTTATAGCTAAGTGGATGCAGTTGAGGTGATACTCTGAAGTAAAATAAATAGGACAGACACTATATATAATATATAGTTTTTCTAGTGTGAGAAACTGAAAGTGTAAATAAGAACTAAAAGGCATAATAGATAAGGTGAAATAGGAAGAAAAGGTCTAAAGTGGAAAAGGGAGTGGGAGGGATTGGAGACAGAATGGAATGGAATAAATATGTGAAAAGAAATAAAAAGAAAGTATTTGTGAATAGGGAGGGGTGGAGGAGTTGAAGGGAGGGCAAGGGAATGGGGAAAACATGAGAACCAAGATATATTTTGTAAAGGTATAAATTTCCAAAGATGAATGTTATTATGGTGTATGCTTAAAATGTAGCAATAAAACTGATTTAGAAAAGAAATCCAAGAGCAAAATTTTGTGATAAACACAGGCCTGTATGCATATGTGTGTGTGTGCGTGAGTGTGCATGTGTGCAAATATCCAGACACTTTTAAGGTCATATATTGTACATAGGTAGGAAGTACCCTTCGATGTTGTAATACATATACATATTGTGTAATGTTCCAATCAGGGTGAAAATATCTATCTTAAAAATCAATGTATTATTGCTTTTGGATGAAGACATTTAAAATCCTTTCATTTACCTAGTTAAAAACTCCACTATATCATTTACAGTTGCTGCACAGCACAGTAGCAGGTATTTCTCCTCTCTAACTATAACTTACTATTCACTAATTAACATTTCCCCACTTCTTCCCACATTCTTCATAGCCTCAGGTAACTGCATGCTGCTCTCAGCTTCTGTGAAACCGATGCTTTTAGATTCCATATATGAGTGAGATCATAGAGTATTTGTCTTTTTGTCCTTCTCTTATTTCGCTAAACATAACCATTTCCAGTTTGATCCACATTGTGCCAAATGAAAAGAATTCATTTTTTATGGCTGAATAGTTTTCCATTTTGTATACTGCCAGATTTTCTTGATCTATTCATCATTTAAGGGGCAATTAGATCGACTTTCTATCATGACTACTATTAGTAGTTTTGCCAATAAATATGGGAGTACAGGTGACTCTTTGATTAAATGACTTCACTTCCTTTGGATAGAGGCCTACAAGTGAAACTGTTGGCTCATCTAGTAATTTTCTTGTACTCCTTAGTCTTTTCTACAATGACTATACTCATTTACATTTATACCAAATGTATGCATATTCTAACTAATGCTTTCTTTTTGTGTATGCCTTAACCAGCACTTGCTAAAAAGTCTTTCTGATATCAGCTATTCTAATGGGAGTGAAGTGCCTCATTATGATTTTGATTTGCATTTCCCTGATGATCAATAATGTTGAATATTTTTATATATGTTAGTAATTTCTGCATTTTTTTCTTTTGAGAAATGTCTACTTGGGCCTATTCACTACATGTAAATCAGATTTTTTGAAAGCTATATGCTTTTTTATATGCTGAATATTAACTCCTTTTTGAGTACATAGTTTGCAAATATTTTCTTCCATTCTGTAGGTTGTCTTTTCACTACATTGATTCTTTCCTTTGTTGTGCAGATTTTTAGTTTGATGTAATACCACTTGTTTGTTTTTCCTTTTTTTCCTGTGTTTTTGTATCTTATCCAAAAATCAGTGACCACAGTTCCGAAGACTCTCCTGTGTTTTCTTCTAATAAATTCTCAGTTTCATGTCTTGCTTCTAAGACTTTAATCTCATTTGAGTTGGCCTTTTAATTGGTGAGAGATAGGAGTCCAGTATAATTATTCTGCCTGTGGATATCCAATTTCTCTGGCACACTTTATTGAAAAGACTTTTTCCTAATGTATGTTCTTAGCACCTTTGTTGAACATCAGTTGACTATAGTTGTGCGACTGAACTTCTGGACTGTGTGCCTTTGGTCCATGTGTTTTTAATGCCATTGTTATGCTATTAATCGCCATAAATTGTTTTGGGTGAATTGGGAATTTTAACAAGTATTTTAATATTGATTCTTCCGATCCATAAACACTATATGTGTCCTGTTTAATTTATTACAGAAATATTGTATAGGCTTCATGGTAAAAATCTTTTACCTCTTTGGTTAGATTTATTCCTGGACATTTTATTTTGTTTTTTGTAGCTACTAGAAATAAATTTTCTCCATAATTTATCTTTCAGCTAATTTATTATTGATGTATATAAATAGTACTGCTTTTGTGTATTAATTTTGTATCCTACAATTTACACATATTTCTTTACTAGCTCTAACATGTAGTTTATGGTGGAGTCATTGGTATTCCCTATGCACAAGACCAAATCACGTACGAGCAGGGACAATTTGACATCTTCACAATCTGTGTGCTCTTTGTTTTTATTTCTACCTTTATTTCTCGGGTTAGGACTTCTGGTAAAAAAAGGTTGATTAGAAGTCGTGAAGGTGGACACGCTTTTCTTATTACAGATTTCAGAGAGAACCTTGACCTTTCAACATTTGGAAGATTTGAAACATTCACTGTTGGCTTGTGCTCTATGGCCCTTACTACAGTGAGTTATTCCTTACTTGTTGAGAGGTTTGGTTTTTACTTTTAATTTTTATCATGAAGGGATACTGAATTTTATCAATGACTTTACTGTAACTATTCAGCGTACCATATAGCTTCTGTCCATTCTGCTGATAGAGTATATCCTGTTTATTGATTTGCATATGGTGAACTGTCCACTGTGACAAATTGCCATTGAAAATGACGAATAACCTCTTTGATGTATTGCTCAATTTGGTTTGCTGACATTTTGTTGCAGACTTTTGCAGTTGTTTTTCTCTTGTGTTCTTATCTGTTTCTGGTATCAGTGATGTTGGCCTTCAAGAACGTGTTTTGCACGTTTCCTTCCTCTTTAATTATTTGGAATAATTAAGTAAAATTGATATTAGTTCTTCTTTAGACATTTCGAAGAATTCAGCGATCTGTCTGGTCTTGTGTTTTTTTGTTTGTTTGCTTTTTGGCTGGGATACTTTATGTTGCTAATAAATTCAATTTCATCATTTGTTATTAATCAGTTTAGGTTTTCTATTTTTATGATTCAGTCTCAATAAGGCCACAGTCCAGAAATTTGTCCATTTCTTCTAGGTTGTTAAATTTTGGAGTATAGTTACTCATAATAATCTTTAATAATCCTTTGTATTTCTGAGTTATCAGTGCAACATCTTTTTTTTAAATCTTTGATATTATTTTTTGAGTATTCTCTCTTTTTTCTTAGTCTGGATAAGAATTTTTAAATTCTGTTAAGGAACCAGATCTTTATTTCTTTTGGTTTTTCAGCTGCTATTTCATTTATTTCTGCTATGATTTATTTATCATTTTTTTCTCATCCTATTAATTTTAGGTTTGGTTTGTTATTACTTTCCTTGTTCATTGAAGTTGATCATTTGCAGTCT
Source organism: Fukomys damarensis (assembly GCF_012274545.1). Taxonomy (NCBI): domain Eukaryota; kingdom Metazoa; phylum Chordata; class Mammalia; order Rodentia; family Bathyergidae; genus Fukomys; species Fukomys damarensis. The sequence goes on along the minus strand of NW_022900918.1, from coordinate 27,657,698 downwards.
CTGCTTTTCGGATACAGCATTAATTGCTGTGTACCACCTTCTTAGCAAGTATTGCTTTACTGTATTTCATAATTTTTGTCCCCAATTTAATTTGTTTCAAGATATGTTGATATTTTCTTCCGAATTTCTTTCTTGACTCATGCTTGTTGATGATTAACTTGTTAAATTTCTGTGAATTTATAAGGTTTCTTGTTTATAATTTCTAGTTTTATTGAATTGAGTTTAGAAAAGATAATATGGTTTCAATTAAAAAATTAAAAATGTTTTGGCCTATCATACGATCTGTTCTTGAGAATGTTCTTCTATGTGCTGTTGAATGTTATATACTATTCAGGTTTTGGAGGTAATTTTGTATAGATGCAAGATCCATTCTGTTGAGGGTGAAGTTTAACTCTATAATTGCTTTATTGAATGGGGGGTCTGGATGATCTATCCATTTCTGAAACAGGGCACTGAAGTCCTTTTCCATTGCTATGTTGGAGTTCATCTCTTCTTTTATGTATAGTAATAGTCGATCTAATACTAGATACAAAATATTTACAACAAATGTTTCTTCCTCAAAAGTTGACTCTTTGGTCATTATATAATGACTTTTCTCGTCTCTTTTTACTGCTTTTATTTTATAATTTATTTTATCTGATATAATTTTGGCTACTCCACCCTTTTGTGTTTTCTTACTCATTTTGCATGCAATATCTTAATCCATCCCTTCACTTTCAGGTTGTGTGAATTCTAAGAGGCGGCCTTAAATTCTGGTAAGTAGCATAGAGTTGGATCCCTTTAAATAAAAAGTATCCAGTCACTCTATTTTTAAATTGCATAATTTAACACATTACACACATGTATATAAGTTTATTGAAAGAATTCTTACTGCCGATATTTTGTTACTTATTTTCTAGTTCACTTTTTCTAGTTTCATTATTTTCTAGTTTATTTTTGTAGTTCAATTTTTTCTCTTTTCTTGCAGTTTTCTTTTGTGATTAAGTGATTTTTCTCTAACAGTATTGTTGGGTTCCTTGTCAATTATTGTTCTGTGTCTACTATTAGTTTTATTTTTTTCTTGCATAGTTGACTTTAATAAATTATTACCTGAAAATGTGTTATCTAAAAGTAGACATTAAATACATCTTCCTCTTTCATTTCTACAACATCATAAATTCAACACCAAGAAAGTTTTCTACCTAAATTAACAACATATAAGCACATGTAGCATATATATTTCAAAATAACATGATCACATGACATTTTAAAGTAAAACAACTCAGAGAATCCTTCAGTTTAGCATTTATATATTTTATTATTCTATGACTCAGTGTAATTTGGAAAGTTGGTAATATATTTGTTTTGTATAAATAGAAGGATATGGGGTTAAAAACCTTTTAATATAGTATTATTACCAGATTTTAATACTATTAGTATTAACATTTTTAGCTTTGTGGTTACCATGAGGCTTACAGAAAACATCTTTTGATTTAAAAACTAATTTTAAAATGGAGCAGTTTAACTTTGATCATAAATACTGTTTTTTTGTTTTTTGTTTTTTGTTTTTTTTTGTAGTGGAGATCAAACTCAGGTCCTTGCACTTGCGAGGCAGGCAGATGCATCACTGAGCTAAATCCCCAGCCCTTGATCATAAATACTTTATGCATAAAGACAAGCAAGAAAAAACAACGTAAAGTATAAATAATAAACTATAATCACACGCCATTCCTTCTCACATTTAAAATTTTTGACATCTCATTTTACATCTTTATATACTATCTCTTAGCATATTAATGTACTTATTTTAGTTGTTTTTATGCTTCTGATTAAAGAGTTGAACAGTTTACATACAGTATTGCAATATTAAAAGATTTATAATATTAGAGAATTTCTTAACATTTTTTCATTAAGTTTATTGGTCCATTTTAGGTACACAATACAGTTACATTCATCATTGGGATCTTGTACCTTTGCATGACGTATCTTTGTTCTTATTTTTTCCCCATTCCCCTGCCCTCCCTTCGACCCCTCCACCCCTCCCTACCTACAAAAACTTTGTTTCCATTTTTTCCTTTTCTCATATTGTTTCTTTTCCCTTTTCTGTAATTGCTCTTTCAAGGGAATTTTGTATTTTCTGATATTTTCTCTAACTCATTAGCATATCTTTCACTTTTCAGAATTCTGTTTAGTATATTTTGAAGGACAGTGCCGATAATAAATTCTCCTTTTGTTGTGTGGGAATGTCTTTATTTCTCCTTCATATCTAAGGGATAAGTTTGCTGGGTACAGTATTCTCCTTTGGCGTTTCTTTCCTTTATTACTGTGAAAGTCTCATCGTTAAAGTACTGGCCTTTAAGATTCTGCTGAGACATCAGCTCTAAGGCAGATTTCGATATTCTTCCTTGTTATTTGCTTTTTCTCTTGCTGAGAAAACCGTCTCATTTTCCACTTTTATTTAAAAATGTATATCTTACTTTTCTCGTTGTTGAGAGAAACACCCAACACCCAAAGTTATAGGGAGAAAGGTTTATTTTAGCTTACAGTTTTTAGAAGTTTCATTCCACACTCACCTGGCTCCACAGAAGGGTGGCATGGGAGAAGGGCATTGCAGAGGAGAAAGAGTTCATGGCATGGCAGGCAGAAGGCAGTGTGCAGCACAAGTGAGTCTGCCTTTCCCTTTCGTCCCATCCAGGCTACAGGCCTTTATGGTGGTGCCACCCACACACAGGGTGGGGCTTTTACCCTAGTAATTCCATTCAGCCATATTCAGATCTTGCTAAATCAAACCAGTGGACTCATTTAGTACCACATAGCCTTGATCCCAGTGTCACACCCTTGATCAATGATGGCAAACCTTTTAGAGCCTTGAATAATTCAAACAGCCTGCTGTGACATGCATGCCGTAGGTTCATAGGTTTGCCACCATTGCCCTAGATCCAGCATCACACACTAGCTCCATGTCCCAGACTGATCTGGAATTCACAAATCCTCTGCCTTTAGCCACCTAAATTATAGGCTTTAGTGTGTGTTTGCCATTTTTTAGAGGGATGGGTCAGTGATTGCCCTCTTGTGCATACTAGGCTGGTGCTGTACCCACATGCCCTTTCAGTTTTGATAGCTTGATTATAATATGTCTTGGGGTAAATGTGATACAACTGTAACAGACTGGTGACTTTTCACCTTCCTGTTTCTGGATATTTGTATCTTCTTTAGGTTTTTGGAAATGCTCTACAATTATGTCTTTAAATAACATTCTTACCTACTTTTTGGGCATTCTCAAACTTTATTGAACTCCAATAACCCAGATAATTGCTTTTCAATGCTTTCCAAATGCTCCTGAAGTTTTTTCCCATTATTCTTCATTCTTTCTTTTTTTATATTCTGCTCTGACTGTATTTCCAAATTGCCCATCTTTGAGCTCAATAATTATTTTCTGTTTGATCTATTCTGCTGTTGATGCCCTCTATCACACTTTTTAGCTGCAGAATATTTGGTTTTTAAAAATTACTTCCATATCTCTGTTAAGTTTCTCTGAGTATTGAATTGTTTCTCTGTGTCTTTTTGGAGTTCATTGAGTTTCTTTCTTTTTTCTTTTAACTGCGGATTGAACTTGGGTCCTTGTGCTTGCAAGGAAGGTGATGGAACCACTGAGCCTAATCCCCGGCCCTGAGTTTCTATAGAAATACTGTTTTGAATTTGTTGTACATAAATTTGTTGCTATATTATCAGTTTCTGGCATCTTATTTTTCCATTAGATAAGATTATGTTTCTCTGAGAGTCCTTAATGCCTGTTGATCATCTTCCTAATGAATGAGTAGACATTTAGTTTGGCCTTTGTATTCAGCCTTTAGTTGTTCAGGTGCTATTAGAACTTTTAAGTAGTTTGTTTATTTTCTATGAGTCTATAACACTTCAACTATTTCAACACAAATGGCTTTCTAAGTCCAGCTTTGCCTAGAGCCCACTTTAGACATATTGTGGCTGTTTGAGCCCTTGTGGGTGGCTATGCCTATGTTTGTCCCAAATCCACAGTTGGTGTGTTGTACAGAATGAACTAGAGAGGTGTCTCAACAGGGTAGTCTGTCCTTGTAATACACCATCTTAGGCCAAGGTAAACTAAATATTTCATCCATAGTTACAAGACTACATTGAGTAACCATGGAATTCTACCTATATCTGGGCCTCAAAATGGAGGTAACAGCCTAAGACCCCTGTACCTCACATGGGTGCCTACCTGTCTGTCTTCTAGAGGACAATTACTCTGTATTTTGTTTTTTTTGCTGAGGTGAAGTTGGTTGGACAGTCTTGTGACCACAAATGCTCAAACACTGGGTCATGCCTACATCCCAGAGCTCACAGTCTACTTAGACTACTACTTCACTGGCCCTGGACCAAGTTCTACACTGCTATGGGCTATCTGCTGCTGAGGTGGACTCATAGCCCAAGACTGCCACAGCCACAAGCGATGCTGTCCTGGATGGAACTTTGGATGACTGAGTCACAAATATCTACCTGGCACTGGGGCAGATCGAGAGACTTTCTCCTTAGGCACTGCCTCAAAGACAGTGATAAGTTTTACCAACATGACACAGAGCTCTAAGACTCAATCCTGTGCTTGATCCCCTCCCTTGCCTCACAGTTGGAAGAATCTTGCTACTTGTTGTATTGTTTGAAATTATGGGAGCTATGATAAAGGCAGTCCTTTGGCTGCCCAGGCTGTGCTATGCTAAGTTGACCCAAGTCTCACAGTCACAGGCAGGTACACTCTCCTTGGGACGCACTTCTGGCTCCACGTATGATTGGCAGTGACACCACCCAGCCAAAACAATTCTGTCCCATTGTCACCAGTTACTGTAGATTCTTGCTTTGATAAACCTAGACATTTAAGCCAAAGCTATAGTGTGAATTTATAGGTACAAATTTAAGGGGAAAATAAGATAAAATGATGATATTTTAGTGTTAGGTGCTGACAATCACTGGGCCAAAGATGAAGGTTGTCTTTCAAGGAAAAGGAGAAAATAGGGAAAGGACTCCAGCTTGAATAGGTGGAGGGAACGTACTCTGAAGAAGAGGATTACAAGAGAATGGGCACAATTTTATCTGGTGCTGTTGTGGACCAGGGTCTGGTTGATCATGATCTCAGACCTGATTTTATAGCTTTGGAGGAATCCTCATGACTTAAGGGATAATTTAAATCCCATGAGATAAATCCTCATGACTTGAGGGACACTTAGTTTCCCATGAGATGATTGTTCCTGCTCAGTTCCTAAATTGTTCCTGGGTCAGTCTCAGTTTTATAAGCATTTTATATAATCCAAATTGACACAAGCTTTACAGTAATAGAGATCTCTGAATTGGTATCTCTGAATTTCCCTGTAAATCTCTTATCCTCGTTTTTTCAGTCCTAAGCTAGGTATATTTTGGGCTAATAAAAATTGTTTTGCCAACTTTTAGACAAACACTCCCTAAATGACTAAGATAAAGTTTTTTTTTATTATTTTAGTTACCTATTTGGCATCTGTAGGTGCAAGTAAAAATATTGGTTTTTAGGAAAAGCACTGCTTTAAGTCCATGACTGACTCAGAAGAATATACAAGTCATACTTTAAGTAAGGTAAAATTTATTGTACCTTTAGTTGTCTATTGAGCTTCTTTAGGACCAAGTAAAGAGTCATGATTTTTAGGAAAATAAAAACATTGTTTTGAAGTCCCTGACTTCCTCAGAAGAAACACAAACCATACTTCTAATGAGTAATTAGGTTACAAGCACGGGGAGTTTTTATTCTTTTTTCCTATGGTGGTGTCTGGTCCTCTGCTCTTATGCTGGCCTCAGTGTGACGACTGAGGAATGGGTTTCTACGTGATATCCTGGCAGGACCAGAAACTTCATCTGTGAGCACTGATTCAGCAGTAGGGGTTTAGAACTCTGCCTGGTCCTGGGTCTCCCAACAGCAGGCACTGAGCTCTAAGAAAAAGTCCTGTCCTCATTTCTTGCCCTAATCTCCACAAAGTAGAAAGTTGCTTCCTGTGCTATTGTCCTAGGCTTGGGGAAGGGTGTATAGCTAGTCTCTTAGCCATCTGCCTAAGGAATCTAGAGGGTTAGGCTTCAGACACTGGCTTGGAGGAAGGACCTGTAGGGCTCTACACAGCAGTGGATTTCACCAAGACACTGGCTTCCAAATGTCGTACCGAAGTGGCATGAGCTTTCTTCAAGGCTGTGCTGCTTGCAGTTGGAAGAGGTGAAACAGAACAGACCTTTCCTTCTTGCCTTCTTCAATGCTTCTTTTCTCATTATTATGCTAAAATCAAGCACTGTGTTCTTTCACTGGCTACCTCAGCTATTGCCAAGGCAGTTTGGTGTGTGAATATCTGTTCAAATTGGATTTGCTTTGGGGAGAGAATCTCTAGAGTGTCTTACTGAGCCACCATTTGATTTCAATCTCTCAGAAAAGCTCTCTTTTGAAAAGTCCCTCAATCATTAGTTTTATATATATATATATGAATGACCTTGGTAGTTAACATTCCTAGGGTTCTATGAAATTATTGCCATCACCTTTCCTTTGTTTCTAAAGTAGCCTACAACTATTTATGACCAAAGCCTCCTATGCTCAAGTTCTCTGATTTCAATATATCCTAAAATTGCTAGAAAGGGGGAAAAAAAAATCACCAGAGACCGTATTCTATGTGTGTATATATATATGAATGACCTTGGTAGTTAACATTCCTAGGGTTCTATGAAATTATTGCCATCACCTTTCCTTTGTTTCTAAAGTAGCCTACAACTATTTATGACCAAAGCCTCCTATGCTCAAGTTCTCTGATTTCAATATATCCTAAAATTGCTAGAAAGGGGGAAAAAAAAATCACCAGAGACCGTATTCTATGTGTGCATAGTTGGCGTGTTGTTTAGGGAATCCAGAGTTCTACCAAATAAACATTTTCCTCACTGGGCTACCTCTTCCCCTTTTCTCTGGCTTCTTGTTTTATCAAATAAAACAAATAGTCTGAGAAAATACATGTGGAATTTCCAAGCATGATTCTTTTTTCTTGAGCAAGACTTTGATATCATTTCAGTTACTATGAAGAGAGTTGAAATTATTTTTAGTGATAGTGCTCATGTTAAAACTACTCAGACAAAGGACTGTCATCTAGAATATATAAAGAACTCAAAACAATCAGCCAAATATTAAGTCCCTATTCAAAAATGGGCATCTGAAATGAACAGACACTTCTCAGACAAAGAAGTAGAAACAGCAAATAAATATATGAAAAAATGTTCCATATCACTGGTCATCCAAGAGATCCAGATGAAAACAACACTGAGATTTTACTTCACCCCACAAAGAATGGCTGCTATCAAGAAATCACACAGTAACAAATGCTAATGGGATTGTGGGGAGAAAGGAACCCTTCTCCATTGTTGGTGGAAGTGCAGACTGGTGCAACCACTGTGGAAATCAATATGGAGATACCTCAAAGAGCTGGGACTAGAGGTTCCATTTGACCCAGCCATCCCTCTGCTGGGTATCTTTCCAAAAGAACTAAAAGAATCATATCACAGAGATATATGCAGACCTATGTTTATAGCAGCACAGTTTGTAATAGCTAAAACTTCGAAACAGCCCATTTGCCCATCAGTTGGAAACTGGATAAAGAAGATGTGGTTTTTCTATAAATGGAATATTACTCAGCCATAAAGAATGAGAAATTAGATTCATTCATAGGAAAATGGTTACATATTGAGGATATACTCCTAAATGAAATAAATAAGTCACACATGTGTAAATACCGAATAGTTTCTCTGGTGTGAATAAACTATAATAGTACATAAGATCCTAATGATATAATGGACAATGTGAAATAGGAAGAAAGGGGCTAAAGGTGTAGGGAAAGTGGGAAGGGTAGAGGAAAAGTAATAAGGGAAAAGAAAAAATATGACAGAAAGAAAAAATGGAAATGAAGTGTTTGCAAAATGTTTGTAAAGGGGGAGGGGAAATAATGAGAAGCAAGACCTGTCATGCAAAGGTACAAGATCCCAATAATGAATGTAACTGTACTGTATACCTAAAATGTACCAATGAACTCAATGAGAAAAAAAAACCCAAAAACTACATACAAAAATATTATTTTGTGAACTATAATAAAGAGCTGTGTGTTCCTGCAAAATGCAAACAAAATCCCATCTTCTGCCTTCTTTATTTCTCAAAAACAGTTTTGAAAAAGTGTGTATTTATTTATCTTTTGGCAAAAGACGCTAAGTATAAAACCATTGACCCTCTTCAGCCTGGGATATGAACACCAGCAAAGAGAACAGCACATTGGAGGAAGAAATTGTTTCCCTTCGTACTACAGACATAAACACTGACATTGGTGTAATATCAGTCCTCTTCAGGATTCTTTATAATCCTCTGCAGGGAAGTTCTTTTGCGACTGACCATAAGTCAGAAGTCACTTTTTAAAGCACTGTAAACATGGAATATAAAGCCTGTTTTTTCCTTTCATAAATTTACTTAATTTGTGATTTACTAATGCTTTCAATTGGTGTAGAGCCCCCAAAGTCCAAAATCTATCTCCATCTACCCACTTACTTTTCACAAGGACTGCCAATGTAATTACTTAGGAGCCTTTATAAATATCTGTAAACAGAGGTGTATACTTTTCTTTTAGCACATCAAGTATACTATTCTTTATCTAATGCAGACAAAGTCTGTTATTTTTGGTTGCTATAGTCCAAGAAGTAGCAGTTAACACTGAGTTAGCAAACACTAAGCCACTACTCCTAGGGGAAGTAAGGGGTTAGATTCCTGAGAAGATTAAGCCACCTATTCATCCACCAATCAATACATGAGTGCCTTGTGTATCTTTCTATTGAAAAGCAACTTATTTAGCATGCATTATTGATCCATTAATATTGAATTCACTGCCAACAACACTGTAATTTATGGCTGAATGAAGCCTATCTAACATGTATTTTGTCCAACAGTTTGATCACAAGTTTTGTTCTGCTTGTTCTTCTGAACATGGAGAAATGAGCTCTTCAGGAAAATCAGCCAGTGATCTCAGTTTGGAAGTATTACCTGATGCTCCCACAAGAGAGCTTCTGCTCTAATCTCTCTGAACTATGTCTGCCATATGGCAGTAATCTGTACTCCAGCAAAGAGGAGACAAAAAGCCAAGTGAGCTTATCCTTTACATTCTGGGAGCAGGGAAGAGGAGAATAATTTAGGTCTACTGGGACGATAAGGAAGACTTTAAAGTAGAGTTATTCCCGAGTGGTAGTTTTCTAAGTGGATGAGATGAAGGGCAGCATGTCACAGGCACAAGGAGGAGCACCTGCCACATCCTAGACAGAAGAGAATGTGGCAAATTCTGGAAACCCTAAGTGGGAGGAATGGGTAGAAAGAGCCATGCCTGGTTAGGTGCTGAAACTGGAGTCAGGAATGATAACTGGGACTAAAAGTGATGGCCTTTCTATGATATACTGAAGAGTTACAGTGGTGTAAGCAGTATAATTCTGAAGGATTTTTAAAATCGGAATTTAACATCTTTTTTTAAAAAATTATTAAGCTACTTCACTAAAATACTGTTTCCAGATTTCCTAAACCAGCCAAGTGATCTTTTAATAGTGAGAATATTATTTTTCTAAAGAAAGAACTTCATATCAATGCATGAAAAATCTAAAAGTTGAACTCCCTCCTGTAGGAAAAGATGCATGCCACTTTTAAATTGATTTTAAAGCCACGAGACACAAAAATAAGAAAAAATAAAATAAAGTGACTTTCATCTCATTTGACACTTGCTGCTGGGACTTCATAAAAGTACAATACGTTTCAAGAAGAAAGTGGTGATTAGAAAATGACAAGGTTCAAAGGGGTTCATGTGCACAAATAGTTCCAGACGATCTTGCTGCCCCTGCAGCAGACCGATCGAGCCCTGACACAGGCGACAGGGATCCCATGGCATCCAGGTAAGGAGACTTGCTGCGTATGCTTTCTGTCAAAAATGTACAAGGAAACTCAGGATGGCCTAGTGCATGCATTGCAGCACCTCTGTGGAGGACAGTCAGATCATTTTTAAAGATAAGAAAAGGAGTATATCTTGACACTTTTTATCAAGACATTCTACCTTCTGTTCTCTACATAAACCCAGGAAAGATTTGCTGTTGATGATTTGACGGTATTTTGAGAATTATTTTTTTTTTCCCTTTGACCCAAGTGCCTAGAACAGAGTGAAAATTTTACTGTTCTGAAGTGGAAGGAGAGAGCTCAGTGAGACAGGAGGACTGCTCATTCCACCTGCATCTGGGGACAGAATAGTTTGGAAGCTCAAGAACGTAATTTAAGGAACAATATTGAGGGGAAATGTGAGATACAGATTCAAGATTTGTTTATGCTTAGAAAATAAGCATATAAGAACCAGATTTCTGGAATCAGATGAACTGACCAGAAAGAGGGTGAAATATCAGAATCAGGCAGTGAGTCCGCACAGACGGGACTCAGCGTACTAAGCAGGCATTGAACTTGAAACAAGCTAGACACATGTCCATTAGCAATCACTGATCCAGTAAAATTGACAGCCAGAGTTAAGGAAAGGGGTGTAGGTCATAAGTTGAACAATAAGAAAAACAGGCACTTTAATGAATCTACTGTCTCATCCTTTATATGCTAAGGTTTTCATTAGGATGCCAACTAATTTCTGGATTCCACAATTGAACATAAAGCAGGGGCACAAGATAATAAAGGGGAATAGAAGTTGCAGGTTTTGCAGTTTCAGTTTCTTTGAAAACTTCTGTTGTGTCAAGATTATAAATTCTGATTTAAGAAATCCTGTATTCTATGCTTCCAGAATCAATGATAAACACTTCAATACGTCATAGAAAGTTGTATTAGTCACTCTTCCTTTCCTACAACAAAATATCTGATGCCTGCGACTTAGAGAAAGAGAGATTTAATTTGGTTGACTGTTTAGGAGGGTTCAGATTCACACTTTACCTAATCCAGTGTCCATCTCTCTGTATACTAGTCAGCCGGCTCAAAGCCAGAAATGGCAGGGGAAAAGGCCTGGCAGAGGAAGGCTGTTCAATTCAGGCAGCCAAAAAGCAAAGAGAGAAGGGAGAAACCTGTCACAAGTACGCTCCCTTCCAGGCCACGCCCCCAGCGACCCACCACATCCAACCAGGCCCCTAGCAGAACATTCAGGTGTGATCTCATTATTGGACTGATCCACTGATAAATACAGCATTCCCATGATCCAATCACCTTCCAAAAGCCCCACTTATGATCCCACGAGTCTCTGGGGAATCTAGGAATTTCAGATCTAAACTACAAAGAAAGCCATCAACTTTAGCACAGCAGCTATCCCAGACTTAATGTGCAATACTCCAGGTTCTGTGCCTTCACTTCTATTACTTCCTCTGCATCACAATTTCTCGAGTTTGCTTCGTTATCTCTTGCCTAAAAGGCTGGGCCTGGTTCTTCTCCTGTCTACCACATCCCTTCCCATCACCTCCTCCACAACCAGTCAGGAAGCACTCCTCTTTGAAGTCTGTCCTATCATTCCAGAATAGCTGAGTTCTCTTCTTCTCTGTATCCAGAACATAATATATAGATCACTCTGTTTCTTATCTCTTCTTTGCTCTAATAGATGTTATCACCAGACAACAGAGAAACTAATATTCAGAGAGATTAGACCAAGAGCCATATTTCCTGAACATCAAATAATATTTCCAAACCCAAATCCATGATTGAGTTCCTTAAGAGATTTACTTCTCTACATAGTCTTGCACGGTATATGTAATCCTTGATTTTTGGCTAACTGGAGGTAAAGTGAACTCCTGACAGTCATCTGTAAAATTACAACAGTTTATTTTTAAGATGAAAAGGAAAATAACCTTGAATTAAGGGTTAGTAAATTGTGAATTTCTTATGTAGGTATGTCTCCTTTCTTACTAGCCCTATACAGTGAACCCTCCAGTTGTGACCACCCTGACATATGAACAACTTGGGTTACTACCAGAACTTTAATTTTAACTTAAGAACAAAGTCTTGAGTTATGACCAAAATGCTGGCTGCTTGTGATTTCCAGATGGTCTCAGATACGGACTTAAGCATTAGAGAGTTCTGGAAGGAACATTGCAATATCCTTTCCTATGTTAGGTTGAGAAATCCTGGGCCAGTGTCTAAAGACACCGAGATCCACCTGTACACAGGAGAGAGATTTTGAAGGCTGTATATAGCAGCCTAAGCCTTCAATTGATCAACATGAGTTACAACCAGGGCTTGGGAACAAACTGAGCTCATAAGTCAGGTGTACATTGTATATTACGTAATGGTCCTGTCTAATCATCACAATAATTTCTAGAACTTGTGTAATTTACAAGCTATTTAGTAATTTCATGCTCTTTCTCCTCAAAACAGTAGAATAGTTACATATTACTATAGAAAAATGTGTAACATATCCAAAGTGCAAAGTCAGCTTATGTAATGGGCCTTGAACACAGTTTTTTGATGTTTAGTACACAGCCCTCTTTTATGCCATTATATGAATGAATCAGTATGTTTCTGTTGGTTACCCATGGAATTTCTCAGCTTAATTTCTATTGAATATGAATTGAATGCTATTTAGTATCACAATAATGAGTAAGAACTTAGGATTCTTTAGGAATATGAATGTCCTTCTATGAATTCAGGCAAGCAAGACACAGCACACAACTTTATTTTGCATAAATCAGTTAAGTTTTACATTAATCTCTCTATCAGCTAATCTTCACAATTCTTTCACTTCCCACCTTTCTCACGGTAATACAAGGGTCTGAAGCATGGTCCTAGGTTGTTGTGCAGATGGTCTCCACCACTTATTCTGAGGCAATTAATATTCTTCACCAACAATCCCTTAGCTTTATGGTTGTCTGTGGTTTTAGACCTTTCTCTCTGGGGTCTTGGCTGTACCAAACCAAGAGACTAGTCACCCTAAGGCTGTTTCTTCTTTTCCTCCCTGTCCTATACTAAGATAGAGAGATGATAGATACCTAGGTATATTGATAGATCAATGGACCAATGGCTCAATGGATAGATAGTTTGAGTGTGGTGTGATGGGGTATGTTCAATAACATGTCAGAAGAAATCTGTGTCAGTTTTTCTAAATGAACTCCCTCTGCTATTTGCATTTTTAAATAAAAATTTTTAGTCCAATTTTCTAAATTTTCTAAGAGCTTAAGCTTTAGGAAATAAAAAATGAGAAAGAATGCCAGGCTACTTATATTTTTATCTACCTTCCCTGAGCTAACATCTGCTTGGAAGAGGAAGAGGGTCAAGTAACATATGCATATGTATGATATGGAAAAGGGGAAAATATCAGAAAAAATGTATCTCAGTACCTAAAAATATCAAAGTAACATTGTTATTCATCAATACAGTTAACCTTGGAGTAAACAAATTTCATATACTGTAGATACAGGTATACGCCGATTAAGAGGAAAGTATCAGAATAAAAGGAAAAAAAATCTTTCCAGATACTTATTCCAAAATAGTCCATTGCTTCTGAAAATATGGTTATCATATCAGATACTAACATGTACATAAATTTCACATCATGGACTAAATACCTAAATTTATCTATGATATTATAATTAAAAATAGGTACTGAGTACAATCTGTTTCATTTCTGAGTTTCTATCACTAATTCTCTTGAGGGAAAATGGGACATGCATGTAAGCATTCACTGCTCTTGGCCTGTGTCAGTGCTGAACTTCAGGATATTTTAGTTTCTCTATAAACTTGAATTTCTTTTTATTACTTTTGGGAGCCAAGAAAACATCTCTGACAGTTTCTTTGAGAAGGTCAGTGTCTTTGTTTGTTGGTTGGTTGGTTTTGTTTTGTTTTGTTTTTCTAAATACTCCCAACTTCGTATCTTAACACTAACTTCATTCTCATTAATAAAGTAAAATAATCAATACATTTCCACTAAAGAAGGATAGCTGTAACATTTTCTTAACTTGCTTGAAGTCAACCAAATATACCATTCATTTTGGCATCACAGTTCCAGTCTCTACACACATAAATTCATTTTATTACAGTTAAATATTTTTTCAGTTAAAAAGCATTTTCATTTTTTCATGAAGTTTTAAAATATGATTCAGTCACGTGCATTTATATTCTCATATCAAATTATTTTTTCCTCTAGCTGTCCCATTGAACACAGTACATAAAATGATAGTGCTTAGTGCAGTCTTTGCTTTTGGGGACATTTTAGTAATACTATTTGTGGAAAATAGCAAAATATAAGATTATTCATTTTGAGGGTTTGTACATGCGGCTGCAGAACCATTCTAGAAATAAATGACATATAACCATCTCCAGTGATGGTAAATAAAGGTCTCAAGATAGAATTTTTAGCAGAAATCCCCAATTATTACTTGACCTTTTCTCCTACCAATTAGAAAGTGATTGCTTTGAATGAAACTTTATGGGCACTTTTGTCAGGCTCCTGGGTAGTCCAAATGCAGAGACCAAATTGAAATGAAATGCAAAGAAGTTGAGTTGGCAGGGTAGGAGTCCACTGTATACTTATACCACATTTTCTTTAACCGTTCATCTGTCAGTGGATTTATAGGCTGATTCTCAGATTCGGCTACCGTGAATTGTGCTGCTGTAAATCTGGGTATGCATATAGCACTGCAATATTATGACTTTAACTCTTTCAGAAAGATACCTAGAAGGGGGATGTCTGGGTCAAATGAACTTTTACTTTTAGTTTTCTGAGGAATCTCCATACTGATTTCCATAATGGCTGTTCTAGTTTACATTCCCACCAACAAAGTGGAAGAGATCCTTTTCCCCCACAAACATAGGTTAATGGATACAACTTGAGGCCATAATATTAAGTGGATAAGTGGGACTCACAAGCTTAAATATCACATTGTTTTCTTAACACACACAAACATATATACACACACTATCTATGTATATATACTATATACATAGTGTATATATAGTGCGCATATACTATACACACATATATACACATATTTAAGGAGATATTTTTCAAATGGAGGGGGGAAGAAGGAAAAGAGGGGAGGGAAAGGGGATGCAAAAATAAGAGAATCAGAGGGGGAAAATGATGAAAATAGAGCTTTTGCAAGTGGGAAGGGGAAAAAGTGTTGTAGGGAGTAGGGAAGGGGAAAAGAGTTGGAGGAGATGGGTTGGGCACACAAAAAAAGGAGAGAATTAAAATGCGATCTATATCAACACCCCATAATAAATATAATCATGTACTGCAAACATTTATACATATATGTACATATATATGTGTTTGTGTGTGTGTATTTGGTTTTACCAGTAATAATAAAAATTCACTTATGACCTGGAGATAATAAATAGTTTTATAAAGCAATTAAATATTTTAGACTTTGCCTATATCTATGTTGATGTTACATAGATTTGTCAAGTCTTATACCATATTATGTGGCTTCAAATATAAATGTAATAGATTGTTATGGCAGGTACCTTAATTGCTAGTATCTGAGATTCCATCTCACTCTAGAAACAATGGCTGTTATCACACCACAGTAATATATGTGCACCCATGTTTACAGCGGCACAGATTGTAGTAGCTAAAACTTATAAACAGCCCAAATGCCCATCAACTGGAGGCTGGATAAAGAAGATGTGGTGTTTCTAAAAATTGGAGTACTACTCAGCCATAAAGAATGAGAAACTAGAGATATTTATAGTTAAATGGATGCACATTGAGGATATACACTTAAGTGAAATAAATAGGACCTACTTGGGTCAATATCAAATAGTTTCTCTGATGTGAAAAGCTAAAAGTGTAAATAAGCTTCAAATGGTATAATTGATAGTGTGAAATAGGAAGAAAATGGCTAAAGAGGAAGTGGAAAGGGGAGGGGAAAGGAAATAAGGGAAAAGAAAAAAATGTGAAAAAGGAATAAATGGAAACAAAGTCTGTAAAAAGGAAGGGTGTAGGGGGTGAGGGAAAGCAGGGGTATGGAGTAAAAACAAGAACCAAGACATGCATAGGTACAAGATTCCAATGATAAATGTAACTGTATTGTTTGTTTTAAATGTACCAATAAGCTTAATGGGGAAATAAACAAGAATGGATATTATCAAGAATCAGCCAATAACAAATGCTGGCAGGGCTATGGGGAAATAGAAACCCTTCTCCCCTGTTGGTGGAAGTATACAGTGGTGTAACTACTGTGGAAATCAGTCTGGAGATTCCTCGTGAAACTAGAGGCTCCTCTAATTGACCCAGCTATTCCCCTCCTTAGTGCTTTCCCAAAAGAATTAAAAGCACCCTACCACAGCAATATATCGGCACCCATGTTTATAGCAGTACAGTTTGTAATAGCTAAATTGTGGAAACCACCCAAGTGCCCATTAGCAGATGAGTGGATGAAGAAGACATGGTTAGATGCACCTTGAGACCACACCGTCAAGTGACATAAATAGGACACACACATTTAAATACTGAATTGTTTCTCTGGTGAGAGAAACCAAGAGTATACAAATGGACCAGAATGTATAAGAGGTATTAAGAAGTGGAAAGAAAATGTTCAAATGGGAAGGGGAGCAAGGGGGGGGGCAAAGGAAGGAAAGGACAAGAAAAAAAGACAATAGAAGAAAAAATGGAAACAAAACTTTTGTAAATAAGGAAGGGAAGAAGGGTTGAAGGGAGAAGGGTAATGGGATATAAAGAAGAAGCAAGATATATCATCTACAGGTTCAAGTTCCCTATGATGAATGTGACCATTATGTATATCTAAAATGCACCAATAAAGTTAAAATTTAAAAAAATGAGAAATTGTGATGGACAATGATTCAATACTGGCAGGCAGTTCAAAGCGCTTTCGGCAAGTGCTTTCCACATGTCATCTTTTACTCGTTACATTTTTGTATTTGATCAAGAGGGTATTACTAAAAGAACCAACTGTTTGGTTATTATTAAATAATAACTTGAAATGTAACTGCTTAAACAATAGACTATAAGAAGTGACACCCAGCCATTTAAAATTTTATGTAATCATTGAATTAAAAATCTGTACTTTGAACGTTTCTTCAGCATTTTCTATATTCCAGACACTGAACTAACTGCTGGGATTGCAGATTTTCACACAACTCCTCAGGCCATCCACTTAGTATCCATTCTTTCATTCACTCAGCCAGCAGCTGACTACTGTTGGACATCTCATGTCATCACCTACTCAATTCTGGGTTTTTTACTTGCATGAAAGTTTTACACAGGAGACTGTAGCACCACATACCCACTACCTAGCACAGTATCTTTCTTCATAGTTCAATGAATGTTCGTTGAATCAAGGAATGTATCTGCCTGGTCTTGAACTTAGTGACGGAAGAAACAAAATCAAGCATGCTCCACTTTCAGGACTATACCTTAACCCTGATACAGCAACTAAAGTAGACAGCCTTGTCATGCGAGTGAGGGATCAAACATGGACCTTAATGTTTTGCACCTAAGAAAGAACCTAATTTCTTTTAACTGAGTTTCCCACCTATGCATTATAAACCAATATTCTGTTTCCTACATGTTTCTCATTGGCCTCATTTGCTACATCTGACATTGTCAGGAGTGCTTATGAAATTAAAATAAGTAAAATACTTGTATATACTACCCCTACCCACCCTCCCTTCTCCATCTTCTTTCCTCCCTCTGTTCCTTTCTTCATTTTTTTTGTTTTCAAGTCATTATTAAATAAGAATAACTGAATACAACCCTCCTTGATACTTAGACTTAAAAAAATACCTAAAATGTATCTGAGTATTTTGAAGCAATTAAAAAAAGGTTTTATTTCATTATTGGGTTTTTGTTTATCTGCTGATATTATGGTTGGTGAAATCTACATATGATATCAGATAGCTAAAGTTAAATTTCTGTTACAGAAGTTTCACTGGACCTTAAATTTTTAGTTCATAGCTGTAAAAATTTGGCAGAGTAAGTTACTCTCCTCTACCTCCCTTGACAACTGATGCAGCTCAACATCGAATTCTGTGCACGTATTGGAAATGCATTTG
The DNA here is from genome assembly GCF_012274545.1 of Fukomys damarensis. Lineage (NCBI taxonomy): Eukaryota > Metazoa > Chordata > Mammalia > Rodentia > Bathyergidae > Fukomys > Fukomys damarensis. The sequence continues at coordinate 27,639,664 of NW_022900918.1, read as the reverse complement.
CTCTGAGGCTTGATCAAGGGCTTGATAGTATATTATTATTATTAATATGCGTAATAAAACCCATATCTACTTGATATGCTCACCCTTAGGGATATCCAGTATTGAAAATGCCTACAGTGTTTCCTAGGAGTCGCTTGGATTTTGATAAAGCCTGTGTTCATGTGATAAGTAGCTCTGAGAAGACAAACATCCCTGAAGAAACATAGTATATGTGTCTCGGAAAGTCCCATTAATAGAATGACCGATTCCAGAGGTGCCGGCCTGAGCTAGAACACAATTAGAACTGTGACTGTAGCCATGAAGAATGCTGGATGGTCTGTGGGGATTCTTGGCTTCTTGGCTTTTCTGGACCTTTGCACAGCTCGTTGACTTTTCATTAATTATGTTGTCAGTGCTACGGACTCTGGTACCCTGAAAGAGTCCATCTACTCCTTGGAGGAATATATAGTGGAGACATCTACAAGTACTCGTCAGAAATATTTATGACCCACCTAAAAATGAAAATCAAATCTTGGTTTCGACTGGAGATCCTTGTGCTCACACTGTAGAAAATTCAAAAGAATTTGAATTGCTGACATGTGAATTCACTTCTTTCCTGTTCCTGGAATCTACGTAACATTTGTAGAACTAGAAACATGATATCTTAGTATTGTGTACTTGCATAAATCTTAGAATTAGACCTTATTTTCTGTTCATTTCTTCTCTTAAAAACATGGAACACATGGATTACCTTTTCTATCTATGCTGTCAAAAAAATCAAAGACTGAAATAGGGGAAAATAAAAGAAATGAAAAAATGGAAATAAAGTATTTGTAAATAAAGAAGGGAGGAAGGGGTGAAAGGAGGGCAGGGATAAAGGGAAAAAATGAGCACCAAGACTTGTCCTGTAAAGGTACAAGATCCCACTGATGAATGTAACTATACTGTATACCTAAAATGTACCAATAAATTTAATGAGAAAAAAAAAAGATTGAAAACTTTAAACTTAGTTGAGTTCAGTGAAGTATAAAAGGACAAAATCAATCTTGAATGGCATGTTCACTAACAAAATAATCAACTTCAGTGATAGGCATTGATATTAATACAAATAAACTTTAACATTCGATTTCCAGGTAATAATAGAAGTCAGGCATTCCTTTGCTATATATATGTAATGTGTATAACATCTGCCCACAAATACAAGAGCTACATCAATGACTAGTACATCATATGGGGAAATGAGTCATTGCAAAGGAGGGTATGCTATTTGAAACATGCAGTATATGGTCATGAAAATAATTTTATACTTTTTCAAGGAATAAAATGTACAATGTCTTTCTGATTATGTTATACATTTGCAGGAAATTAATACTGTAATAAGACATATAAATAATAAAATTAATATTTTAATAAAGAGAAAAATGGAAAAAAATCACAAAATCCCATGACCTAGACATAACCATCATTTATGTATCTATCATTCTTTAAATATGTCATTATTTTAAATACGTCAATATTTTAAGCCACGAAAGGCAATGAAAAATTAAGGTCTTCTCTCATAGGTCTGCTTATTTCCTATATCTTTCATTTCAGAAGTATAAATCCACTTGTAACAAAGAATAACTAGATTCTTCCTTCTCCCCACTTTCCAACATTTAAAGGATCAAGATCAATTCTCCCTCAAGCATTCACTGATAGTCTATTTTCCAATATAAATAAACAATATGTTTTGTCCCTCCATTCAATAGCCTGCTACCCCAAATCCCCACATCTCCTTGTTCCGAGTCCAGTGGTCCCTGGTTGGAAAATTTTGTCCCCCAAGCAATATTTGCTTGCCATTTTATTTTCCCTACTAATTAGGTGTGCTATTGGCACTACCAGACAGAAGACAGTGGTCCTGTTAAGCCTTCTATAGTGCCCAAATATCCATCATCAACACATTCAAAAACGATGTAAGAGAGAAGGCAATGGAAGAAAATTTTAGAGTGTGTGGACAAACCACAACAACAAGTTGTAAAATTAGAATACTCAAATTTGAAAAACTCTCTTTCAAAAATTAAGACAAAGAAAATATATCTTAGAGAAATAAAAACTGTGTAATTCATTCTCAGATGTGCAGTGCAAACAAACCATAAAGGAAGATATTTAGAGTGGAAAGACAATTATGTCAGACAAAACCATCTTCTATTCAAAGAAATGGAGTAATAAAGGTAAATATAAGTGGCCTTTCTCTGGGTTTGAGTCTATCTAAAATACAATTATTTATTATAAAGCAAAAGTAATGAGGAATGTGAAGTAGGAACCTATTGTTTTACATAATACACATGAAATGCTATTATAATTTTGGAAAGTAAATTGTGATATTTAAAGATTCATATCATAAATTGTTCAGCAAATACTAACTGTATAAAGCAAGTAAATGAATTACTAAGCAAAGAGTGGCTATTGAGTCATTAAACTATTTGATTTAAAAGGAAGAAAAGAAAATAAGTGAAAGAATTAGAGAAAAGAAAAACAATGAAAAAAAAAGGAAATAAAGAAAGGCAAGAAAATGAAGGCACAAACGTAAAATAAGTAGTGTGGTGTAGAATTAGACCTAAAAGTACAGGTAGCAGCATTTGATGTCAGTACAGTATTATGACATTAAAAATGTATACAGTGTACTGACATTAAAAATCAGAGATTGTGTCATTGACTTAAAAGCTACAATCAAATCATGTTCTGTTTTCATGAAACTTTCTTAATATATAAAGATACATATATATGATATATATAATATATAAAGATACATATTGAAATCAGATAGATAAAACAAGATATACTATGTAAACTAATCTTTTTTTTCTTTTTATTGATTTTATTGGTACAATCTAGGTATACAATACAGTTACCTTCACTATTGGGATCCTGCACCTTTACATAATCTTGATTCTCATTTTTTCCCCTTATCCCTGCCCTCCCGTCACCCCCTCCTCCCTTCCCCATTTACAAATACTTTATTTCCAATTTTTCAGTTTCTCATATTTTTTTCCTCTCCCTTATTACCTTTCCCCCACCCTTCCCACTTTCCCTACACCTTTAGCCCTTTACTTCCTATTTCACAATATTAATTATCTCATTAGGATCCTGTGTACTATTATAGTTTTTCACACCAGAGAAACTAAGAAATCTCTGTATGAACATTTGTAATAGCTAAATCTTGGAAACAGCCCATTTGCCCATCTGTTGGAAACTGGATAAAGAAGATGTGGTTTTTCTATAAAATGGAATATTACTCAGCCATAAAGAACGAGAAAATAGATTCATTCATAGGAAAATGGATACATATTGAAGATATACTCCTAAGTGAAATAAATAAGTCACACATGTGTAAATACCGAATAGTTTCTCTGGTGTGAATAATCTGCAATAATACAGAAGATCCTAATAAGATTACTGACATTTAGAAATGGGAAGAAAGGAGCTAAAGGTGTAGGGAAGGTGGGATGGGTAGGGGAAGGGTAATAAGGGAAAAGAAAAAAAATGTGAGATAATGAAAAGAAGGAAATAAAATGTTTGTAGATGGGGAGGGGAGGAGGGGGTGAAGGGAGGGCAGGGACAAGGGGAAAAAATGAGAACCAAGACTTGTCCTGTAGACGTATAAGATCCCAACAATGAATGTAACTGTACTGTATCCCTGAAATGTACCAATAAACTCAATTAAAGCTGAAAAAATAGGGAATCCTAAAATAAAACTAAAAAGGAAAGTAAAAGAGAAAAGGCAACGAGGTAAGATTAAAATAATCCTTAATTCTGAAGATGAAAATGGTCCCTTAACATATTTAAATTGCTTCTTGCTCTTGTAGTCTTATCTTATTCTTTTTTTCATTATTTAGAGAATACTTTATTAGATTTTGTAATTAAACCCACATAGATATGACCTTACATATTTAGTACAGCGTGTTACCCCTGTACAAATGG
>NW_022900918.1:27616014-27635363 GCF_012274545.1 Fukomys damarensis | reverse complement strand
TTTATTTATTGGTACCAGGGATTGAACTCGGGTCCTTCCGCTTGCAAGGCAGGCCACTGAACCACTGAGCTAAATCCTGGGGAGGACTGCCATGAATGCTTTGATGGCCATTGCACGCCCTGGCCAGGGGGCTTGCTCACAACTCCACAGACTGTCAATGGGGGAAAGGAACACGGTGACGCTAAGGTTAGTGAATTAATTGCACTAAACGGCTGTGGATGAAGAGAGTGGTGGAGACAAACCCAAATTGAGTGAGTGTGAGAAAAATTTTATTAAGACGATTCCATTACCTGAATTGCAAAGTAGTTAAATAAGTTTGATCTCAGGCAGGATTCAAGCAGTTATATTTCCTTTTACTCCATGTGTATCTCTCAGCCTCTTACCACTGCTTTTCTTGGTATATTTGTATCATCTTCCGCTCTTGGCAAACCAACTTCTCTTTCTTTTCTGCAATCCTAGCAGAAGCTGCTGGTCCAATTCTTGCTGCTTTTGTACCACGTCAGTTAAGGGGGCTGCTAGTCTGAATCTCAAACTCTTTTTTTTTCCCAGGGAAAAAAAATGGATATATTTAGCTTCGATACTTTGCCTATTCCTAGTCGATCAGTTCTACCTAAAACAGGGCATTTGCAGGGTCATGTGGCCTGCAGAGACAGCTGGAGGCATAGCTGTAGTCTCATCAGTGAAGTCACCTCAGGAAGAGCGCATTTGTGGTTTGAAGAAACCACTCAAAGTGTCTTCTAATTTTATCCATTGGATATTCAATGGACAAATAACTTTCCTTCTTCTCACACACTTGCAGATGTGCTTGAGCTTGTTCTTTGCAGACACATTCCACCATTTTCTTGCATCATCACCCACAGGCCCAAGTAATTCCGTTGCAGAGGAAGTGTCCCAAGACCATTGTCATCTTTAACTGACAGGGCAGGACTGTTGGGAGAGAAAACTGTCACATACCAAAACCTCCCACTGAGCAAGTGGGCAAAACCAACAGCTCTAAAGTAGTATGTGCAATCAGGTGTCCAAAGGATACACAGCTCCTTGAAGCAGGCACCGGGGAATTCAATGAAAGAAGCAACTGCTTGTTACGGCAATACATAGTGGCTGATTTATAAATCTGACCAATAAGTTTTTCTCTCCTGAGAGCCTTTTTCTTTTCAAGGTAGTTTACAAAATCCCTGGGAATGTTTTGGAGTAGGGTTACGGTTTGGAGAAGCAGGGCGAGGTGTGATCTTTAGCACACCACTGCTTTGTACCTTACTCACCAGTCCTTAACGAGGTGGAGGGAATACAACTGGCTGCCTTAAAGGTCATCTTTTATATAGGTGGCTATTTTTTTCCTAATATTACAACTTTTGAAGCAAAACTTCCAAATTTTTTGGAGTCCTTGGTTTACAGTAAGACATCTCAGAAACTCTTGAAAAGTAATGATCTGGGAATTGCTATTTGAATTAAAACAACATTTGGGCCACAGGCTACATGAGAGTTCAGCTTATTAGCAGGACTACATGCACCTCTTTCTGTATTAGTCCTTTCTAAATGGACTTAACCTTGGGGCACCATTGAGAATAAAGATACAGAGATAATAGAAGCTCTATTTATATTTCATGTTTAGAGATCGAAGTGTTTGCTTCATTTTTACTTCCTGTTTGTTTTGATTCATTTGGGTTATTTTTATTCTACTAGTGTGAGGCCCTGAACAAAGTAAACTCTGGTCCTTGGAGAGGTCTGAGTAATAACATAGTCCACAATTGGATCCTCTTAGCTATTCTACATTAATTGCCAGGAACATACTTCTAAAAGCTCATTAAACATTTTTATGGGTAGGGTGTTCATTAGCAAAGATAATTCTAGGTGTTGATGGATGAATCCCTAAGTCTCAATGTATCATGCTAGAATTTCCTACCCACATAGAGTTGGCATGTCTACCCACGGAGAGGACAGTCCTTCAAGGAATTTGGATGTCTTTGTGCCACCTTTAAATAAGTTTTCGTGAAGAGTTCTTGCATTTCTACATCCTACTGGTCAATGGGGAATGTCAAGATCATTCATCAAGAGGACTGTGCATGACCTTGTTCCAGAAATGGACAGGGTCATCTCATTGAGCAGAACCCACTCACAGAGGTGTACCTCTTCAAAGGGGAGAAAGAGGCTTGCTGCATGCCCTCGAGAAGGACAATTATTTGGTGAACAGGAAGCTAGTCTCTGCAAGTGGGCCAGTTTCCACTTTGTATGACCAAGAATCTGCTTTACTCTTTCCCTTCACACATTGAGGTAATCTAAGACTTCACAAAAACAGGTACTCAAAGTTTACTTTTGTGGGTGTGGCCCAATCATCTCCATCAGAAGAAAATGCGGAGTCTTGATCCAATTACTTTAGAAATAAATAAGAAAGTGTATCTGCTCCATATTGTCCCCCACATAGCCATGGGCAAGGGACAGGTAATGGTAAGAAATCAGGAATGCAGCTATAAGTCAAACATCAAGAATTGGCTCATAACAGTTACCAAGGCTTCCTAAAGTGGGAGAAAAGTACTGTATTAGAATCCAGTTCTACTCTTTTCGAAGCATCCTTTATTTGTTTCTGTCTAGGCACACAAACTCTACCATCTGGGAGATGCTTCCCTTTTTATTGTACCCCGTGTCTATCTCTGATACTGACCCTGAGAACAGTGCTCTTTTAACTGGCCACACAGATTTCAGAGCCCATTTCTTGCTGGTAAAATTTTGACAGGGCAACATGTATATTAAGACTGCCACATTCAAAGTTGGATTAAGTTTGCGTGATACAGTTCTCTTAGAAACTTTGTAGTAGGCTTTAAGTGACAGTGACCACAGCCAAAATTGTTTCCCAGATATATTTCTTAAGCTTTGTGTATTTTCTCTCTCACTTTATGGCTCTGGCAACTCTAATGCCATCTGAAATAATACATGGGATAACTGTACCCAGAATGCAATCATTTTTTGTTAGGGGAGAGTTGAGAAGCTTTGTAGCTCAACATCTTTTACAGCTTTAACTGTTCTTGTTTGGAACAGAAACAGGCAGTGTCCTAACTTGCAAGTTTCTAAATTCCTGGAATCTCTCTCTCTCTACCTATCTACTGCCTGGATAAAAAGGATTTAATATGGGAATTAAAGACCTGGGGCAAAGTGAGCCACTGAGGAGCTGAGATTTGCCCCTGAGTTATTATTTGTAAGCTATCTGTCCAGGGCACCTGCCTAAACAGAAGATTTGCTTGAGTGACAAAAACACTCAGTATGCTAAGCTTTTGAAATTTTGATGGTTTGTGTCATATCACTTAGCTTACTCTGACTGACACAAGGCAAAGCATAGCATTTTCTTACAAATTTTTTGAACTAGACATTAGCTGTCACTATGTAGTATGACCGAATTTTCTCCACTGTCAGTGTTAAAAAGTCTAGAATAGAGTTTGTCTTCTCGTTTTGCATACTCAAGGTGTCAGATACTTAGCAAGCAAGTTCTTTTATCTATCCATATAATTCCAAGGACTGCCAGCTGTAAACTCTAGGTGAGATTCTTTCTGGAATCTTTCACTTAGAGTCTGCACATTAAGAACTAATTTTTTTGGTGTGAGTTTATTGGAAAGATTCTAACATATATTACAGAATGTAAGATGAGAAAATACAGGTGAACCTTGAAGAACTGGAAATTAATAAGGAGTGAAAGAAGTGTCCTCCTGGAAGTGTTTTGTTCTCTGCTTACCTGTAGATGTCTGCTTCTTTCTTGTGTTTGCTAATTTCTGGTATGAGGATTGAACTCATGGCCTTGAGCTTGCAAGCAAGGCGGCAGAACCACTGAGCTAAATCCCTGGCCTTTGCTAAAGTTTTACCTGTAGCTTTTCTGCTGATGTCCCTGCATTTTCAGAATTATGTTATTTCAGCTTGAAAGAATCTCTCTCTTTGAATCCCAGACTCCAGGACTACAACTGTTAAATGGGTGGGTTAAGCTACATTGGGTCCAGGCTTTTGAAATGCGAGATGATTGCCCCAGTGAAGGGGAGGTAGTAGAACACAGATAGTTTGTAAGACGTACATACACATCAAGCAGTGTCCAGACGTTCTGATCTATTCATATCAAATCTAATCTCATGGCTGTTTCTTACATTCAAGAAGAGAAAATTGTTAGCTTTTTAGAAAAATGTCAGAGGTCCTATGGTTTAGCTGAGAAATTGCATTCATAGCTGATCATAATTGTGATTTGCTTACACTAGAAATACGACATTAGAGCATTTAATCTTTTTGGTCTCATATTTTAGTGCTCTGAAATTGAGCTTAGGGTCTCACAGACCCTCTTTGAAGATTAGATAGGACTTTGAACTGGTTGTTTTGACTAAATATTTTGATGAATACTAACTGTTGCTGTGCAGATGGTGATAGTTTCATTTTCAGGCCCTAGGCTGCCTTTCTGTTGAACTGAGTGAACAAATGTATTCTAAACACCCAAATCCATTAACCTTGTTCTAGTCCCCACACACTAATTTCCATGCAACAGGATCTTTCCCAAATGGGCACTAATTTCTGAATAATCTAATAAGGAAACCCCATAAATTAAACCTTAATTTATTATTAAAACCATATTTGTTAAGATCACATAACTGCCAAATCTGAAAGTCCTCTATACCACAAATGAGATTTGTGAAAATGTGTTTTTAATCACTTTGTTTTCAATGTACTGTAAGTGCCTTATCTAATCTAAATAAATGTTAGTACTAATTCATAGAGCAGTCACAGTTTCTTCCTGGTCCTTTGATAGGGCTCACAAACTCTTCCACTGTGTCTACACCGTTCAAACGGAACTGCTGGAGCCTCGAGTATGGAGCTGGCAAAGCTGGCAGCTTCAACCCAATAATCCAGCCGCAGCTCCGAAGACGGGCTTTTGTATTCCCCTCTCTCGTTGGCACAGTTTGGGAATACAGGCTTACCGCAGCGCAAGGCAAACTGGAAGTTGCCGTATTTCCCTTTTCTTCATGAAATTTAACTATCTTGTTTTTAGTAGAAATTCTCTTCAGGCTCTGTTCTTTGGAAAGGCAATGGTAAAAGTTACCCTAAAACAAGAGATACAATGACAATCCTTGGATGGTAGGATCAAGGCCTGCAGGTGTGAACCTGAACCTACCACGTACCTTCCACCAGATCCTTGTTACAGGTTCATTTTGTAGTTCAAATCTTGCTGCTAAAGTCAGAATGTATTCTCTTCAAATACTGCCTAACTCCCTTTACTTACTGGAGTACTCTGCACACACCACATTTTTACACCATTTTCTCTTTTTCGTTCCTTCTCCATATTTTCTTCTAGGCAAATACACAAACATTTAAATGTCAAGCCTCCGTGAAGAGTTTCACTACCAAATTAATGTTGATTTATTAACCTCTCTTTGTGTCTCAACTATTCTCTACTTCTGATGTGAAAACTACACTCATTGAAATATAACTGATTATTTTTGTGTTTAGCATCCTTTTGGTAATATGGAACGTTAAGAGAGAAAACATGATGTCTTATTTTTAGCACATACTCATACTTTATATCTACAAGGTTAAATTATGTTCAAAATATTTTGGAATACAAATAATAATTCGTGTTAACATTCTCCATAATGGTAAGTCAGATAAAATGATCTGGCTAAGGATAATGAAGCCCCTTAAAGAATTCTGGTGTGTAGATCTAGATTTTTGTCTAAAAGCAGAATTTTCCTACTTCTACAGTCATAAAAAACTATAGTGCTAGTGTAGATTACTGGGTTTAATAATATTGGGAGTGCTAAAGATTTGGGGGAAAAGGTAACATATTTAACAATTTATCAGTTCTTTAGATAACTGACATTTTGTAGAATAACCAGAGCTTGAAATTTTTATCTAGGTATTTGTGAGTAATGGAAAATATAATCAATATTCCTACATTGCCACTGTAGACATAACTCATCTTATTTGTTTTAATTTGCTTAGTTTTCACATGTTTATGGCCCTCGTGATATAAACTGGATTGCCCAACTCTACTTTGTAAAGTCTTGTTCCTTTAATAACTAAAGTCTAGGGAAATATATGGATTCTTCATGATCTTTTGAGGCCTGGAATTGGGAAATGAACAACCTCATTTCCTTTGCATTCTGGATTCAAGACTAGCTTAGATTTGAGGGTTGCGATCAAAGTCATATGGAAAAGGAAAATGAGCATAATGAAAAAAAATGTGACTATCATAAGCTACCAAGTCACTGATAAAGTTGAGTTTAACTTCTAGAAAGAGGAGGTTGACAAAATGTCTGCAACCATAAAAGTAGCTAAACAAAAGACAAACAAGTAACCAAATGAATGTTAAGCTATAAGAAGAAAAAAAAAAAAAAACAACACACTTTGAGAAAACAACATGCCTAGATAGAGCACCCTAGAATCCACATATACAATGCTAAGATGTAATGTACTTCCAGATTTGAATGTAGAAAAGAAAGTCAATGTGGTTGAAGTATGGTGAAAGGTAGGCAAGATCTGTACATAAGGGAGCCAAGATTATATAGGTTTTTAAAGATAAAACATTGTAGTTATTATATTCTAAGCATTAGAAATTCTTAATCAGGGAACAGACCTGTTCTAAGTGAAAAAAAAACAACAACTAAATAAACATATGAAAAAATGTTCAACATCACTGGTCATTCAAGAGATGCAAATGAAAACAACACTGAGCTTTCACCTCACCCCAGAAAGAATGGCTGCTATCATGAAATCAACCAATAACAATAACAAATGCTGGCAGGGCTGTGGAGAAAGTGGAACTCTGATCCACTTCTGGTGAGAGCACAGACTGGTGCAACCACTGTGGAAATCAGTTTGGAGATACTTCAAAGAACTAGGATTGGAGGTCCCATTTGACCCAGCTATCACTCTGTTGGGTGTCTTCCCAAAAGAATTAAAAGAATCATACCACAGTGATATATGCATACCCATGTTCATAGCAGTAGTTTTTAATAACTGAAACTTGGAAACAGCCCAATTGTCCATTAACAGGAGCCTGGATAAAGAAAATGTGTGTGTGTGTGTGTGTGTGTGTGTGTGTGTTATTTTTTTAAAAATAAAATTGAATACTACTCAGTCATAAAGAATGAGAAATTAGAGACATTGATAGCTAAATGGATGCAGATTGAGGATATACTCAAGTGAAATAAATAGGACTTACATGATTAAATACCAAATAGTTTCTCTGGTGTGAGAAACTGAAAGTTTATTACAGTTATTAAAAGATATAATAGATAATGTGAAATAGGAAGAAAAGATGCAAAAGGAAAGGAAAAATGGGATGGGTAGGGGAAAGGAAAGAAGGGAATGGAATTAATGAGAAAATGAAAAACTGGAAACAAAGTTTTTGTAAATAGGGAGAGGTGGAGGGATTGAAGGAAGGGTGGGGGTGGGGAAAATAAGAACCAAGATAGATTACGTAAAGGTACAAATTTCCAATGATGAATGTCATTATATTGTATACCTAAAATGTGCCAATGATACTAATTAAAGAAAAATGAAACACTTTGAGTCTTCAGCACTTGTATATGTGCTCAAATGATCTTCATAGTTAAAAATATTTATTCCTGAATTTTATTTGTAGTACTTATATTTTCCCTATCAATTTCAACCCAATTTGTTAAATTACAGATTTGTTTGCCAAGAGTTCTGTTCTCACAGCTTTTTCTGCTTAATGCTGCTCCCAGCTCATTGGACTCATGGTACCTCAGTGAGCCCAATTTGACCATAGGGCTAACACAGGAGAGAACTGAACTCTAAAGCAAGGCAGAAATATTATAATTGCCACATGGTTGTACTCCACATTTTTCCTTGTGAAAATAATTAAAAGATGAGAAAGAGTAAAGTGCATTTACTATGAGAGAACCTTGAGATTACATTCCTATGTGTGATCACTGGGATCTAGGAAAGTTGTTTTTACACAGTTGGGATTTAGAGGATAGATTCTTCTGGGTAGAATAGCACTAAATCGTAGTGTGGACAATTCATGTCTCTTTCAGGGGAGCCACAGAAACACTAAAGGATATTCTTCTAAGCCATACCTGCAATTCAAAGCCAAGACAAAAACGTTAGTTGGGAACAAAGATAAATTAAAGTCAAGGGGAGACAGACATATATACATATCTTGAAAGCTAACACGCGTATCGTAAGCAATTCTTCTGCATTTCTTATATCATGATACACATAAGTTATAACATGTGCACAGCACACTAGGATAAAAAACTAGGCTGCTCTTTGAAGGAAGCGACTCTTTGATGACTTCACCTGCCACAGATTGTCCTGTTGCCTTCCTCCATCCTCTGCCAGCAAACAAGAGACCAATATTTTACAACAGGTACAGCTTATTACCATTATAGACAGATTTGTTAAGAAGAGAAATTTTAAGCAGTCAAATAAGGCTAAGTTTTCAAAAGGGTCAGGACAAAAGTGAGACACACCATACACACCAGTACAGGGGAGATGTATCAGGTGGTAACTGGGCCTCAAGAAAAAGACAAGATGACCAGACCTATATGCTTCCTCAAAGAACAAACACTGGACCTAATGAAGTCTAGAAAGACATCGAGCACCCCAGGGAGTGTCCAGAGACGTCTGGACCCACTACTTCCTAGGAGAATCTTTGTTCTTTCCATCCACACTTTCTACATAAATTATTTTCCAATTGAGCCATTATTATCTAAGAGAACATACTTGAATATGTGGTTTTATAAAATGGAATACTACTCAGCCATAAAGAATGAGAAATTAGAGTCATTCATAGGAAAATGGATGAATATTGATCATATACTCTTAAGTGAAATAAATAAGTCACACATGTATAAATACCAAATAGTTTCTCTGGTGTGAAAAACTGTAATGGTACATAAGATCCTAATGGTATAATTGACAATGTGAAAGAGAAAAGGGCTAAAGATGTAGGGGAAATGGGAAGGGTAGGGGAAAAGAAATAAGGGAAAAGAAAAAATATGAGAAAATGAAAAAAAATGGAAAAAGGTATTTGTAAATAGGGAAGGGAGGAGGGGGTGAAGGGAGGGCAGGGACAAGGGGAAAAAAATGAGAACCAAGACCTATCATGTAAAGGTACAAGATCCCAATGATGAATGCAATTGTACTCTTTATCTAAAATGTGTCAATAAACTCAATGAGGGAAAAAAAAATACTTGTAGTTTTATTGGTTGATTATAGTTGTAGTCCACATTGTACCCATGTGGGCTTCACCCTATAAAACTCCTCTATAAAGTGGGGTCCCCAACTACACACTCAAGACCTCCCCTGCCTTTCAGGAGCCCTCCTATCAATAACTCTTTTGTTCCCAGAATTTATTCTTCAGTTTTTAGAGGACAAGAGCGCAGCGTATCACACAGCTAACAGGTTGGAAGACAGTATTTCGTATTTCATCTCCATATTATTTCCTATATCATTACCTGAACTCAAATTATAAAAAATAAAGAAAAGCTAATATTTAAAAGTCATTTTATTTTATGTGAACCAATTTTTGTTAATCCACTTAAATCTTACACACGGATATTTTATATTATTGATCCAAGTAAGTGTTATTTTGGCTGTTCTAAGCAGTGCGGGCTTGAGCTAGCTCCTATATTCTTCTCAATCTTGACAAAATTCTTAAAAGGTAAAAAATAGAACTGGTTAAGAATGGTTGGCTGTTTACATAGTGATTCTGAATAAAGAACTAAAATACTAAATGCAGTCCATCAACATATCAATGTGGAAATGAATTTGTCTCTTTGCAATGTTACTTCCATTAGCAACATGTTTTCTTGGTTAGTTCTACAAAATGAGTACATCATTCTTGACATACTCTTCCTGGCACGCTTGTTTACAGTACTTCAGTAATCATCAAGATACAAACTAGAAGCATGCTGTGCGTATGATAAATTTTAGCGCCACACAAGTAGCCATGTTTACTTAATTTGGAAGATAGCACAGTGATTTTCCTCTTAAAATTCTGGGAGTCTATTACAAAAGCTATTTTCTTAGTTGTGGCTTTTGCTGTTTTAACATTTGTCGTTTTTGTTTTGATTATGCATTGCTTGGCTTGCTTTTCCTTTTGCTGTATTTGAAATAGATACTACCAATCATGCAGTGTCTTTAAGAGTCTGTCTTAAAAGGAATTTTCTATTTTCCTAGCTGAGTTGTAGAAGTTCTTCTCCATGTTCAGGTAAGTATATCGTGCAGCTTTATTGATTTGGACCTAAGTACTTGATCCAATTTGTGTCATCTCACTGTATTAAGCATGTTTTATAGCTTTTGTCTCAGACTGTTAGTCTATGCTTTGTTAATGAGACTTTTAAAGGTTACAGGCATTTTCTATTGGAAGAACTATTCCTTAATTCATCATTTAAAAATTTCAAGTATATTTTCTAGGCACTAAATATTGTAACTATGATTAATATTATTTAAAGTATATTAATGAAGCAGAAATTTCTGGAAAGTGCAGAACACATAGAAGTAGATGACCTCCCTCTACAGCCAACAAAAGACTGATGAAAACATTGTATCTCTAATTTTCTATCCAGGTGACAAAATGAAGATTTGGGGCATGAGTGGAAAAGAATGTTCTGTATTTCGTGTCTGTGTATCGCATCTTCAAAAACCAGTGGGTCATAATGGAGTGGCTGACTCCAGGAGTTGCACTTTGCTTTATTGGCAACCGATTCAGGATCTCTCTTTTCTTCACATACATTTTTTAATATGGAGTGAACAATCGCAGTGATGGTCAGAAACACAGGAAAAGACATCCTAAATGGCGGATATCAGTTGAAGTTGGCGTTTGCTGCTGCCCACCTGTCTTCTTCTATGTAGCGCCCTCTTGAGGATCAGAGACACCCCTAGCTTGTGCACTGTAGAAGACAGTCAAATTTTTCAGATCCTATAAGAAAAGTCAAGGTGCTTTGGGTAGACTTCCAGTGGCTGCTTCTCAAATTCCACATTAATGAAATGTTTCTTTGGACTTGCAGATACTGATGAATGACAGCCACACAAGTACTCCCACCTCTAAATAGCTCATCAAGAAAGACAATGGCACTTACAAGGAGGAGATAACTGGGCCCTTCAGTGACAAAAAGTGTACATTGTTTTGACTCTTTTGCAGAGTATGTACATGGGTAGTTTGAATTTTCTTTTATTCCTCTGTCTCTCATGCCAGCTCCAAGTATGACAAAGTTTTTCCAGTTTTACCTAAATGTTTTTCTAATGTCTTCCTTCTATCTACAAATATTACTTTGGATGACACTTTCATCATCTTGAAATCTGACCACTGAAAGAGTCTATTAACCATTTTTTTCCAACCTAGTCTTGTTCCCTAGTCTGTCACTGAACCATCGAATAAATGTAAAATAGAAATCTGACCCTGTCATTCTTTTGTTTAAAACTGTTGTGTGGTTTCCATTGCTGAGTCTACAGTCCCAGTTTCCTAACATGGAAATCAAGCTCTGCCTGTCTCCCCTCTGATTTCACCTTTGCTCTTGGCTTCAGCAACACTGGACATGGGCCGTTTTTTTCTGTCTTGCTTTTGTCTGTGTCCAGTCTGCTCATGATATGTTCTTTCTCCTATTCATGCCTTATACTTTAACTCTGCACAAATACCAGCTTCTCAAGGAGCATATTCTGCTACCCTCAAGGTAGGATTAGATGCCCATACTCTATGCTTCATGAACTTGTAAACAATAATTTACTGTGCAATAACTCTATGTGTTCATCTTTACCACTATACTACAAGCTCTTTCAAGAGAAAGAGTAAGTCTTATTCTTTGAATTCTTGGCTTCTTGCCCAGGATGCGACATATTAGAGGCACTCAATTCTATTTGTATAATGCATGAACTAAAATGCCTCTGTGAGCAGATGAAATTCCTGTGATACAGAGAGAGAGAGAGAAAAAAAAAGGGAAACCTGGAATGAACCTTTGCAAACTCCAGTGAATCATGTCCTTTATTCTATTTCATCTTTCTCTTCTTGTTATTATCTTAGATCAAGGGCTGATATCCTGCTTTCATCCGAACCACCCCAAAATGGATGGGATAGTTAACAACACATACTGTGCTTTCAGTGAATACTTGTGATTGACTGATAATCCTTGAGAAACCACGAAGATATCACTCAATGTCAAGACTGAACAATGTGGAAGAAAAAATGAACTTAGAGAAGAGATATAAATACACAATATTACATTGCAAGGAATGCTATTGTGCCCTATAGAAAAACATATGAGAACATTTGTGGAAAGAAGAAAAATGAAAAGCAGAAAGCCCATCCCTTCAGTCTGTTGATCATATAATTTATCAGCCATCTCATGTCTTCCTAATCTATCTCACTCTCCCCATGACTGGATTAACCAGTACTGATCACTGCTTGTTACCCTCCAGGTAGCATTCATTTAATGCAGCGGCATATATTTTATTCAGTGCTTACCCAATATATTTGTAAACCGGAAGGAAAACAAATGCCAGCCTTAACCATTTACATGCATCCTATTACTTGTGTAGGATCCATGGCTATTTTCTTCTTCCTCTTGTATATGGGTACAAACAGCTCTTTACTTGGTGAAATAAGAACAGTTACATCATTCGCAGAGACTTGGAAAATCAGAACTAAGTGCTTTCCATAAAGTGTTCCATGTGAAATTGGCATCAATTAATGCATTGAACTATTACTTCTCCTAGATGGAAGTGTCATTTTAGAAATATGAAGATATTACTTCATTGTACTGGGAGAAAATACAAGGCATCAAGAGGATTCTTATTCAAGCAGAAATAGCTATTAAAACTTTACCTGAGGTGCTCTGTAGCAAGGCCTCTCTCACATCCTGTCTTATCTTTGACAGCCTGTCTTAAAGCCGAATCTTAAGGACAGAGACAGGTCACAACTCAGAAGGCTGAACACTGTGTCTCTTTCAGTAGATTCAATAGAAGATGTTTTTGTCTGTGAGTCCCAGTAGTCACCAACTCTCTTATCACCATATATGTCCGTGAAGTTCATGACGGTTGACATATGCCAATCAGGAAAGGTTTACTCTACCCTCTTACACTCACAAGGCATTTAAAGAATTGAGGCCATGCAGTTCCATTCCATTGAATCGTACATTTGGTCACAAAGGGATATTTCACATTTATCTACAGAGCAGCTAGTGAACATGAAATGAGGTAGATTTAGTCCAAGCTATACAGCTAAGATCTTATGAGCAGAGATAAAATTCCTTGCTGGAATATCTAAAATTCTTAATAAAAATTCCTGGAAGCCTGTAGGCTTCTTGGCAGTGTGTGCAAATTTAGAAGAAAGAAATAACTGCAAATGTGTCAGGCTCGAAAGTATTGGTTGGGGCTTTTTCAGGACAAAGAAATAGTGACTGAACACCGGTAAAGCTCTCCTCCCTAAATTCATCAAATATAAACAATGCACAAAGAAGGGAAAAGACAATTCCAGTAAACCACAGATCTTGAACATCCTCTTGACACAACAAAATGAAAGAAGACTCTGAGATTCAATAGTTTCTCCAGAATGGTGACTATAATGTTATTTTCAACAAAGTAAATGCCAGAGTTGTGAATCATCCTGACCAGAATATTTAGTCTTGAAACTGGGGCCTTGGAGAGCCACGCAGTAAAGAAAGGTGAGAGTCACTCTGCTTGAAATGTGTTCTCATTTTCAAGGAGAGTTTGGAATTTGACTTTTCTTTTTTTTCTCATTGAGTTTATTGATACTTTTAAAGTACACAATATGGTTACATTTATCAATCGGATCTTGTGCCTTTACATGACAGATTTTGGTTCTCATTTTCCCCCATACCTCTGCCCTCCCTTCACCTCCTCCACCCTCCCCTATTTACAAAGACTTTGTTTCCTTTTTTTTCATTTTCTCATATTTTTTTTTCTTTTCCCTTATTTCCTTTCCCGTACCGTTCCTACTTCCTCTACACCTTTAGTGGAATTGGACTTGTAATTCACATCATCATAAATCTCCATTGTCTCTGAAGCAGAAGTGGCCTGGTGTCAAATAATATGTAAAAGTAAACAAGAGTTGGACAGATAAGAACTGTAAGATATCTGAAAAGATAAAGCTGTTAGAGGACTTCCTAAATGTAGTCATCAGAAGACGGAAGCTCCTTTTTAAGCCCCAGAAACTGACGACATGTTCTGTAGAGATGAGAAGGACTTACAACTTAGAGAGAAAAGGCCCTGTATTAATTATTTGCTGTTCCAAGGCATTCATAATGTCTACTGTTTTACACTTCTGACTTAGCGTTAAAAGAGTGAACCAGAGAAACCAGCAACCCCCTCCCTACCAAATAAGACAATGGTGTTTAGTTCTGTAGTTGGAGCTGTAAAGAGGAAGTTTTAAGCACAGTTATGAAGGAGAGATGCTAGAAAAGATAATATACTCACACGGTTATTCTGTACATTGCAAGAATACACACCCATATATATACATTTAGATGTGATTAAATATAAAATAAAAATTTAGGGTGCAAAATATGCCAGAAAACAAAGGCAGAATAAGTTAACATTCTGAAGGCAATGAAAATTAAATCTTACAATCAGATTTTATTCAGGAAAGTAAAGAATATTTTAAAAAATATATTTCCATTTTCAAGGAAATGAAAGAGAACACAGAATTTGAAACAATGAATCAAATAAAATATAGGAGTTATTGATAAATCTGGGGAAAATTGAAGAAAAATATAAGATATAAAATACTTAAAAGCTGAATCAGTAAGCACTAAAATTCACGCAGTAAAAATCAAGAAAATGAACAACCACACACTATGAAACAAAAAATTATATAAGTGTAAGATAAGATCATATATATATTGTAAAGAAAAATTAGAAGAATAAAAGTTTTTAGTGAGGAAATAAGCATTTGGAAATAGCATTATATTTATACAATACATACGTAAGATTTCTCAGAAAGAACTTGCTTGAATTAGAAAAATATTTAAAGGCATTTAGAAGGAAGCTTTATCAAAAAAGAAAGATTTGAATATGCATAGTTTCATGTATCTATCATTGCACAGGAATTTACTCAGAATCTAAAGATTTAAGGCATCTCTTTTTCAAAAGTCTCTTGTGTTTTCCCAGGTGGGTCTGGTTCACTGACTTTAATGCTACAGTTGTAAGGAGTAGGCTGGTCAGGCATCACACTCTCCATAAAGCGGTCATAGGGCTTCTCCATGTGGTCTCCTTTTGGACTACTTGGGTCTTCTTAGAGCATCACTGTCCAGAGAGAGCTGGACTACTTACCCAGTGACTTCAAGCTTCCAGGAATTAATGTTTAAAGAGAAGAAGACAGATGTGCAAGGCATTTTTATGATTAAGTACCAAAAGTCTGAGTCTCATCTTCCACAAATGTGCCCATATTTTGAGTGAGAAACAGCCCCCCCTTATAAATGACAATATCACATTTTAAGAAACACACATGGGATGGATGGTATTGTGATTGTGGAAAGTACATTCTGTCACATTTATTGAGAGGGGTTACTAGAAACATGGTATGAATTAACAGAGAATAATACAGACATAATTTGATGATGATATTGAAATTTTATTTTAAAGAAAGAACAATAAAAGTATTCTGTAAGAAGAAACAGTCACATATGAGGGCAAATTCAGGCTGGCTTGAGATTTCCACATAGTAATGTTCAAAAATAAGAACCAAAATGGTCTTTTTGGAGTTTTTAGGAAAAAAATATTTTTCCTCATAACTTATATCTAGTCTAGTATAAGTTGTTTTTATGAAGTTTCATGCATGAAGATAAGAGGAAGATGTTTTAAATATGTAAAGGCTCTCAGTACACGTCTTCTGTTCACCATTATAAAGATCCTTTTGAAGAACTAACCTATGCCCATTGAAAATAAATGAGTCAAATGTCAAAAGAAAAATAATGAAGAGGTCTTTTTTTGGGGGGGGTTGTTTTTGTTTTTTGAGACAGGGTCTCACTATGAAGTGGGGACTGACCTGGAACTCACTATGTAGCCCAGGCTGGTCTCGAACTCACAGCGATCCTCCTGCCTCAGCCTCCCTAGGGCCGGGATTGTAGGCATGCGCCACCACCCCCGGCTTCGAAGAGGTCTTTTTGATTGAATATTGGAATATAAAGTCAACATTTCCCCTTTGTCTTCTATAAGTCGTTTTAAACCCTGAAGAAGAATCATGAATGAAAACATACATTCCATGTTTGGTGAAATTGGAAGATAGCTAAAACCCCAGATCCCATTATCTGGACAGCTGGATTGCAGCAGGGTTTATGCAGTAAAGCAAATAGAAAGAAGCTAACGGCTGATGGTGTAGAGATGACACTGGAAAATTTCAGAGAAAGAGCTACACAAAAGAGTCCAGAAAATAAGGGCCTGCTAGGATGTAAGCCTAAATTTCTTATTTTTTAGTAGCAGAAATAGCAATGCACCTGGCATGAATTTTACTTAACTCGGTATGATTACAGGAAGCAGAAGACTTGGGACTAAATTAGCAATCATCTGGACAATCCATATACATGAGTAATGCTATCTCTGCTCCAGGGTAAACGAAGATTTAAATGGAGAAAAGATCGATTGATGCCCGTCTCCGCTACATTGGGAAATGTCACATAGAGAACCCTTTATCATAAGAAGAATTCAACATGTCTCGAACACTGTTGTTTTCTCTCTCTCTCCCTCTAACATACATTCTTATATATGCTAATGTTTGATGAAGGCCAAATTCGACTTCAATGATAAATAATGCATGAAGATACAGGAGAAGATCCATGGAAAGAAATCATTGTTTAAAAGAAGGGGATGTTCCTTATAAGTTTTAAAATATTATTAAATTAACTTATCTATCAAGTCTAGATACATATCAAGCACATATCCCCTGGAAAGATATGTTGGAACACATCAGCTTGCAGATCTTAGGAAAAAATGTACAAAAAGCCTAAAATATTAAACAAATTAAACTGAAATTGAAAGAAATTCATTGTAAAACAAGTTATTCTCAAAACAAAAGAAAAATGGAAAAAGCAAATACAATTAAATAGGAGAAAGTATTTGTATGAGAAGGTACACAATAAGAAAAATGACCAATTTGGAAGTGACCAATTTGGACGTAATATGGATAACTGGAGTCATCTTTGAAAAAGTGAGAACAACAAAACAAAACAAATATTTAAGGTTGTAAATTATCAACAGTTTTTGAGGTTAAAAAAAAGACCCTGAACTTACAAATTGTTACAGGTAAAACATGACTCAGGGGTTAACAATAAGGAGTAGTGCAGGAGGCTTATTGGTCTTTTAATACATACAAAGAGTAATTTACTAGGAAACCAGAGAAAATATAAAGGAGTGTAGTATATAGAACACATTAAGTTACCCTTCACAGTAATCTTTTATGCAAGCAGTCAGTTAAACAGTGCCTGAAAAGCTGTAGGAAAAAAATACGAATCTAAAGGTTTCTTATGTCTAACAAAATATCATAGAAGTATAAAGGTATTAACCAAATCCTTTTGAGCAGTTGAGATGCCAGTGCTTTTTATTTGTTCTCCCAATTTTATTTTAGAATTATCAAAAATTAATTGACAATTGTGATGAATAAATTGCATCCACTGGAATTCAAGAACTGTTAGCTTTTGAAATATTTATCTCCAGCATCATTTTACTCCTCCCCTCTCCCCTGTCCTTTTCCCCTCTGCTTTTGTCTTTGCTTTATTCTCTCTCACTCTCACTCTCTCCCCTTACCTCCTCTCCATGATGTTTGGTACATTGGGTGAATTGAATGAATACTTGATTGATGATGTTTTCGTCTTATGAGGGATTTATCAGGGCATAGCCTCATTTTAAATTGAGAAGTACCTGCAGAACCAAATTTAAAGTAAAACAGTACATATTTATATTGTTGATCTGAAAATAAAAGTAAAGGCAAGGATATGACAGGAAGAAGAAACACTAAAGTAATTATTGATTATAGTATAAATTAATATATTGTATCTCAAAATGAAATATTAACTATTTTTGGTAAGATTATATACCAAGTTACTAGTATAAACACCACAACACATAATCAAACTTTAAAAATGACAGAGCGAATCATTTTTTAAAGCAACAATATTAGAAACAACAGCCCAAACTAAAATGACAATTAAAACCAAACATAATCTTACCAACGAATGTAAATAGACAATTCACTGAAGAAAAATTTTCCAAACAAACTTATGCTGTTTACAAAAGAACTGACTTCAAAAGTAATTTAGCAATCTTGAAAAATAAAAATGTGAGCAAAAGTATGTCAGGAAAACACTTTTAAAAGAAGCAGTTGCAATTTTACTTCCTGTCAAGTATAAATTCAGACACTCAAGGCAATGCTCCCGAGAAGAGCAAGGCTAAAATGCGCCATTCATAACAAAGGAGACCTAACATTTATGAAGTCTATGAAAAGAGGTTAACAACATAATGAATGAAGTAGACATTATAGGAGATACAAGGAGAAGCAGAGGTATCAAGAGCAGTAAAATATTTTAATTCAGAGATTTTTAGTTATGACAGATGATAAGCAAAATTACATAAAGCTTTTCATGACCCAAAGGGCATGATTAATCCTTGAAACATATCATACTATAAACCTGAAAATCTGTAAAAAGACAATACAAATTTTTCAGTGAAGTGAGTATAACTGTTCAGAAAACACAGAGGAGTTATATACGAAAAGAAGACTACAACTCAATCTCAACATGTATATAAAACAAAATTCCTAATTTATCAGTCGCGCATTATGATAATTATTCATGTCTGCCAAGTGTTATTCATTCCAGAAATGAAAGGATAGGTCAGTAATAACTAAAATGAATAGCTCTGAGAAGAAACATCATTTCCATAAATGTTGAAACAGCTTTTTTTTTAAATCAGTGCAGCATCTTTTCTTGATATGAACTCATAAAAATAAAGTCAGAATAGATGAATATTATCTTAACATGATAAAATAAACATGTCAAATAACAGACCAAAACAATATTTATTAAACAAACTTTAGAAGCATCCTCACATACATTAGAAGAAGTCTCAGGTCTCCATGGTCACCACTCTTCATGGAATATGGGTCTGGAGGAACTAACCAATATGTTCAGACAAAAGAAAAATTATGTGTGGGCCAGGGATTTAGCTCAGTGGTTCCATCCCGAGTTCAATCCCCAGTACCAAAAAAAAAAAATTATATATCAAGCCGGGTGTGGTGGTGCATGCCTGTAATCCCAGCACTCAGGAGGCTGAGGCAAGAGGATTGCTTTGAGTTCGAGACCAGCCTAGGCCACATAGTGAGTTCCAGGTCAGTCTCAACTACACAGTGAGAC
>NW_022900918.1:27579344-27615791 GCF_012274545.1 Fukomys damarensis | reverse complement strand
TATATATGTTTATTGGAAAGAAAGGTGGAAGTACCATTGTTTGAAGATGATATGACTAAATAATCTAAAAAACTAATCAGCTTGAAACCACTAGCAGCAAGGGAATTGAGTAAGGTGGTAAAGTATAAATTGTCATATAAATTATCATAGAATAATCAACAGCCTCCACCTACACCAACAATAACCAGGACATGTCAAGGAAATCAATGACCTTATTTATGTTAGCACTAACAAAAAATAGAATATCTAGCTTATTCTGTTTCTTTTGCTGTTGCTTTTTTTTTTCTTTTGGCTGTGGTAACAAATTATCTCAAATTTAGTAGCTTAAAAGGAAATTAATTAATTATATCCCCATTGTGGATGTCAGAAGCCCAATGTGGCTATCACTTGGCTGAAACCAGGGTGAGCCAGATGACTTTCCCTTGGGAGGCTGGGCGGGGAGCACACACCCCTTGCTTTTGCTCGAATTCCTCCGCGGAGGGCCCTCCTAGGTAATCCTCAAAGTTACCTCCAACTAGCTTCATTTTGGATTACTAGCTCTCTGATTTTCTCTGCCTTGTCTCCTTCTTTCACTTATTGTGATAACATTGGGCCCACCTGGATAATCTTCATGTCCCCAGATCAGCTGATTAGCAATTTTTATTCCCTCTGCACCCTTAATTCCACTTTATCATTCAACTAATGCATTTATAGCCTCTGAGCATTAAGATGCTCAGCATTTTTGGCAAAGAAAGGCATTGTTTTGCCTACTACATCTAGTAATCCATTTAACAGTACAAGTGCAATGTTGATTACAAGCAAACTTTGAAATGCTTCTGAGAGTCACAGAAAAATGCCTGAGAAAATGGATCAGAAGAAACAGCATTGTAAAGATGCCAGTAATTCCTAAAATAATCTATATATGTACTACAATTTCAATTTTTTAAGCAAACTTACGGTATGCTTTGGGAAAGAGATACACTGATTATAATGTACATATGGAAACCCAAACCAAGCAATAATCCTGAGCAAAATTCTGAAAAGAAAGAGTAATGGGATATTATCAGATGATAAAATATATTATTAAGCCCAAATAATTAAAACAGTATGATATTACTCATGAATAAATAAACATAACAATGAAACTAAGGTATTTAGGATATGTGCTGCAGAAGTGAGCACTGTATTTGGGAATTTATAAAGTGATAAAAATGACATTTTAGAGTTCTGAAAAGATTGCTTTTTAAACCAAATCATGTCACATTTTGGTAGCAATCTGGAAAAGAACAAAGTTTTTCTTCCATTTCTTATTGTCTACCAGGTGTTAAATAATAATAGCAATAAAAAATATAGAATGACCGAATTTATCCTAAATAAAATCAACAGTCTATATGGTAAAGCTTCTTGAATTTAAAGTCTATTTTCATTCTTACATAAGATTTCCTGTGTTGAAAAGGTAAAGACCAGCAAACAGATAGGAAAATTAAAAATTAGAAAAGGATAATAAAGGAAAGGAAAGACAATTTGAATTTTAGATATGTGGAGTGACTTTCAACCAAACTCATTTGTAATAAGAGAAATCTACAGGGAGTAAATCTACAAGGAGATGTCATTTGTCACAATTCAGATTGCCAAGCACCTGAAAGGTTAATAGCCTACTCTTTGGCTAAGAGTGTGGAGAAAAGTCACTGTTGTTTATTTTTTGTGACAGCCTAAACAGGAACAATCTCTGTTGGGGGTAATGTCTATCAAAATTCATATCACATACCCTAATACTGAACAGTCCCATCCCTCCAATATGTTCAGTTATGCACACACACACACACAAAAAGATTATACATTGCAGCAATCCTCTTTAATAGTCAAATTTTTTGAAAACCCTAAATGTCTGGCAGTCAGGGACTAGTTAATTACCTTATGGTAATTAACAAGACAATGCATATTCTACTGTGAAGCATACTGAGTAATTCTCTCTACAGAGAGGCAAAAGACCTCCATAATTAAAATTTAAAAAGGAAAAAGATGAAAAAATGTGTATAGTATTGAGAAATACACTCATGAAGAAGAGGACAAAGAATGTGCATGTAACAGCTACCAAACGCCCACAGAGTGCTTCTAATCCCTAGGCTTATAGCCTAAGTCATTCTTGATGACAGGTAGCTCATTCCTCTCCACAGTCCAGGACCCGTCACCTCTGTCTTGCTTATTGTTCTTTAGCAACTAGCACAGAGCCTGACACAAGGTATTCTCTAAATATTTTCTGACCTGACACAGATTAAGTAATCCATATCACATGACCAACATATGGGTTTCCTTCGTGGATGCATAACTTTAGAAGTATACACAATGGGACACACACACAAATTAATCCTATTAGTTATCTGGTTAGATACCTGAGGGGGAGAGGGTCGAGGATGGAGGGTAAAGGTCAGACCTCTTACACTATGTGCTTAAATGTTTTTTGAATTTTGAATTACGTTAATGTATTGCATATTCAAAGAAGTACATTAAAATATAACTTACAAATAGGAATGCCAATGTATAAAAAATGCCAGACAAGCTCAAAATTTCTTTAAAATATAAATAATAGCAATACATTACAAAATACATAGTTGGATGTATTTATAAACAGTTTGTAATAGCTAAAACTTGGAAACAGCCCATTTGCCCATCAGTTGGAAACTGGATAAAGAGGATGTGGTTTTTCAATAAAATGGAATATTACTAAGCCATAAAGAATGAGAAATTAGAGTCATTCATAGAAAAATAGATACATTTTGAGGATATACTCTTAAATGAAATAAATAAGTCACACATGTGTAAATACCAAATAATTTCTCTGGTGTGAAAAACTATAATAGTATACAAGATCCTAATGGGATAGTTAATGTGAAATAGGAAGAAAAGGGCTAACGGTGTAGGGAAAGGAAAGGGGAAAGGGAATAAGGGAAAAGAAAAAAAATATAAGAAAATGAAAAAATGGAAATAAAGTGTTTGTAAATGGGGAGGGAAAGAGGGGGTGAAGGGAGGGCAGGGACAAGGGGAAAAAATGAGAACCAAGACCTGTCATGTAAAAGTATAAGATCCCAGTAATGAATGTAACTGTATTGTATACATAGATCATACCAATAAACTCAATAAAAAGGAAGAAATAAAGTACATAGTTGGTAGTGTTATTAACAGATAATTCATTAATTACATTTTAAGGTACATAGGACTTGAAAATAGACTGAGATGAAGCCCCAGGTACAATCTTAATAGCTGGGAATGGAAAGTGGTGTCAAGAAGAAAGGTGTCTGTTTGCTTTCATTTCTAGTTTTCTTATAGAGCATGGGTACTACAGAAGTGTTTCTGAAGTTCATACCTTAATACCAAGGCACACATGTTATTTAAAAGTATAGACATAGTCTCCAACAGTATTGAAAACAGCCTTCATTTCTACAGGCAAGGAAAAATAAACTGTAATGAAGAAAGCACAAGTGCAATAATCCCATATTGGCTAGTAAATAAATCCCAATCCATGTTAATAAAATACCCAAAATGACTCAGAGTAGGTGAAATGATGGGTAAAGATACAAATGGGAAAAAGAAGAGAGTATTTATAATATAAAAATCTTGCAAATTTTATTTATTTATTTATTTATTTTGGTACCAGGAATCAAATTTGGGTCCTCGCACTTGCAAGGCAGGTGGTGGAACTGCTGAGCTAAATCCCTGGACCTATGTGAAAATTTCATTTGGGAAAATTTTAAATAGAAACTAACTCCCTATAAAACTACGAATTAAATGATTTCTCAATAAGCTTTTATGTAACAGTGGACATAATATCCAGATACCTGCAGCAATAGAAATGAGAAACATATAAAGAATACAGGAGGGAGAGAATTTAAGGCTCCTTTTTTTGTCCTTAGAACATAGTATATAAAATACTTGTCTCTACAGAAAGCACTAAATAATATAATAACATGTTAATTTATTCAACTTAATAAACATATACTAAAAGCTATAATTTGCCAAGAGAGAATATTTTTCCTTTTATATGGCCCCAGGAACATTATACACACACACACACACACACACACACACACACACACACACACACAAATGTAGTTACATATCAGCCAAAAATAAATATTGAATTTCAAAAGGGAAAAATATCTTGAATCATATTCTGAAATCATAATTTAATAAAATGAAAAATAAATGTGAAATTTAGAAACAAATCTCAAAATACATTTGACATTTGTATGTTATTCTTTTCCAACAAATTCTTGGGGCTAAAAGAACTTGAAAACCACAATCGCAGAATATTTATAAAATAATGGAAATAACAAACTCAAATATTTTACTGTAAACAATAAAAACCAAAATTAATAAATTGTCCCTTAAAATGCTTAAATTATGTAAAATAACAATGAATAGAAGGAACACGGAGAAAAAAAGAAAAGTAATGATTAATGTATAAGCAGATGAACAAAGGAACAAAAAAATTGAAGAATGCCAGCAGAGGAAAATATGAATTTGTATTTGCTCATGCAAAGAAATAGAAACATCGTAGTAGAAACATAGAAGCATTAGAGGAAGGAAAAACCTAACTTCAATGAAATTAGACATATAAAAATATTTTACTCACCTTTGTGTTAATAAATTAACAAGCCTAAATTTTATTTAAATTTATTTATATACTATGGGCCTAAGAAAGGAAGCAAAATGCAAAACAAAAAAATGCAAGTAACTAGAGGTTCAAAACTCTGAAAATTGTATAAGAGTTATACTTATGTTTTAAAAATACCAGTCTTAACAATTGCATGAGGGAACTTTGTGAAACTGAACCAACATGAAACTTCTAATGTTTGTGTAAGATAAATGATTTCATCAAAAGTCATAAAATTATTCTTTTTTCATTAAGTTTAATGGTAGATTTTAGATACACAATATAATGACATTCATCATTGATCACGATTTACATGATATATATCGGTTCTTATTTTTCCCCCTTTTCCCTACCTTCCCTTCCAACCCTCCACTTCTCTCTATTTACAAAGACTTTGTTTCCATTTTTTCCTTTTTTCATATTATTTCCATTCCCCTATGTCTCCCAACTCCTCTTCCCTTTTAGACATTTTCTTTCTATTTCACATTATCTTTTGTACATTTTGATTCTTATTTACACTTTCAGTTTCTCAAACCAGAGAAATTATTGGGTGTTTAATCATGTATGTCCTATTTATTTCACTTAAGAGTATGGCCTCAGTGTGCATCCATTTATTAGGTTTAAACAACTCCAGTTTCTAATTTTTTGTGGCTGAGTAGTACTCCATTTTATAAAAACAAACAAACACATCTTCCATATCCAATCTCCATTTGATGGGAAATTGGGCTGTTTCCAAGTTTTAGCTATTATAAACTGTGCTACTATAAACATGGGTGAGCATATATCACTGTGGTATGATTCTTTTAATTCTATTGGAAAGAAACACAGCAGAGGTTATCTGGGTCAAAAGTACCTCTAATCTTAGTTTTTTAAAGTAGCTCCATATTGATTTCCACAGTGGTTGCACCAGTCTGCACTCCCACCAACAATGAAGAGAGGTTCCTTTTCCCCAGAATCCCACTATCATTTGTTATTGCTTGATTTCATTATAGCAGCCATTCTTTCTGGGGTTAGGTGGAATCTCAGTGTTGTTTTCATCTGCATCTCTGGAATGACTAGTGATACTGAACAATTCTTCATGTACTGCTTTTACTTGTTAGAGAAATGACTTCATTTCAGATGCCCCTTTTTTGAATTGGGTTTTTAAATTTAGGGGGGGTCTGATCTTTTTAAAGTTCTTTGTATATTCTTCATAGTAGACCTTTGTCTAAGGAACAATGGTAAAATTTTTCCCCACATTGTAGGTTGTCTTTTAGCTTTATTGGTGTTTTCTCTTGCAATGCAGAAATTTGTTAATAGGATGAGTTCCCAGATGTTGATTCTTTGTGCTAGTTCCCACGCTACTGAGGTTTTGTTCATAAAATATTTTCGTATGCCAGTGACTTCAACAGTTCTACCTAACTTATCTTCCAGAAAGTTTAGTGTTTCTGTTTTAATATTTAGATCTTTAATCCACTTTGATTTTAGTTTAGTGTATGGTGAAAGTTATATGTCTAGTGTTAAGTGGTGGCAGGGTGAAATCCAGTTTTTCCAGCACCATTTATTAAAGAGACTATCTTTCCTCCAATGAGGGTGGTTGGCTTATTTGTTAAAGATGAAATAGCCGAGTATGTCTGGAGTTGTATCTGCATCTTCTATTCTATTGCACTGATTCTCAGGTTTGTATCTTTGCCGGTACCATGCTATTTTCATAACAGTAGCTTTGTAGTATAGTTTCATATTGGGGATTGTGATACCCTCTGGCATGTCTTTGTTGCCTACAATTGCTATTGCTATTCTAGGTCTCTTCTTGTTCCAAATGAATTTTTGTATTTTTTTCTTTAGTTCTGTGAAATATACTGTTGGGGTTTCATACTAGACTGCACTGAATATATATAGCAGTTTTGGAAGTATGGCCATTTTTACTATATTAGTTATCCCTACCCAGGAGCGAGGGTTGTCTTTTCATTTTCTGATAAACTCTTCAATCTCTTTTTTCAGAGTTCTGTATTTTTCAGTGTAGAGGTCTTTTTCTTCCTCCATTAGATTGATTCCTATATATTTCATTTTTGGGGGTGCTATTATGAAAGGAATTATTTTCCTAATTTCTCTCTCAGTGAGTCTACTATTTGTGTACAAGAAGGCTATTGATTTTGGGGTGTTTACCTTGT
Organism: Fukomys damarensis; assembly: GCF_012274545.1. Lineage (NCBI taxonomy): Eukaryota > Metazoa > Chordata > Mammalia > Rodentia > Bathyergidae > Fukomys > Fukomys damarensis. Next base: position 27,609,008 of record NW_022900918.1, on the reverse strand, counting down.
ATCCAGCTACTCTACTGAATATGTTAATTAAGTCTGGAGAAATTTTAGCAGATTTTTATCTTCTATGTAGCGTATCATGTCATCCACAAATAATGACAGTTCAACTTCTTTCTTCCCTATATTTATTCCTTTTATTTTCTTTCTTTTGTCTAAATGCTATGGCTAATGTTTAGAGAAATATATTAAACAGGAGTGGTGATAGTGGACATCCTTGTTATTTTCCTAGTTTTAGAGTGAAGTCTTTCAGTTTTTGACCATTTAATATGATGTTGGATTTTGGGTTTTTAAAGATAACCTTTATCAGATTGAGATAAAGACCATCTATTCCAATTTTATGCAGAATTTTTATCATGAATAGATGTTGGATTTTGTTAAAGGCTTTTTCTGCATCTACTGAGATGATCACATGGCTTTTTTCATTGGCTCCATTAATATAGTATATTACATTTATTGATTTATGTATGTCGAACCATCCTTACATCGTTGGGATGACTCCCACTTGGTCAGGGTGTATGATCTTCTTGATAACCCTCCATATTCTGTTTTCCAGTATCTTATTGAGGATTTTTACATATGTGTTCATTAGGGAGATTGGCTTGTAGTTCCCTTGTTTTTGGTTGGGTCTTTCTCTGCTTTTGAAATCAAAGTAATGCTTGCTTCCAGGAATGAATTTGGGACTATTGCTTTCCTTTCAATTTCATTAAAGAGTTTGAGACATAATGGATCTAGCTCTTCCCTAAATGTCTTGTAGAATTCAGCAGTGAAAACTTCAGGACCTCGGCTTTTCTTTGTTGGTAAATTTTTAATTATGTTTTCAATTTCCCTAATTGAAATTGGGGTGTTTAGGATTTTTATGTCTTCTTTTTTATCTTTAGTAACTCATATATATCTAAGAGTCTCTTCATTTCTTCTGTGTTTTCCATTTTATTGGAGGATATGTTCTTGAAGTAGTTACTAATGATCTAGATTTCTGCTGGATCTGTTGTCATTTCATCCCTTTGGTTTCTAGTTGCATGAATGTGTGCCTTTTCTTTCCTTTTTTTTTTTTTTAATGAGATTGGCAAAGAGTTTGAAGATTTTATTTATTCTTTCAAAAAACCAATTCTTCATTTTATTGATTTTTTTATGTTTTTTGAATCATTCTTTTAGTATGCACTGCATTGATTTCTGCTCTGATCTTTTATAATTTCCTTCCTTGAATGAGCTTTGGGTTTGTCTTGCTCTTCTTTTCTAGGAGCTATAGGTTCACCATTGGACTGTTAATTTGAGCTTACTCTATTTTCCTAGTACAGGCATTCACTGCCATGAATTTCCTCATAGAACTGCTTTCATTGTTTCCCATATGTTCCTGTATGTTGTACTGGAATTATTATTTAATTGTAGAAACTAATTTCTTCTTTAATTTCCTCTGTGACCCATTAGTTGTTCAGAACAGTATTATTTAATTTTCATGTGTTTGTGAAGTTCTTGCAGTTTCTTATGCTGCTTACATCCAGATTAACTGCACTATGGTCTGATAATAAATAAGGGATAACTTCAATTCCTTTGTGTTTATTAAACATGTTCTATGAGCTAACACATGGTCTGTTTTGGAGAATGACCTTTGTGCAGTTGAAAATATTATGTATCCTGATTTTGTGGGGTGTAAGATCTGTAGACAATTATTAAGTCTATTTGTTCAAAAGTTTGGTTCAGTTCTAACATTTTGTTATTGATTTTTTTGTCTAGGTATTTGTTTATTTGTTACAGTGGAGTATAGAGGTCCCCTACTACTATTAGTGTTTATTTGGTTTTTCATGTCCATTAATACTTGTTTTATATAGTTGGGAGCACAAGTATTTGGTGCATATATATTTATGATTGTCCTCTCTTCCTCTTGGATTGTTTCCTTACAAAGATGTAGTGACCTTCTTTGCTTCTCTTAATTAGTTTTGATTTGAAATCTATCTTATCTGCAAATAAAATAGCTATCCCTGTTTTTTTCTGGGTTCTTGTCATATGGAGAATTGTTTTCCATCCTTTTACTTTCAGTCTCTGAATTTCTTTTTGAATTAAGTGCATTTCTTTTATACAGCATATTGTTGGATCTTGCTTCTTAATCCATTCTGCCAGTCCATTTTTGTTGATTAGTGAATTGAGGCCATTAACATTGATGGTTATAATTGACTTATTTTTGTCATATTTTCCTGTTTCTGTCTCTTTTATTTTTTTATTTTTCCTGCTTTCCCTTTAATTTCTTGCATTGCCTGATGGCTTCACTCTGTTGGGACTCATGGAGCTGTGATTCTCATTGTCTTTTTCTGGGATATTGTTTAGAATTGTTTGTAGTGCTGGTTTGGGATTCATGAAGTTTCTCAGGTTTTCTTTGTCATGGAAGTATCTAATTTTCCTATCAAATTTGAAAGATAATTTTGTAGGATACAGAACTTGAGATTGGAGATTATTTTCCTTTAGGGCTTGAAATATTTCACTCCAGGTTCTCCTTGACTTGAGAGTTTGTGTTGAAAAATCTGCTGTGATTCTGTTGGGCTTTCCTTTGTGTGTAATTTGTTTCTTTTATCTAAGTGCTTATAATATTTTGTTCTTATGCTGGGTTTCTGGGATCTTGACTATTATATGTCTAGATGTAGATTATTTTTTGATCATGGCTAGTTGGAGTCCAGTATGCCTCACTTTTCTGTATGTCAAATTATTTTCCTCTGCTTGGGAATTTTCTGCCATTACTTCTGTGAACATTTTTTTAAATTGTCATTTGTACTTTTTTCTGCTTTTTCATGGACTCTTATCAGTCTTATGTTATTCTTCTTTCCATTTTCTAGGAGCTGCTGAATTGATTTTTCAAGGTCTGTTACTATTTTTAAGAAGTTTCTCTTTTTGTGGTCACTGACCACCATTCTGTCTTTTATAGCTAATATTCTATCTTCACATTGGCTCCTTCTGCTGCAAATGCTTTCAGTGGGATTGGGGTTACTCTCCTGGATATTTTTGAATCTGTTGCATGGATTCCTATCCTATGTTGTGTGTTCATGGTTTTCATTTCTCTCCTATGCTGGACATTCATGGCTTCCATCATGGTCCTGAGCTCATCTTTTTTTTTTTTTTTTTTTTCTGTTCTAGAGTCTCTAATCATATCTTTCATTCCGCTCACCCTCTTTACTTATCTGGGAAATTATTCTCTTTTTAATTTTGCTAGAGCCGCATTCATTTGTTTTGTGACTCCCTGTGCTATCAGTTCATGGTGTCCATGTGGTTGATTATGAGATTTTTTTTTTTTTCACTTTCTTGCCTCCAGAATTTACCTGTGGCAAGCTGGAAATCTGGGTTTGCACCTTGTTCAGGTGTCTTCTCATTTGCATCTTTGTTGTTGGTGGTATTTTTTATTTAATTCCTGGGCTGATACTTCAATATTGCTTATTGTGATTATCTTTATTACTTGTATTTTATAGAATGATTCCTTCTCAGAGGCGTCTTCCAAGTATAGCTGGTCTTTAGGTTTTGAGTCTGTAATGATTCTTAGGCAATCTCATTTTTTGTATACCAGGGAGGCCAACTAATTTAATTAATCATGACTTCCTATTCCAAGTGATATAATCAGCATCAACAATGACATTAAACAGAGTTCAGAAAATAACAATTTGTGTTAGCTATTAACCTGTTACCTTTAACTATGTGAGCTAGATCAAGATCTAGAAGCAGCCCAAACTATGTCTAGTAACTAAACCTTTCAACATAGGAAATACACCATTTAGGATGAGGCTCTTTGCAGGAGTTGGGGTGGCAGGGATAGAGAAACAGAAGGAGAAGAAAAGGTTAGAAGTGAGGCTAAAGGACACATGATGATCACACAAGTTATTGGAAACTGTTGAGACAAGAGAAAAAGACAGAGTGAAGGAACAAAAACCAGAAGAGAAAAAATGAATAGCAATTAACAGGGAAGCTAGAAACTGTATTCACCTTCCTATAAGAATGATAAATGAGAAAAGGAAAGAGAGAGAAAAACAATTCAAAACATAACAGGAGCAACAAAGAGGGTGAGATAGAAAAAGAAGAGAGAGAGAGAGAGAGAGAGAGAGAGAGAGAGAGAGAGAGAATATATAATTATAATTTAAAAGGGCCTTCCCCTTCAGGTATGTCTCTGCTGTCATGGTAGACAACATGGACAGCAGTGTGTACATCTAAGTCAATTAGTCTCTGCAAGCCAGCTATAGTCCACTGAGATTCAGGCTGATTTTTTGCTGCATGGCCCAAGTTGAGGTCCCTGACCTCCTGCAGGATTGAACTCCACAAGTTTCTACTGCAGGTTCTATCTGTCCTTCCCCCCAAAGGGAGTCTGGGTTCCTATGGGAGATGGTGATTCCAGCAACTTACCAACCATGGTGGTCCAGTGTACTTTTATTGCAGAGATTTTCTTCACCTTCCCAGTGGGCTTCAATTTTCACTGAGGAGCCTCAGAGAAGTTCTCTCTCTCTCTCTCTCTCTCTCTCTCTCTCTCTCTCTCTCTCTCTCTCTCTCTCTCTCTCTCTCTCTCTGTCTCTCTGTTGTTCACTTCTGCTCTACCTTCTGGAGCTCATAACCATGGTCTTTATGACCCCCTGGACTTCTGCATTGTGAATTCAGATACAGTGTGATCCACGAGGCATGGTCTGTGGGTAGTGCTGGCCTCCGTGTGACCTAAAATTATTATTTTTAATGAAACCCTGTGATTAAAGTATCCACAATTGACAAAACTGAAGACTAATGTTGAAAGGCACATAAAATCATTCAGTATGCTTAAAATGCTGTGCAACACTAGTAAGATTTATACCAAGGGATGGAAATATATGTCAATACAGATAATTTATAAGTATAATTTACTAAAATTTAATTGAAGAATCAAAGTCTTGCAGTAGTACCTCAGTTGATGAATTTCATTTGTTCCACCTGTCTGGAGAAGATGGCTGCCTTTGTGGTCATGAGGGGAAGATGGCCATGGTTGTGCTTATCACCTAATGAAGAATTTGTGAACAAAATTGTTCACAGAGTCATTCATTAACCAAGGTACCACTTTGGGATAATTTGAGAGTTAAGAAAATTCTTTGATATAATTCCATTTGTATTTTTTATAAAACCACATATATTTATTCTATTAGTAAATGCTCCAAATATTTAAATTGTTTTTTTTTTTAATTGGAGAGCTTCAACTAGAACCTGAAAGCTTTTTGGTATAAGCTTCTTGATTTAATTTAATGTCTCTAGGTGAGTCAGTTAATCTCATAAATTGGTTAGATTAAGAGACTGCTGGAGAGGTAAGTGGAGGACGGGGGCACTTTGGAGGAGATGGGTCACAGGAGACAGGTGTTTGTAGGGTGTGCTCTCCACTGACATATTTCCTTGATGCTATGCTTCCTTGCCGCTGGGAAGTGAGCAGCTTTGATTTTACCATGATCTTCTGCTGTAATGTTTCTGTCTTGGAGTCATCAAACTGAGGACTGAAACCGTGAACCAAAAGAAATCTTCCTCAGTTTTTATGTGGGAAAATGAGGCATATTGGGGATGATATTGATAGCAATGATTCCTGAGAATTGCAGACGATCCAAAATTCAATCTATTGTGATTCTGTCAATAACAAATTCTCTCCCTGTTGAACCTCAAACAAAATTTCATCTGGATATAAGATGGATTGGGAGAAGTCAAGACTGAGAAATCTATATGAATTAATTAATATAATTTTTCTGTAACCAATTCTGGGCACAGATTATATGGATGAGAGATGCTGAAAATTGCCAAACCCTAAGGCAACCATATTTCAAAGATTAAATGAGACTAAGCTGTACATCAGATTGGGTGTCATTTGTTTTATTCCTGCAAACCAATGGGTGGGCATGAATGACAATCCTTCTACATTCAATTTTAAAAATCCATGATTTCACATATTCTTTGAATGTCAGCATTGTAGAGTGAATTTTGTTATCAGAGTTACATGGAGAGGCAGATTTTCTTTTAAAGGCACATAGAAATATAAGAGAGGAGAATAAATGTCCAAATCTGAGAATGAGGATGTAGCTCAGTAGTAGAGCACTTTCCCACTGTGTTTAAGACCCTGGTTTCAACCTCCAGTACTGCAAAAATTTTAAAAAGCAAGTAAATACTCAAATTCATGATTTTCTTAAGATTTTATTTTTTGCTACTTTTGTTATTTTACATTATTATCTCAACAACTATAAAAAACAAAAAGATGGCTTAGCACAAATGAGAAAAATAATAGGTAAGAGTTTTAAGACATACTCATGGATTTAAAGCCAGGCTCTGGCTTCAGAGCATTTAAATTCAACTGGCATGCTCTAATGCTTTCCATCAGGTACTATCAATCTCCTATTCCACAGACTCAACCTGGCTCTGGAATATTTTTCCCTTTCATTGTTTTCTATGGAATGAAAAATCAAAATAGAAAGCAATTTAGCAGTTCTTATCATAAATTGTGTGAAGTTTTTCTGGTTACCTTATTGGGAATTCCCAAATGCATTTTATGTATTTGAGAGTTACCCCAAAATGCATCATTTAGAAATTACCCAGGGACTAATTCAAGAGAGAAAACCTAATGCTATATATATTTATGGCCCTTTTATCTACCAATCAAAATTGGTGAGATTTTAAATTATTATAGTATATCAAACCCAAAAGGAACTTAAAAACCATGTACTGTAGTACTAGTGTACTATATTTGATCACTTCAAATATATGAAAACTTGTGTAATAGCCTAGAGTGCTGCTGGTTACATAACAGATAGGTAATATGATATGTAAATATTATTATAAGCACCTCCTCTCTTCAGTATTGATCACCTATGATCACAGATCTTCCTAGATTTTCATTCCCTTTAGTGACTTACATTCCCACTTAGTGACTATTTTTATAGAGGATACTAAAATAAAGCCTAGTATCACCTTCAAGTATGTAAAATATCAGTGAAGATAATAAAACACAAAGAGTTTAGGGCACAAGGTGCAAATTTGTATGAAAAGGTGTTGTTTGTGTTGGAGAGATCCTTTTTCTTAGGACAATAAATGAGTCTTTAAGCAGAGTGGACAGCTATGTAAATTGAGCCCTCAAATATAGAGCACAGGTGGAGGAAATAGGAGAACAGATACTTGTATCATTACGGGGGTGGGAAAGAATATGCTCAAAGATTTTGAGTCATCCAGGGTGGTTTTAAGGAAGGTGGCAGAGCTGAGTGACAGAACTCTACAAACAGGTTGAAATTCACTTATGTGTCTTCAGATGTACAATGGAAATGCTTTATTGATTACAATCAGGATGATTTTAATTACTTTGAAAAGTATCAGAGGTAGAGACTAAATCTTGGGACCATACTGTGATTAAAGAGGAAAGAAGCTGTTGGAAATGAAAGCAGAGAGGACATGAAAGAGCAAGAAAGATTATCCTAGATATGGAAAGGTGGAGCTTAATCATGCCTCAATGTAAGAAAGTGTCTGTGGACCTTAGTGACATCTTGTGAAAACAAAAGGAAAGAGCATCATACGATTCTGAATATGACTATTCAGAATTGTGCTTTTAATTGAAGAAGAAAAATCAAGATCAGAAACTATTCAAAGAAGAAGAAATTATTAATTTACTTTTTGCATGAAGAATTTGAAATGCCTATAATACTACAAGATAGTGATAAATATCCTGCAAGTGGCTAGAAACATAAAGCAGTAGAAAAGGGATATCGTGTTGGAATCTAAACATTTTAGAGACATTAACATTATGTAGTAGTTGTAGTTTTGAGATGGTCATATCTCAGCTAATTTAAAGAAGGAAAGAGCTGTGGACAAAATTTTGAGTAATCCCTGCTTTTTAACAAAAAATAATTGAGAACAAGTAGAAAAAGAGGAAGAAATGATCAAAAAGTGAGAAAGAGGCTCAATGCAATCGTATGTGCCTGTTAATCCCAGCAACTTGGGAGGCTGAGTATTTGGTTCCCAAGTTGGAGCCCCGCCAGGGCAATTTAAGGTGGCTGTCTCAAAATAAAAATGAAAAGACTAGAGACAGAGTGCAGGGCAAAGGCCTTGTATTTAATCTCCAGTGCTATCCCACAAATTGTTCGAGTGAGAAAGTTAGCAATAATGGCTACACTAAGAGGAGGTGTATCCATTTTCCTATGAATGACTCTAATTTCTAATTTTTATAGCTCAGTAGTATTCCATTTTATAGAAAAACCACATATTGAGGGTATACACTTAAGTAAAACAAATAAGTAACACAGGTATGAATGCCAAATAGTTTCTCTGGTGTGAAAAACTATAATTGTACATAAGATCCTAATGGTATAATTGGTAATGTGAAATAAGAAGAAAGGGCTAAAGGTGTAGGGGAAGTGGGAAGGGTAGGGGAAATGAAATAAAGGAAAAGAAAAAAACATGAGAAAATGAAAAAATGGAAATAAAGTATTTGTAAATAGGGAAAGGAGAAGGGGTGAAGGGAGGGCAGGGACCAGGGGAAAAAATGAGAACGAAGACCTGACATGTGAAGGTACAAGATCCCAATGATGAATGAAACTGTACTGTATACCTAAAATGTACCAATAAAGTCAATGAGAGAGAGAGAGAGAAAGAGAGAGAGAGAGAGAGAGAGAGAGAGAGAGAGAATGAGAGAAGAAAAAAGGAGGTGTAAAGTTTAAAGAAAGAACTGTCCAGCAGTTCCAAATGATGTAGACTTTTTAAGGGGTAGCTGTTGAGGTAGAAAGTTGTGGTTTGGAGAGGGAAAGCTTTGAAAGATGTATGGAAATTAATGTTGAAAAAGCCATCATTACCCTGAAATGGACTGAGTAGGCTATTTGGGAAATTAGCTCATATCCAAGGTTTGGATCATCAGTTATACTCCTGTTCTGTCATTGTTATAGCTTGCTGTGTACACTAAGATATTCTTGAATGGTGATCTTATAAGCTAATTTTCACTTAGAGATTGGTAGTAAATCATGCTCACCAGTCTTATTTTTCCTAGGAAGCACATATGAAAGGTGATCTCCATTTTCCAAGGAAAACTATTGGAATTAATTATTTGTTGAGAGAAGCTGTATTTAAAAGATAATGAAAAATCAAGATCAGAGAACTTTAGAGGGCCCTAAGTTACAACTAATGACTGTCTCACTCATCTGAAGGCTACTTAGATCTAGTCTACCTAGAACATAAACAGATCAAGGATCAGCTGTGTCCCTGAGATCCAAAGTATTAAAATAGGGGGATGCCACATCTTGCACAACTAATTGCCTAGAAAAGAAGAAGGTGGTTTCTTGCATTCTGTAGACTAAGTGGAGATGAAATTCCATGAGCAGTGAGTTTTTTTCACTTGAAGGAAGATCATAGGTTACTCATTAGATTGTTAATTAGCATAAAATACATTTTATCTTACAGGATATTCAGTAGAGATTTTTCTTCCCATTTTAACAATTCTGTTTTGAAATGCTTTCAAGATTCCAGGTAATTATTCAAGCTTCAAAAACAATGGTTAAAGCCTATTAAATTTCCCCTGAAGATAAATTTAGACTTTAATTGCCTGCCTCCCTCCCTCTCTCCCTCCCTCTCTCTCTCTCTCTCTGTGTGTGTGTGTGTGTGTGTGTGTGTGTATTTGGAGATGAGAGGATATTTAACAAAATAAAATGTGTTCAAAAGCAAAGAATGCTAAATGACAGTAAATTTCTAGATAAACGACTTACAGACAAGTAAAGAAACAAGAATATGTTAGCTGGGTGTGACAGTGCACACCAGTAAGCTCAGCATGTAGGAGGCTGAGGCAGGAGGATTGCCATGAGTTTGAGACTAGCTTGGAATGCACAGTGAGTTCAAGGCCAACCTAGACTACATAGCCACAAAAAAGTTAAAATATTTACAAGTAAAAATATTAGAGTTCACATTGAATTTGAGAAATCAAAGCTTTTAATACATTTCATTGCTCTCCAGGAAATAAATACAAATTGACACCTGTCTCAACTCCTCTTTTAAATTTTAATGTATAAAATTTTTAACGGAAAGTATGTAATATTTACATTAAGGATAAATTATAGAAATAGTATCTAATTTTAATTTTATAAAGCAAACACAAATTTATTTGTTAGTTCATCGGACACAGACTGTAATACAGTAGAAACAATGTTGTGCATCAGTTACTAAAATTTTTCTGTACCAAAGTTTAAATATTATTTTAAGATTTTAATTAATGCTATTCTTTGATTAGAAATAAGCTATACTTATAAAATAATGCAATTATTTTCTTTTAACAAAACATCTTCATTGGAGTATAATTTAATAAAATATATTAAATTCACCTTAAGGTACAGGTTGATAAATTTGTGTATACTTAAATAAGCACATCTGTGTATATTTACATGCATATGCACAAACACACACACTGTATAATTAGCACTACAATCATTTTTAATAATTTCTAATTCTTCCTCCATGCACCGTATTTCTTTCAGAGGCATCTAATTTCCTGTAAACCCTAGTGCCATGTTTATTTGTATATTAAATTATTCATATCTACATAGTCTACTTGGGTTATTTTTACCACATCCATTTCTATTCTTAGCAAGTTCATATTTTCTCTATAGCATTGAGTATAACTATATATAAAACAAATACTAGTTATTTTAATGTTTTTTTATTTGCATTCTATGTATCTTCTTTCTTACTTTCAATCTGTCTTTATTTAGTTTTCTTGGTCATGGGTAATATATTTCCTCTTTTTTGTATATCTGAAAATTTTGAGTTAGATATTGTTCATTCATATTTTACACGGATGGGAGCTGTACTTTGATGTATTCCTTTTAAGAGTATTAGATCGACCAGATGGAACATTTTGTACTTTCTTGCAGCATTCAGAGCATGCATTAGTTAGCTTTACGTCACATAGCAGTGACAAAATACCTGTAGTAAAGCTTTTAAAAGGAGGCTAGGTTTATTTTGGCAGACTTATTTTAGTTTTTTAGGTCTTAGCCCCTGATCAGTAGGCCCCACTACTGACATCCATGGTGAAGTAGACATCATGGAGGACAGCATATCCTGGGGAAGAGCTGTTCAATGTATGGTGGACAGGAAGCAAAAGGAAGCAAGAAGAAGAGGAAACGTAGTCTTCAGAAGCATATGCCCAATGATTCATTTCCTCCAACTAGATTCAACCTCCCAAAGATTCCACCACCTCCCAATAACCTATTGAGCTATAAATCTGTGAACAGATTTATTCACAAGATAAGAGTCCTCATGATTCAAATACCCACAAAAGGCTCTACTTTTGAAAAATTCTATATTGATCACTATGACTTCAACACATGAGAGCTTGAGCAACATTTAAGAACCAAATGATAATAGAACAGTATTTCATCTGGTACTGATTTATCAGCACTCTTAACATGTGACTCTTCTGAGACCTCTACCCAATGCCTCATGCATTTCAAATCATCTCTACTTTTCCTGGTATGAACACAGCAATGAAAAATGTGCTGCCTCTTTTTTTTAAATTTAATTTAATTTTATTTTATTAAATTTAAATTGAATTTATTGGTACATTCTAGGTAGACAGTACAGTTACATTCATCATTGGGATCTTGTACATTTACATGTCAGGTCTTGGTTCTCATTTTTTCTCCTTGTCCCCACCCTCCCTTCACCCCCTCTCCCCTCCCCACCTACAAACACTTTAATTCCATTTTTACATTTTCTCATATTTTTCCCCTTTCCCTTTTTCCCCTTCCCCTACCCTTCTCACTGTCCCTACACTTTTAGTCCTTTTCTTCCTATTTCGCATTGCTAATTATCCCATTAGGATCTTGAGTACTTTTTTAGTTTTTCACACCAGAGAAACTATTGGGTATTTACACATGTGTGACTTATTTATTTCACTTAGCTGATTCTTTACCGTACTTACTAGTCATTCTTTCTTAGCCTCAAATGATTTCCTGTCACTCATGTATTGATAAGGACTCAAGCAAAAACTGGAAAATAGTGTCTTACAGCTCTCTGGAACGCTCTCTTTGTTTCTTTGTCTTCTGTACTCTGCCATACAAATTCTAAGCATCTCAGTCTCCTCAGTTTCCATTCTCTGCTGTCAAACTGGCTCTAGGAATTAAATTATCAATCAGTTTCATATACTTAGTCCTGTTTCCCCAGGTAAATGCAATAAAGATAAAATAAACACTAAGAAGAAAATACTCACCAGTGAAATGCTCTTTTCAAGGTATCATTGTTTTATTTTCAGTACACAAATAAATTGTATATATTTATAAAGCCATTTTCCCTATAGAATGTTGTGTAAGTCAACTATTTGATTTAATGAACATAAAATAGATATGATTAATAATCTACAGGCTCCTTGCTCACAGAGAAAATAATTTGTATTCCTGACTCAGAGACCATCTGTTGCTCTGGGTGAGCTAGAGGGTGTATATCTTAAAGAGGTTCATCAGGGAGTCACATATAAGGCACAAATTTATTTCTGTCTCATATATACCTCTTAATTGATATATGCATTGCTTATATTATTAATAAGCCTTGATACAAGTTGTGATGTATAAATTACACACTATTGAAAATGTCCAATGTTGTAGACCTCAGAACTTTGTGTATATGTTAGCTTATAGGGCAAGGCGGACTAAAGATTCAAATGCAATGGAAACTGCTAATCTGTTAACTTTGAGGAGGGAAGATTATATTGACTTTTTTGGGTGAGTCCAATGTACTTCTAAGCATCCTTATAAATACATGAGAAAAGAGGCTGAGTGAGAATAACAGAAAGGGAAGAATGAAAAGATTTAGCCCTATGTCTTTGGTTATGGGTGTATTTATTTTTACTGGGCCTTCTACTGTTTCAGAAAAACTAAAACTACCATATGAGTTAGAAATATTTCTTCTGAGTGTACATCTAAAGGAAATAAAATCATAATTTTGAAAAACTTCTTCAGTCTCAAGTTCATTATACATTTCAAAAGGGTGAAAATATTTAGAGAATGTAAATGTGCACCAAAGAATGGATTATTTAATATGAAATAAACTAGCCATGAAAAACCCATGCTGTGATTTGTCTTTTATATGTGGAATCTAGAAAAAAAGACAAACTCAAACTAATAGGCAGTAGGATGGCTATTAGGAGAATATGAGTGGTAATGAAGAAAAGGAGAGATATTGGTCAGAGAATGCAAATATTTAGTTATAAGATGAATAACGACTATATTTCTGATGCATAGCATAGTGATTGTTGTTATCAATACTTTGTACTTACATTTGTTAAGAGAGTTGATCTCAAGTATGATCTCATACACAAAATGAGTATGTGAGATAATGTATGTTAATCAGTTTGATTGTGGTAATCAAATGCCATTTTGTATGCATTAAATATATATGTATATAAATATATATATAGTTTTATTTGTCAATCATACTTTAATAAAATGGGAACATGGTTTTTGCTGATTTTGAAATGGAGAAATGAAGGCATGAGCCAAAGAATGCAGGCCAACCTCTAAAAGCCAGAAAGCAAGAAACGGAATTTCTCCAGAGATTTTGAAAAGAATGTAATCCTATGAACATTTCAGTTTTAGCTCTGTGAGACCTCTGAATTCCAGAACTGTAAAATAAAAAGGGGCCGTTTATAAGTCACTAAGTTTGTGGCAGTTGGTTAAAAGCAGCAGTAGAAAACTAATATTAGGTAAGCTCTCTGATTCACATTTTTATTTGATAAATCAAAATCATTTGTGTTACTTTAATGATCTAAACATAAAATAGGTTCCCAATATTAATTTGGACAATTAACTGAGATGGACTGATAACCTGGATAACATAAAGTTATGTTTCCAAATATTTCATATTAGAAAAATAATTTAAGCTTGTATCATAAAATAGGAGACAGATTACAACTCTTAAAATTAATTTCAACAACTAATTTTAAGATGGAATATTTGAGCAAATGTGTCTGTGGCTGTGATCAATACAATTGAATTAATTTAATAAGCACTAAGCATTATTCATATTCAAAGTATGTTATTAAATCTTACAGACTTTTTTAGAAGACAATAATTACAAGATAGGATTGTTTCCTCTAAAAGCCTACCATCTAGTAGTAGTAAACACAGGTAACTTGTGACAGCTCTTAAACAGCACTGGAGTAGATCTTCAAAATATTGTGAGAAGCACTGAAAAGAAAAATTCTATGAGTTTGAGAGAAATAAACCAGGCTTCTTAAAGAAGTGATAGTTGATATAGAAAATGAAACACTACTGTACTTGGGAGAGACAATGGGTGCTTCCATAGGGTGGGAGAAGAAATTCTGGTAAAAGTGTGATTACTGATGCTGGGTGACCTGCCCAGGTGACCCTGAAGAAGGGTTAGATATCCTGTCTGGGTTATATCTTGCAAACCTCAGCCAACCCTCCACTGGTACGCAAGAAAAAAACAAAGTTTGGATGAGGTTGTACTATACTATAAATGCCATGCTGAGCATGTGAAATCCATCTCCCATATTCATTAAGCACACATTCAAGGTATTTGAACAAGGTACTGCTATGATTCTAGCTGTAACAAAAAGGATTCTGTATAGGAAGTACATCGTACCATAAAAGAGATTGGAAGTAGGTAGGCCTTTCAGGAGGCTATTAAAATTTTCAAGCAGCGATTCGTATGTGATGCTCTTAACATACTGGCCACCTCCATCAATGCTCTCTCTTCACATTATGCCACCTGGGATGGTGACTTTGTATTTGACTAATTCTCCTGCACATTTTAAGCCTTTCTGTATACATACTGTATTATTTTTGCAAGATTCACATGTTTAAGATGTTCATTTAAATCCTAAAAATTGAGAGGCAGCAAACATTTTGAAAAACAAACAGCATCAGATATTTTAAAACCAGGGACTAGTGGATCATCAAATTTTCATGGCAAAATCATATTTTTCAAGTGTTTCAGTCAGCGTTTACCAGAGAAACGATATAAGAGATAATACAAATACCTAAGAATGTACAATGGGCTTTCAGTGCCTCCCACAGGGTCTGGTGGGGAGAGTGGAAAAGGGCTGTCTGGGTACTGGGGAGCCAAAGGGTCCAGTTGACGGCATGGAGCTCCCTGTATTATCGCATGCGAGGCCAAAGCAGGAGAATGAAGGGTCTGCTCCACAAGGTTGAAGCATCCATGCCGGCCTGAAGAGTCTGCTCTAAAAGTCAGGAGAGGAAGTTAAAATGAAAGTGAAGCCTGGAGCTCCTCCGAAGGAAATAGTCCTTCCTTCTTGGTTTCCCTTTTATAGCATTCTGGCCCTGAGGCTCCGGGGGAGGGGGTGTCAGCCATACCTTTAACTATGCTGAGCCAATTTAATTGGGTGTTACTTACTCAAGTTGATGCAATCTATTAACCGTCACACTAAGCATCCAGCAGAGGTGTATGAACTCGTGTGACTTCACTCTACTTATTAACCAAAAGGTCGACATCTGGACTAGGACCTTAGAGTCAATACCAAAATGTGTGCTTTTCTGCACCAGCAGTATACTTTTCTAGAGTGAAGAGCTCCATTACTAAAGACAAAATCCAACTTTAAGGTATTAATAGAGCTTGGAAATTCTCCTAAACTCTGCTCTTCTTTATTTCTAGGTATACAGTGACCATTAGTTACTGGTGTCCATAACAATAAAGTATCTCTCCTGTGCTCTGGACACTTTTCTAAGATCCAAACACACCAGATCACTTCATGCTCACATCAGTTTTCAGAGGGACTGTTACTGAAAAAAACAACTGAAAATAGTTGTAAATACAGAGAGAGAAGTAACATATCCAAAATCATAGAGCTGGTCAGTGGCAGCGTTGAGATCTGAAATCAAGTACCTGACTGTTAGAATACAGCTTTCTTACAACTGCACCATATCGCTTCTCATTAGAGCATTTTTTGGTGACTTATTTGGAGGAACATTGTATTGGCCTCATTTTCCAACTCATCACAGTATCAGAAGTAGCAGTGACCTCTTCCTTCCCACTTACCACATATGGTAGAAGCAACAACCAGGAGCAGCAAATGTAAAAATAGAGTAACCTGGGACAAAGGGACCGGAGAGGAAAGGGAGGCAAGGACATGTGTAGGTAACTTTTCATGCAAGTAATAAAGCCAGTCCTTTGACAAAATGAAAACGCTGCATACACAAAATCAATGGTAATGTGTGAAAAAAGTTTATATACTAGAAGGAAGCTTAAAACTCCAACCAACGATAGTATTATTTTCTTGGTTGATGAAAAATTCCGAAATGACTGTCACCACTCCAAAGTCATGAGCCGTCACTGAGAGAGGAAGTGTGTGGCTATCCTAATTCTCATTAGCATCAAGTATATAGATAAATAACATATTTAGAAAACTATATGAGTATATGGTGCTTAGAATAATTTTATCATTATTATTTGCCATCATAAAATAATGATTTATCTCTTGTAGTAGTTTTTTTTTTCAATTTACAGATGTATATTTAAACACATCTCCCCTGCTCTTAAATCCCCAATGTCCTTCTTCTCAGAGGTGACCAATATTTTTCACCTATTAAAAATATCTCCTTATCTTTAAATAATGTACTTTTGGTTCTATAATTTTATGTGCTGCTCTTCCGCTATGGAAGACGATTCGGGCTGACTATCCCACGTCTCCCATCCCCCATCCTTCACCCTGTGGCATCATAATATTTCTTAGCTGAATATTGCATGTCTAGTTGCATGGATGAATGCTATGGGCAGATCTGTTGAAGAGTGTGTTGACTTTTTTTCCCATAAAATGTTTTTTATGGAGTAAATGTCTTGAATTTTTGTTCAAATTTTCAATGAAGTTAAAAATTAATCCATTCCCTAAATTGTCACCTACTTTCTTTAGTCTTTCAATATCATCTCAACCTATTCAAACTCATCAAATATTTATTCTATCAATATCTCTCCTTGCAGACAACTGTCTCAGAGGTTTTAGTTAGAACCAAGGGAGGCCTCCATCTCATTCTCACTGGGATTCTGTTCATATAGTTTTTTAATGGGAGGATTCTTATTTTCTCTCTTAAGTTTATCCCTTTGGACATTTTCTCTTATTTTAACCTACATCTTCCAACAGATTTTTCAGAAAAAGTGCATGATTGTACTGTTACTTGAGAATGTTGATTCAGAAAAAAAAATTTAAAGGGTATGTTTATTTGCAAACTATTAACATACGATGGATGACAGAATTTTAGTTTGGAAATTATTTTGTTGCATTATTTCAGCTCCTGCTTCTCTTTCTAGTAGCCTTTAGCACTCATATTGAGAAATTAAAAGGTCTTGGTGTAAACAGTCCCTCATTCATTTATGTCCTGTTTTTTAAAATTTTCTTTATTGTATTTACTGGAAATTTGTGAAGTCTCTATCTGAAATTTTTGCACAGCTATATCTTAATACAGACTTATTTTGTCCATTATTTATGAAATGTGTTGGCTTGCTTTTTATTTGATATCTATGAATTTTAATTTTGATAATTTTTTTTAAATTTTGTTTTGTGTTGCTTTTTTGAGGCAAGGTCTCTCTTCGTAGTTCAGGCTGGCCCTGAACTCGCTATGTAGCCCAGGCTGGCCTCAAACTCACAGCGATCCTCCTGCCTCAACCTCCTAAGTGCTGGGATTACAGGTGTGTGTCACCGTACCCGGCTGGGCTCGATAATTGTATTTTTTAATTATGATTTGTTTTTGCTTTTTCAGAGCTGATTCCTGTTTTGGAGTTAGGTTTTCTTGTCTTTTTCTCTGCTTATATTTCATTTTTTTAATTGTTTACTCTGTTATTTCTGGAAGATTTCCTTAACTATGGCTTCTAATTTTTCTAATAAAGTCTTCATTTCTACTAGATTATTTTTAAATCTTAAGAACTGTTTATTTAGTTCTCTAATAACTCTTTTTTAAAATTTATCTTATTATTTTATATGGAAATAATTTCTCATTTCTTTCTGAAGATATTATACTTTTTCATGACTTAAAAATTTATTAATCTATTCCTTTCAAATTTTTTTTTTTATATTTGCTTTTGAATTTTATTTTAGAGGCCCTCTTAAAATATCTCCTACCTTTGCTTCTTAGCTCATATTTAAGAGTGCGTATTTTAGTATGTGGGTGAAGTCTATTCACTTTGGGGTTTGTTGTAGGATGATATGACCGTATGTTTCAGCATTTTTACTTGGGCAGAGCAAAGTCTTTAGGGAAGAGTTTTCTAATCTCTTTCTGTGACCTTACAACATTGCCTGCCAGCTTTCAGGAACCCAAGGGGGGAAGAGAGTTGGGAGTTTGCAAAACTCATTAGGTACACTTTGACTTAATGTTATGTTTCTAGGACAAACATACTCCAAGGCCTAGATGGGTCTGGAGTCTAGGCTTGTCTTTCGCTGCCCAGGGACCTCTGCCCTAGTCACAGTAGATGACAAATCTTTCATCTCTTCCAGGGCATGGAATGGGCTGGAGGTTTTGACTTCAGTACTGTAGGTTTGATTTGAGTTGTTTCATTTCTTTTCAATATTTTTTTCTCACTTTGTTCTCACATTCATACCTATTTCCAGAAGTACAAGGTGGTACTAATTTCTGAGTTGGAGCTGATGGTCTGCACTGTCAATTCTGTTGCTTCTTGGCTCTTTTATCTGCTGCATTGAGTTTTAACTTCTTAGGGTCTGCTGATTCATTCCCTTTTTTTATGTATTCTCCCTCTTAAACTGTTCTGGCTCTCATGCCTCTCCCAATTCATTTGTATTTTTATGGCTGTGTCTCCCATATAGACCTCCTTGCTGGTATGTGGGTCTGTTTGGATGTGTTTTAAACATGTTTTTTAAAAATATGCCATCTTATTTTTTTCAGAAGTCTTCGTAACACTTTGCCTTTGTACACAAGAAATTTGGGGCATAGTGCTCACTTGGACAGAAATAATCTGAGGATAATCTCACCTAAGGTTAAAAAAAAAAGAGTAGAATATGAGCAGTGTATTTTGTAAAATGGATTTAGGAGGAAAAACCCTATGATGCAACTTGACTGGCCACACCTGTTACTTACAGGTTGTTTGGTTTTGTAACTCAGTATAAAAATGGCTTAAAATGATTTAGAAATATTTTTCATAAAATGGATTAAATTTAATTTTGTTTACATCACTTTTATAACATAAAGCATGGTAACATTAAATATTGTGAGATTGGTAATTTTTGAATACATTTGGAGGAAGAGAGATAAGATGAGATATTAATGTAGGAAAATTGGACTTTTGATGCCTATATCAAACAATTGATTCATATTTACTGAATATCTCAGTAGCTCCTGTAGAGATATATATTTGGGTTAAATGACCACTCATCATGACAGTTTCCAAAATAGCAATGTTCCTTGAATATCCTAAATTACATGAGATAGTTACAAATCATTTGAACTCATCAATATTGTATGTATTTTATTTTAGTTACAACTGTGAATTACGATATGCTCTGTTTGGATGTGCATATCATTACATTAAAATTTTTCCATTTGAATATTGAAATGCATAGTTTTTTGAATTTTTCTTTTAAATATGCTATAATTTATATTTGGACCATGTTATAAATTTTGAAAACATGGCATCCATAATTGAAAAATAAAACTGTGCTACTCTTCCAAGGATAAAAATAAAACATGTCTTTGAAAAACTCATTCCCCTTTAGATAAATTTCAAGCCATTTATAATGTACTTATAAAGCAGTTTTATGCATTTATTCTACTAACATTTATTGATAGTACTCAACGTGAGATTCTATCACTGAAGTGTGGATAGAAAGCATTGTTTTAAAAAATCTTGAAATCTAAGGGAAATGTCACTGTTCACATTTTCCTTTGACAAAAAGTGAAAGGCAGAGACAATATTTCCCATTTTTTCACATTTTAAGAGCATATTAATAGATGAGGGGGCACCTGCTAAAACCTGTATACTTTTGAGTAATTCAAGCTCAAATTTAATTCTTGACTCTACCACCTCATAGTTGGCTGGGCTTGGAAATCTTTCCTATTTTTTTAAATTATAATTCTTACAGTTATTTATAGCCTCCAGACTTGTTATGATTAGTTGATATATGTAGAAATATGATATACATTTTAAAACTTAATAATCTTTTCTCTTTTTTTCATAGATATTTGCATATGCATTGTCTCAAATACAGCATTAGTTCAGGATAGATTCATTGCCGAAGTACCAAATTTGATCAAAGTACTATTAACAGTTTAAAAACTTCAGAACGAAAAGGAACTTTAGAAATTATCTAACCCATTCCTTTCATAAGCACCTATCTTGCACTTACACAGCTAACCAAATGGAAAGCCATGAGAGGATCCAGATTTCTACAGATTTATAAGATTTATGCTTCTGTGACTTCATAGTAAAGTACAAAAAATCATTTTAAGAGGTGGTAGACCATAAGTAGACAACTAAAAAGAAAAGCAAAATTACATGAGCTTATGACACTCTCGAAGAGAATAATGCCAATTTAGCAAATACTCCAACCTTGAGCTTTGGAGATTTCTGATGACTAAAAAGACTTTACCAGATATTTTTGTACCACTGCTTCTGAGCCCTCGTTTGAAATTGCTGTGCTTATCACCTGAAGTTCACTAGCAGCAATATAGGTTGTCTAAGTCACAAACTATAAACAACTAAAGAAAACACTTTCCAAGATTATTTCAAATGTCTAACTCAGTTGATAGTTTGAAGCTTTTAGAATTGTTCTCTTTGATGCCATTTCTCTAATCTACTCCTCCTGAGAAGGAAAAAGTATCTGGCTGCTTTTGCTCAAAGCACCTCCAGTTACCTGGGTCAGGAGAAAACACTGAGCTATAAAACATAAGTTTCTCATGGACTGTAAAGACTTGGAGAACAATGGGACACTAAATCATTGCAGCTCCTTCATACTTATTTTTAAATATAAGTGATTAAGAACTTTGGATTATGTAGTAAGGAATGTTTTGGTTATCAGAGCATTCCCTGAGTTAGGTGGGATCTTATTATAATGCTATCCAACAGAATAACATTTTATAAAGATGACAATTAAAAAAGAAAAAAGGCTGGGGATTTAGTTCGGTGGTGCTGACACCTGCTTTGTAAGGGCAAGGTCCCAAGTTCGATCCATAAAAAAAAAAAAAAAAAAAGACAATTTAATCTTTGCTTTTTTTTTTTTTTGCGGGTAAATGTCTTGGTAGACAGAGTCTCTAAATTTAAATTATTTTAATATTACTTGCAGAACTTTGCTGTATGGATCCACCAAGTGGTCTCGTCTGTCTGGGCCTTCTGAAGTTGCTAAGCTGTGAGGGGAGGCAAGCTCCGCACTCAGTCCCCCTGCCTTTGCAGTGGTTAGTCCTTCCGTGTGTGCCCATAATTCTGCTGACAAGCTATTAAGTATAGGGACCCCCTTCTCGCTTTTTTTTTTGTTTGTTTTATTTAATTTTTTAATATGAATCAGGGAAAAGTAGCACATGTTTATGTGAGTTAACCTAAGTCACGGTGAACTACAGCCTGGGAGGCCTAAGCACTTGGCCTTTAGTGCTGAATCCAATTCTCAGATTGCGTGCTGTACAGCAGCCAGAAAAATCCTGATTTATGGAGAGAATAGAAGAAAGATAGTCTCTATGGTCCTGTTTCTGTTTGGCCCTACAAAAGCTGTGGTATTTCAGATATTCCAAAGATGAATTCCCATATTAAAGATGGATCTGCACTGCTTGCTCTGGAATGCTCTTACCCTTCCTGCAGATGTGCAGACCTCAGCGGGGTGGGGGAGGGTCGTCCCTGCCTTCTTTCCTCCCTATCCATTGTTTATCATAAGGAATGATCCTGTTTGGATGGCTGTGCATTATATCATCTGCCCTGCATTTCCTCTCTGCAATGAGTTGCAATAGAAGCAATTATCCCATGGCTTCCCCCTTTCATCGCTCTCCTTGACTCTCTGCGTACAACTAATCAGACTGAAGCAGACATTAGTATTTCCTGCTGCAGACAGTAACCCGGCACAGAGACTCCTCTGAAGGAGGGAGCGTGATTGCAGCTGTCATGTTGCCCTCACCCTCTTGCCTGAGCAGAAAATAAAACGAGAGTCCACCAACTCTCCTGGGGTACGGTGCTCTCAGACTTTTTCTGGGGATGGTTGAAGTGCCTTAGATTACTGGTTCCTCCAAACGCACACACTACTTATCTCACTCTCATGGCTGGCAGGTAAAATGCATTGTACAGCTAGCAATGGGAACCGTTTGGAATGTAACAGAATTAGACCAATTGGTCCATGGTTATGGCAGTATGTGTTTACAGAGCCCTTTCTCCTTCATTGCTCACATTGATTTGGCCTTGTGCTATATGGCACGCACATTAATTGTTGGTTAGAAATTCCCTTGTGCAACACAGATAGAATTTACTAAATTGCTTGCTGGGAAAATAATTACAATACTGTGGATTCTGGACTGAAGACCTTCACCGTGTGTCACAGGTGGGACGAATTGAATCAAACCTGAAGCTGCACTTCTTTCCTAACTATTATGAATCTCAGGGCTCCTTAAATTCTTGCAGCCATGTTCGCAAGAGATTCTGTATATCAATATACTGCATGACTTTTTGTGGAGAAAATACAAACAGCACATACATACGTGCAGATACACGCCTGACCATGTGCACTGAGATTTGGACTGTGTTCCAGGATCTGTGGATCAGTGTGCTCATGCTATTTCTGTCTCTTTCAATTTTCATAAGAATTCTTTTCTTTAATTAATGATATATTGAGGGTATGCATTCTGAGGAAAGTATTTTGTATTCTCATTTCATGTGAGAAGACTGAATGCAGAATGCTGAAAAGAGTTTTGGTTGAGTACCTGCTGAATCCCAAATCCATGCCACCAGTCCTAATTGTCCGTCACAGCAGGGTCCCACCCCAGCCCTGTTCCTGCACCTCCTTTGGCTGGATGCCAGGGTTTCACAGTTTGACCAAGAGAAAAATTTCTTCTAAGTGGCCTTGTGCATGTTTACTCACAGCTCTGAATTTTCTCAGTAAAATGAAGAATTTCATAGATCATGAAATGTTTGGCTATTTGCAAATGAAACTAAGAGGTAGAGCAGAGGTGACATCAAGAGCCACTTGTTGTCTTCTGATGAAAGGGTAATTTTCTTCCTCCTAAATTGGCAACTACTCATTTCATTTGGTTTGTGTCTGCTGTCTGCTATTAAATTATTTTGCTTTTTAAAAAATAAATATATATAAAAGAAAAATCGATAAATTTTTATCTAAGATATTTTTGTATAGTCTTGCTATAAAAAGACATATATGTCCTAAAATCTATCATGCTACCAAAAACAAATATATATTCATATCCCAGCAAAACCACAGTATTATTGGAAAAGATACATTTAGAGATTGAACTAAAAATTTTGTCATTGATTCTTGGTGAGATATAAATAAATAAAAAATATATGTGACAAGCTTATATATTATACATAATTAATAACAGATGTATTATATATTATGGGTGAAAATATGAAATAATTCCAGTATTGATAAAAATTTGGCCATTTCTGTCAATTATACAGATGAATGTATCCTTTGAGCCAGAAATTCTTGTTCTAGAAATATATGCAACAGTCACATTCTATAAATACAGAATGACACTAGAGTGATTATTCATTTCAATATTATTTGCAGTGGCCCAAAATTAGAAACATCTTAAATGTTGATTAATGAAGATACTAGTGAAAAATTTTTTTAATCAAAAGAGTACAACCAAAGCAAAACCAAAAAATATGTCTCTGTACTGATATAGAATGGCTTCAATATGTATATTGTCCATTAAAATTAGCATGTAAAACAAGGCAAATTTACGTGCTATGTTTACTAAGACAAATTTAAAAAGAATACACAGTTGTTCCTCAATTTATAATAGCATTATGCTCCAGACAAACATCACAAGTTGAAAATACTGGAAATTGAAGATGCATTTAAACTGGGTGTGGTGGTACACACCTGCCATCCCAGTACTTGGGAGGCTAGGTGGGAGGATTACTTGAAGTTTGCCCAGCTGAACTACACAGGAAGACTGTTTCAAAACTCAGAAAGAACAGAAAATGCATCAAATGAAGCCAACCCTTGAACATGCTCATTTAGTATGACTGAAGAGCAGAGCCATCCACTGTTTCCCCTCATCATCACAGAGCTAGGAGTGCTGAGGCTCCCGGCCTCCCTCGACATCACAGGACAGAATTATTGAACCACATACCCATAGACCAGAAGAAAGAGAAAACTCAAAATTCAAAAATCAGTGTCTACCAAACAGCATTGTTTTGTATCATTGTGAAGTCAAAAAGTAAGTCATAACCTAAAAAGTAAGTCATAATCTAAAAAGTAAGTCATAACCCTCTCCTCAATACTTGTAAAAACAACTATATTAAAAACCTAAGTGAAATAAATAAGTCACACATGTGTAAATACCAAATAGTTTCCCTGGTGTGAATAATCTTCAATAATACATAAGATCCTAATAAGATTACTGACATTTAGAAATGGGAAGAAAGGAGCTAAAGGTGTAGGGAAGGTGGGATGGGTAGGGGAAGGGTAATAAGGGAAAAGGAAAAAATGTGAGACAATGAAAAGATGAAAATAAAGTGTTTGCAGATGGGGAGGGGAGGAGGGGGTGAAGGGCGGTCAGGGGTAAGGGGAAAAACTGAGAATCAAGACTTGTCATGTAGAGGTACAAGATCCCAACAATGAATGTAACTGTACTGTATCCCTAAAATGTACCAGTAAACTCAATTAAAGCAAAAAAACAAAAACAAAAACAAAAAAAACCCTAAAAGGCAACTCAGAAATGAGTAAAAGTGGTCAAAGGGAACATGCAGGTAAAAAGGAAGGCGTGTGAAGGTTTGGGAGAGCATGCCTGTGATGTTAGTGCTCCCAAGGAGGCCGAAGCAGAAGGATCACAAGTTCAAGCCCAACCTGAGTTTGAACTGAGCCCAACCTTAGACAGTGTCTCAAAATAATAAAAAATGGGCTTGGGAATTATCTGTGCGAAAGCCCTGCATTCAATTCCCAGTACATTTTTAGAGTGTGAAGGAGACCTAGACAAAGGCAAGACATCTGAGTGTGCCCTTCTATATAGCTCTGTTTTGAGGGACCATGTTGATATTTTACATATTAAAATTTTAAAGCTCCTTCAAAATGAACAAAAACAACAGCAAAAACCCCCAAAACATTAAAATCAAACTGAAATAAGACTGTATATCAAACAAATTTCTTCAAAGGAAAACAAACAAAATATTTTGATTGACAGCATATAATTATGCACCCTCAGTAGACCGTGCTCAACAGTAATAAAGACAAAGGGAATTTTAAACTCTATTCAGTAATTAATTGGTACTTGTAATACTATTATTGCTGTTTGGCAATGGCTTTTATGTGTATCTATGCATATACACATATAACTATATATGGAGAATTAATTTTGATAAAATATATTGTCAGGGTAAAACAAAACATTAAAGAATAAAATCAATGAAATTGAGTATCTCACATGTTGAAATGGAAGTGGAAATATTAGTATTTTTTTGTCTCCTATTCGAAAGCTCTGAGTCAAGTCACATCAGTGCCTGTGATGCCTGTCCCTATCAGGGGATAACGGAATGGAAGTCTCAAGAAGTAAAGGGACTGGTTGAACCTTTCAGATCCTGCTTCAGATCAACACTTGGGTGCTTTTAGAAGGAATTTCTGGGACCACCATGGCTTCAGCATGGTCTGAAATTGAGGAGGGTTGGGGGCTGTTGCATTCATGGGAGTGGAACTATTCTAACCGATTCTTTTCTTCCAGGTGTGCAGAAGTTCTAGGGGCAAAATATATTGCTGAACAGTCATATGTTTATAGATGTGTGGAGGTTCACAAGGAAAACTGATTAATAATATGTAGAGAACAAAGAAACAAAGACCTACTCAATCAGCCTTGAAAGTTTCCTTTTCTTTATTAATTTGTAAAATAAAATGTTGAAATATGATCGCCAGGGTTCCTCCTTCATAAAAGAAAGATTATATTTGCTTATTCGTAATGGTTTACTCCACAAGTCCTATGATTGTATCAATCTAACTGCCAATGTAAGTTCTGGGAAGTTTGGGAATGAGAGTTTTTGTTTGCTTGTTTGTTTTATTTTAATTTTTTAAAAAATCACTCACTTTACAATATGGAAAGAAATGGTGTTTTCTTAGCATAAAAACTCTGTTCCTATTTCTTTTAAATAACATGAGTCGGCTGTCAAAGTACAAAAGCAGAGTAGAAACAATTTCTCTCTGTCAATTAGATTCTGACACAGTCTTTCTTTCTTCAGTGTACACAGAAGCACAATAAGAAAGTGTCTTCGTCCTACACTTCCAGTGAATAACCATTTTAAAGGTGTGAAATGCAGATGTCTTGTGCAGATTGTACATTTTGTTCCTGCTCTTTCCCCAACAAATGAACTGCTGCCTGGTTTTGCTCGAGCAATTTGCTTGCCCCTGTTCTGAATACCTCCAAGGAGCCATGCTCTACATTAGAGCAATGTGACCAAAACAACCCCCTAGCAATTAAGATTTTGTTTTATTTCTCTCATCCAGATGAAAAGAACAATACTAATGTAAAAATTTAACTCCTACATAAAGCATAGTTTGAAACTAGTGTCGTCTTTTTCCTCAGATAGGACCGATGGGCTGCCACACCTTTGTGTGTTCTGTATCAGAAAACAGGGTCTACCACAAATAAAAATTGACCATATTCCCTTTAATCTTGAAGAGTATTTGGTTTCTAAAAGATTGTCGCTGTGGGTAAATCAACTAATTCATTCTCCTCAGACTACCATTCCTATTGTCAGTGATACAGCCTTCTCAACAGTTCTGTCTTTTCCAAATCTACCGGTTATGCTCCATTAATCTATTCGTGACAGCTATCATTTTAAGTGTGAAAGGTGTCAGGTGTCCTGGTTTTTGAAAAAGAAATAGCAAAGATAACTGATTCCCTGTGAAAATGAACAATTCTGTGCAAGTTTGTTCAAAGCTTAATATCTACCTTCATAAGGGAACAAAACCCAAGACCACTTGAAAGCATACATAATTTACATGCATGCAGGAAAAATATCTGGCTGCTTGAAATAGAGCTAGTAAGAAGTAGGTTTTAAATTTTGGGAAACTTCAAAGGTGCTGTCAACTTTGGAAAAAGTTATCCCAATATACTGTGTTGAGTTGGCATTGTACAGAAATGGACAGCCATATTGGTCTAGAAATGTTAAATTTTTATTTTTATTTTTTATTTTTTTTCCATTTGTACAGAAGTAATGCACTGTACTAAATATGTAAGGTCATATCTACATGGGTTTGATTACAGAAACTAATAAAGTATTCTCTAAATAATGAAAAAAAGAATAAGATAAGACTACAAGAGCAAGAAGCAATTTAAATATGTTACGGGACCATTTTCATCTTCAGAATTAAGGATTATTTTAATCTTACATCATTGCCTTTTCTCTTTTACTTTCCTTTTTAGTTTTATTTTAGGATTCCCTATTTTTAGTGTTCATACAGAGATTTCTTTAACTGAAATACTGAACAGTTTCTCTGGTGTGAAAAACTATAATAGTACACAGGATCCTAATGAGATAATTAATAATGTGAAATAGGAAGTAAAGGGCTAAAGGAGTAGGGAAAGTTGGAAGAGTGGGAGAAAGGTAATAAGGGAGAGGAAAAACATATGAGAAATTGAAAAAATGGAAATAAAGTGTTTGTAAATGGGGAGGGGAGGGGGTGAAGGGAGGGGAGGGACAAGGGGAAAAAATGACAATCAAGACCTATTATGTAAAGGTACAGGATCCCAGTAATGAATGTAACTGTACTGTATACCTAGATTGTACCAATAAACTCAATAAAAAGAAAAAAAAAGAAATAGGTTTTGATACCAGCACTCGATGTTTGTTGGAAAGTTAGAGATTCCTGAGGAAAGACTTGGCCTTTCTTCTATGTTAATTGAAACCTGAGCGTTCTGGGCCTGCTAGCAAGGGCAAGAGGAAAGCCATAAGCAAATGTTCATGACTGCAGAGAGGATAGATATCTTCACTGAGTGCTCCAGAATAAGGAAAGATTTATTAGGGACTCAATCAAGATCAGGTGCAAGAGAAGGACCTTCAGAGGAAGACTGCGGCAGGAAGTCAGAAGAGCCAAGCCCCAAACCAGGTAAGCACCAAGAGCCAAGTGAATAGCACAGATGATTCTGTGGGCCAAGTCAAGCAGGCTAAACATGGGGAATAATGAAAGCCTTTAATCTGAGGATGAGTCCCAGAAAGACTGGATGCAGGGTTGAAAAAATGTGATAGCTGGTAGCATGAAGAAAGGAAGGGAAGGTGAAAGCAGGGGGCCCGAGGGATGTTTAATCCCCCAGAAAGCAATAGACTTGGAAAATGAGTGTGGATGGTTGAAAGTGACTGAGATTATAAATCAAATATCCAGACTTGTCTCAGGAAGTTGAACAGCTTACTGTTTCAGAGAAAATGAGCCATGCAGGGGACTAATCAGAATGCATATCTCCAAGTTACTCATTTACTTCCTGCACACACTTAGGGCAAATTACTAAAACATTTGTATCTGCTAAGTGGAGAACAGTAATCCACATTTCAGGAGTTCTTTGAAAACTAAAGAGAGTAATGATTGCAAGGAATTTTGCATAATCCCTTATATACAGGGTAATCATTCTAATGCTAGTTGTATTGCTGGCTATTTTTGTTATCAATGTCTAGAAATAAAATCTAATTGTAAGTGAAACTTAGAAAACAACACTGAAGCTTGGCTTCCGGGATCACAGAAGATCCAGTCCTTACCGGACGGAGAAGATCAGAGAGGTGGAGCTGGGAGCTGCAAGTGCAGTAACTGCCTCAGAGTACACCCAAGAAGCCACCAGCGCCAGTGAGGGTCACATGCATTCATTCATAAGGTCAGGAAGGGCTCATGACCATCCTTTCAAAACATAGATTGGACTGGATTAAAAACTATGATAATAAAATTTGACGAGGATATAATCCTCCCTTGTGCATTAATAACAACAGCATATGGTGTTATAAAATATTTTCTGATATGTACAGAAACAAAGCTGTTTGCTGTATCAGATAACTTCTGAATAAATCTAAAAAATCAAGATATTTTTAACTAAGAGGTTCTTTCTTATTCAAGTAACAGTATTTTTATTTGATAAGACTTTAGAATAGATAAAAAACAGTTGTACTTTTTAGAAGCAACATGCTTTGAAGTATTGTCTTTCAGTCTTTTTCTGTCTTTTGCAAACATTGTTTGTAAATTTTTTTTCATTTTAACAGATTATAATTTGAAACTACTTACGCTTACAGAACAAATTGCACAGGAAGTATAAAGAGTTCTCATTAACATGAACAATTTCTCTATTCATTTTTATTTTCTTTAATTTCTTTTATCAGAATTTTGCAGTTTTTCTCATAAAAATTGTGTGTATACTTAATATTTCATTTCTTTTATTTCTGATGTAAATCATATGTGTTTATTAACTTCAAATTAAACTTGTTCATTTTTGGTATATAAATAAGTGTTTGGGTCTGGAATGTAGCTCAGTGGTGCTGCCGCCTGCCTTGCAAGCACAAGGTCCCAAGTTTGATTCCTGGTACCCC
>NW_022900918.1:27565733-27579307 GCF_012274545.1 Fukomys damarensis | reverse complement strand
AAAAAAAAAAAAAAAAAAAAGGAGAAGCAATTTTTATATATTAACTTTATATCCTAAAACCTTATTATCATTTATTAGTTCTGGAAGGATGTTTTTCTTGATTTTATAGGATTTTATAGGATATATATATATATATATATATATATATAAATTATGTTAGCAGCAAAGATAGTTTATTCCTTCTTAAATGCTTACTTTTACTTATTGCATTTAGGAAGACTTTTAGTACAATGATGAATAGGAGTGAAAAAAATGTTTTTTTCCTGGTTTCAATCTTAAGGAGTAACGTTTAATTTCTCAATGTTGAGTATGTTAGCTCTAGATTTATTTTCTCAGATTGAGAAAGTAAGTTTTCCTCTTTCCATAGCCTGCTATTTTCTTTTTAAAAATTGTAAATGGATGTTAAATTTTGTCAAACCCTTTTTCTGTATCTGGTAATAAAATGTGATCTTTTTATTAGTCTGTTAATGAGATGTATGTATCAGTAGATTTAAAAATGTCAAAACTGCCCAACACACCTGCAATAAATTCCATTTGTCATAGTATATAATTCCTTTTATACATTGTTGAAATGTACTTGCTAATCTTTGCTTAAGATTGCATTTATAATCTCTAGATCTTCATATTTCTTGATAATGTCTTTGTCTGGTTTGATTTTTCTAACTTCATGCTAGAAGTTAAAAAGTGTTCCTTTTGCTTCTTTTTGCTGGATTAAATTGTAAAAGATTGGTATAATAGTTGGTAGAATTCACTACTACAGTCATCTGGGAGCCTGCTTTCTATTTCAGAAAAAAACATTATTTATAAATTCAACTTCTCCATTAGATCCACTCTATTGATATCTTGCTTTTAATGAGTAAATTTACACCATTCATATTTAAATTGATTGTAGATTGAACTAATACCTACTATAATTGTCACCATTTTCTACTTATTTCTTTTTATATCTTTTACTATTCATGCCTTTTCTGTCTTCCGTGGTTTAAATTGAGGATTTTTATATGATTACATTTTCTCTCTTGTCTTAGAATATCAATTGTTTTTCTTAAAAAAATCTAGTGGTTTATTTAGAATTTGCCATGTACATATACAAAAAAATCTAATTTAACCCACTTTCAATTAATATCACTTCACATCAAATAACAGTTGTATTAGTCATTTTTCCTATCCTTGAAAACACAACATGCAACATCCACAATTTAATGTAAGAAAGGTTTAATTTGACTCATAGTTCAGGGGATTCAGTCCATGGTCAGCTGACTCCAAGGCAGAAACATCACACAGAGGGCTTAATTCTTTGTGGCTGATGAGCAGAGCACAGGAATAGCATCAGAGATAAAATGGACCAGGGATCATATATAGTATCCAAGATGACACCTCTGTGATCCACCCAGACATCTAAACCCATGCAGCGTTCCCAGGCCAATCATGTTGACAGTTCACCTTAATCCTTACATCTTACCCTTTGTGAACATGATATCCAATCACATCTCTTGAAACCATATTTAATTTCTAAAGAAACAATAAGGAAATAATTCTGCCTAACATGATTCAACTATCATGTTATAACCAAAGCACAATAATCCCTTCCCCAGAAATGCTAAGAACTCCAAGTAAAAGTCTTTTCTGAGATTCAAGACAAACTTTTAGCTGTGAAACTGTAGAGAAAAATTTTGAGAAGTACCTCTGTTCACCATCTTAATTTGTTCCATAATTCTCATCACAAACTGAATTGGATGAGAATTGAATCAAATTTCAGTAGTCAGGTTCAATGTTGATTTTGTGAGAAAATTTGATTTGTTAGTCATTGAATTTGACTTGTGAACACAATCATGGAATAAATTAAGTTCATGAACTGAGGTATTACTATTATAGTCTCAAAGTATAATGGTGCAGGCTAAACATTTCTATTCTAAGATAGAAGAATAAGGGGATAAGAAAGATTCAGACCAAAACAAAATAGGAACACAAGAAGACAAACATTAATTTTTAAAGCTCCATATCTGGTATCTAGGGCATATAGTTGTGAAATGTGTTTTACAGAGCTTGGGCCATTCCATTCTATTGTTGCAGCCTATATGGTCTTGCCCTTTGGGTAGCTTAACTCACGGCGCTAGCATTGTTCAGCAAACATTTCATTTTCCTTGCATCTCCAACCTCCTGTATTTTCCACTACACCTTTGATTTTGTTCCCAAAGCATCACACACTACCCATTCCAGAGCCACTGGTTTGTTTTCCCAGGAATTCCTTTAAATTCTAGGTGGAAGTCTCCTGATCCCATAAATTTTGCATTTTGCATACTATCAGCAACATGTGGATGATGCGAAGATCTGCTCTTAGTGACAGCAAAAACCTGGCCGCCTTTGACTACAGTTGGTTGCAGCAGTGTCTGAGTGCCTGGCTGGTTGCACCCTGTGAAATGAATCCCAGAAAACTAGTTTACTAAGAGGCCATCTCAGTCAAATATCCCAGGGATTCTCTTCTCAGTAGAAGTATGTATACTTTTACATTCTTAAAATTGTGATAAGTGGGACCTTACTTGTGCCTGAAAAGACTTCCAGGAACCCTTATTTTTGTCCTTAAACAAAATGCTTGGTTTCTTTTTAATGGTGCTGGTCTTTTTAGCAACCATACCATCTTTAGCCCCAAATTTACACATAGTTCTTCGGAAGACAAAATTAAAGACTTTCAATTCTTTTTCTGCTTTGCTTTTTTTGCTCTTGATTCTCCTTATACATCTGTCTTAAAACCAGAATTACCTGCACCACAGCTGCCTTAAAATTTCTTCTGCCAGAACGATTAGTAACCCTTAAATTCAGCCTTCCACAAAAATCTCAATTGTATCTGTCAGAGATTTGGGGAAATTTTGTAAACAATTTTTGTTTCCAGAGTGTAACATGACCTCTAGTCTATTTCCCACTAGAATAGATACCCAGTGAAATCTCATGAACCTGGCCTTTACTGTCCACATTCCTACTAGCACTTAGTCTTTTGATCTCAGACTAGTTTGCCATCAAATTCTACTTACACTATTCTAGGGCTTTGTTAGCCTTTACTTCCAAATCTTCCCAAACTCCTCCTGCAAACAAGTTTAAAATATTATTAAAGTACACGATCAGGTCTAGTAACAGAAATGCCCCCACTTCCTTGGTAGCAATTCTTTGTATGACTCAGCTTTCCCTGAGTCACAATGACTGACATCCAAAACTTAAAGGAGCAGCAGCTTAATTTGGCTTGGCTCATGGTATCAGGGGATTGTGCACAGGGTCAGCTATCTCCAAGGCAGAAATATCAGTCATGGCAGCCTGGAAGCAGAGCAAGGGAAGGGTATCAGACAGAAAAGGGGCCAGTGACCATACAGAGTACCCAAGATTATGCTCCATGATCCACTCAGACGTACCCAGTGTGTCCTTGACTCATCTTCTAGTTGCTACTTAATCCAATCAAGTTGATTTATTAGAGTACTAATCACAGAGTAGTCTCAACTTCTTTATTTCTGTAATAATACTGTCATCCATTTCACATACTCATAATCTTCCATCACTCAATACATTCTTGATATCATTATTATTAACAAATGTTTAATTGCTATATTAGGAAAATAAGCACATTGTAAATATATTTTATGTATTTAATTCTTCTCTAATACTTCTAAGCTTCGACCTGCATCATTTCCTGCCCTTTGAAGAGTATTTTGACACTTGTTGCAAGGTAGGTCTGCTGGTGAAAATTTTATCTAGTTCTATTTGCTTGCTATTTATTTATTTATTTATTTATTTGGTACCAGGGATCTAACTCAGGACTTCCCACTTGTGAGACAGGTGGCAGAATCACTGAGCTAAAACCCCAGCCCTATCTATTTCCATTTGGATGAAAAAATATTTCTCTTTTAATTTTGAAGGATAATTTTGCTAGATATTGATCTCTACATTAAGTTTTTTCTTTTAAGATTTGTGTTAAGATTTGTGTCTAGATGTCCCCGCAAAGCCTCATGTGAGCTTTGGGTGTGGTTTTATTTGAGGCGGCTAAATCTAGAGTGTGTGAGGCTGGGATTAAGGATGTGTGATTATTAATCATTCTGCTGATTGGTTTGGCATTGATCCTAGCAGCCTAGGTAGAATATAAAAGGGGCAGAAAAATTCACTAAAGTCCATGGCTTGCTTTGCTACCTACCTTCTGCCTACCATTAATTATTTCTTCTCTGTGATACTTGTCTGCCATCCCACCCAGCCTTGGAGCCAGACAACTATGAATTGAAACCTCTACAAACTGTGATCCAAACAAACTATTCCTTCTTTTATTTTGGGTGTCTGGTATTTTGTCTCAGCAATGAGAAAAGTAAGACAATTACTTAAAATATTTCATTATAGTCTGCTTGTATTTACATGATTTTTGAGAAATTAGATGTAATTTTTTTTTCTGCTCCTCTATCAATAAGTATGATTTTTATCTCTGACTTCTTTGAAGATTTTTTCTTTGTCATTACATTTCAAGGTGATTTTTTTCCCAATCCTGTTTGAATCCTATAATTCTGAGATTTGCTATATGATGTTTATGATTAATGGATGATTTTCAATCGTTATTACTTTAAATATTCTTCTGTTCTTACTCATATTCTCAATCCACTTGTTAAAGTTTTTGCAATTGTTGTAGAGTTTTTGAATAGTTGTTAACTTTTCCCCTTTTTTTTCTTCCTCTCTACCTTTCAATGGGAAGCGTCTATATTTTCAAGCCCACTCATTTTTCCTTAGTTATGCTCAATCTACTAAATATTCCATCAAAGCCATTTTTCATTTATATTTTATTTTCTTTTGATAGCATGTTAGTGTTTCTGCTTATATTACTCATCTATCCTTACATATTGCTCATTTCTTCTATTAGAAACCTTCATATATTAATCATAGTTACTTTAGTTCTCAGTCTGATAATTCCCAAATCTCTAGTACATCTTGTGTTCAATTTACATTTCCAGATTTTGTTTCTTGAGATTTGGTGTATTTAGTAAGCGTTTTTTTTTTGTTTGTTTGTTTGGTTGGTTGGTTGTTTAAACCTAGATATGAGGTACTGGATAAAATGTAGACATTTGTTATGAGGCTTTATATCATCCAACAAGCAGTTAAGGTATGTTTGCACTTTGTAGCAGATCTGATGTCAGGGGCTAAAACATCCTTCGGTATCCTTGATTTAATCTCCACTCTGATTTTTCCCTACAGATTCATTTGTAAATAGGGTCTAAATATTATAGCTCTATCAACTGTAATCCTGTTGTTATATATGAGTCCCATTTATGTAGTAGTAAGATGTAGGAGAAGAGGAAATACACTAAAACTTCTATTTATGTCTTTAGTGAGCTTGTGTGCCTGGACTATGACCTTCACACATACTTCTTAGCTTCCATTACCATCCTGTCAGATGAGGCAGCAAGATTAGAGGGGCAGCAATTGAATATTTCCCTTTACCTACTTGAAGGAAGAGACTATAGTTTGGGTTTTTCCCTTCTTGAGGTCTGTTGGGGTCTGGGAAACCCCAGTGTCTGATAAAATAATTTTGCTTGAGGGTTGGTCTTTTTAAAGTTAAGAGAAAGTTCTGGGCTTATTTCAAAATTGTCATTTCACCACCTAACAAAAAGAGCAGGGAATTTGTTTTCCAACCTGAGAATCTGGTGGGGATCTTGGAGTTAAACTTCATGGAATGTGGACACCAGTAATTTTTTCTGCATCAAGCTAGACCACACTCAAAGTCCACAATCAGTAAATTGCATTTAAATGTTCCTACCAGGAATCGGCTGCAGCAATCATTCCGCTCCAGTAGGATGCAATTCCCTCTTTCTGCCTCTCTCTTCAGTGGTGAGGCAGAAGTTTGCACTGTGACTTAAAATCTGTGGTGGATCTAAGAATTGATTTTCAGATCATTCATCTTTTTTTGTTGGTTTTTATGGAGTCAGGGCTTCTAGTATTTTATGTCTCTACAGAAATATATCAGCATCCTATTGATTTTTATAAACATTATCTAAAAGAAGGATATAATTCGTCCTATTCACTTATTTCTACTTTTTTAGTTTGCCAGTTAAGTTTTCTCTTTTTGAAAATATACATTCATGATTCCTTCTTTATGTTGATTTGGCAGCAAGTATTCAAAAGTGGGGATGTAAGCATTGCCTTTTTAAAATCAAGTCAAATCCCTACTAACCTAAATAATACAATTTAGATGAGTTTATTTTGAATGAAATTTTTGCATTTTCTTCTTAGGATATTTATAAACAGTGCTACACATAAATTATTTCTTCTTGTGATACCAATTTAATCTTCTTTCTATTAAGCAATTTTCTGATATTTCCATACAGGTGGATATCTACTTTGTTTTGATAAAGAGAAAAATTCCCAAGTGGAGAAATTCATAATTATCTATGAATAACTTTTCTCAGTGAATAACATTTCTATATTTTGCCACCTATCTTACAACATTCCTGTCTCTGTCTGCCTCTCTCTCACTCTCCTTCCCTCCTGCTTTTTGTGGCAGCTAACTTCTTTAGCATTTTGGCAAACAGAACTTCCAAATAGAGTTTTGAAAAATCAAAGTAAACTATTTTAATCAGAAGGTCATTGCAAAGTAATAGTAACATGGCATGACCTCTGTTAACTCCACAAATCTCAAGTCAAATCTACCAAACCTCTTTTGCTTCATAAAACAACAGAGGCTTCCAAACAGCAGAAATACTGCTTGGTGGAAATTCTAAGTTATAAATGAGGTACATGGAGGCAATGCCATCATCACTCTGAAGGGACAGAAGCACATATGGAAACACTTCACGGATCCATTAAATATCCATCTGAAATAACACAACATCAATATTGGTAGCTCAAAAATGATAGCATCTGACAGATGGCAACCAATTAGCGCAATTAGCAATTAACTTGTGTGTCTCTGTCCCACCTTCATCCTCCTTCACTCGCTCCATGAGTTCCTGCTGTCCCTGGAAATCTACCTGAGAATCACTTTCTGCTACAGAGCATTGGGATAATGGATTTTAATCAGCTCTTGAAAATGGGTAAGAGTATGTTACCCTTCATCTCTTTTTCAAATTCCATCTTTTCTTTTCATGTAAAATGTAATTTAAAATGAACCTTAGAATATTTCTTCTAGAGTAATAAGGAGTGCTAAGAATAAAGTTACAACATTTTGGAAATATTTCCTGACATATACGTAGGTGTGACTACATTGGTGACCCTTAAAATACTTCAATTGAAAAACATCTCCAAATTTCTTTTCTTAAAAGTATATAACCATGCACATTTAAGCAACAATGACAAAACTTCTTTCTAATGAGGACTTTATCATTAAAAATAATCTAATTATTCTTGCTATATTTTACATGTTTGATACACTTTCCCTATCTTTAATATCATGTCAAATGGTATTTTTATACTGAATGTATTTTGTCAGTAAAGTAACATTCAATTACAAGTAGTTGCCTCTGAGTTCGATCCCCCATACCAAAAAAATAAAAAATAAATAAATAAATAAAAGTAGTTGCCTGAAGTCTGTAGAATTGCATTGTGTGGTTAAAAAATTGGAAATGCTTAGCATCTTTGTTTACTTTTCTACATAACCTAATTTTTAATTGAGAAAATATTTTTTTCCTACAAATGCTGAGGTATATGCTAGGGTCAGAGAAATTTCTTTTAATCTTAGTTTATGTTCTGGAGTGTTTCTTGAAAAATAATATATAACTATGATTTTTAAACACTCATCAAATATAGATGTAAAATCTAGGAATTTCTCAATTGGATTCATCATGTAATGAATATGCATGTTTCTATTTCTGAATAAAATTTCCATTAAAGAATTATTCCTACAGGTAATATATTAAAAGCATAGATATTGAAAGACTTCTTTTGTCATACAATTTGATTAAACACATCCAACTGTCTTTAGACAAAATGCGACTAAAATTTAAAGAACTCATTCACATAAAATATGCAACACTATGATAGGTTACTAAGGGTGATTTACAAAGTAATGCTTTAAATGTTCAGACTTTTTGAACTTTGTTGATTATAAGGAGCAAGAAGAGAAAGAACCTATCATCATGTTGATGTACATTTAAAATTAATTATCAACTATTCCACAAAAACTTATGGGTCATTTACTGTTTGTGTAGGTGTGTGTTTATGTGTGTATAAATTTTGACAATTGTACTTCTATTCCAGTATGAGGGATATCACAGAGTTTTGGGTACAACTATGTTTATTGCAACCAAGCTAAAGCCCAAGGACATTTATTTTTGTATGCTTTCTTAATTTATTAATATCATTGTTTATATCATAACACTTGACACTGAGCTCTAATAAAATATCATCACTAAAGAGCAAGTCATTAAAAGATATATACCACAGTGATATATGCGCACCAATGTTTATAGCGGCACAGTTTGTAATAGCTAAAACTTGGAAACAGCCCATTTGCCCATCAGTTGGAAACTGGATAAAGAAGATGTGGTTTTTCTATAAAATGGAATATTACTCAGCCACAAAGAATGAGAAATTAGATTCATTCATAGGA
Organism: Fukomys damarensis; assembly: GCF_012274545.1. Taxonomy (NCBI): domain Eukaryota; kingdom Metazoa; phylum Chordata; class Mammalia; order Rodentia; family Bathyergidae; genus Fukomys; species Fukomys damarensis. Next base: position 27,570,744 of record NW_022900918.1, on the reverse strand, counting down.
AAATGGATACATATTGAGGATATAAGTGAAATAAATAAGTCACACATGTGTAAATACTGAATAGTTTCTCTGGTGTGAAAAACTATAATAGTACGTAAGATCCTAATAATATAATGGACAATGTGAAATAGGGAGAAAAGGGCTAAAGGTGTAGGGAAAGTGGGAAGGGTAGGGGAAAGGTAATAAGGGAAAAGAAAAAAATATGAGAAAATGCAAAAATGGAAATAAAGTATTTGTAAATGGGGAAGGGAGGAGTGGGTGAAGGGAGGGCAGGGATAAGGAGGAAAATGAGAACCAAGACCTGTCATGTAAAGGTACAAGATCCCAATGATGAATGTAGCTGTACTGTATACCTAAAATGCACCAATAAACACAATAAAAGAAAAAAAAAAGAACAAGTTATTTTATCTTAATGTTGAACTGATAAAATGAGTTTAAGATAACATTTACAGGTATGTTAGATGTTTAACTTTTGAAACACTGTTCTTTCAAAGTCTTTACTTTGATTCCATGGGTAGAGTTAAAGAAATCGGGCATTATTGGATTTAAATGATTATCTAGATGGAAAGGTCCAGGATAATTGATACAACATTGGTGTTAACTCTGCCATGTTCTTCCTTGAAGAAATAAACACCAACGAACTGCTAAAAATTTAGCTCCCCCCACCTTTTTTTATCCATTTCAATTGTCTTTCATTAGTAGATGAAAGACTAGCATAGAGTCTAGCATAGAGTCTAGCATAGAGTTGGGTCTAGCATAGAGTTGGAAAAAATGTGCCTTATTCCAGTATAAGGCTATTTCCTGCAGAAGGTGAAAAATCAGATGATGACAAATAACCTTTGACTTGCTTTCCAAATCGTATTACCCTGGGTCTTTGAGTTCTGACGAATTGCTTCACTCACCATTCTGCGGATTTCAAGTGAGACCTTTGGTTAATTGATGTAAAAGGTCCCTGTGAACTAGGTACTTGTCTAAGGATAGCCCTGAATTCTGAGAAGGATCAGAAATGAAAGTGCCTCCCCTCATGTTGCAGTTAAACTCAGCTGTCAACCTGACTGGATTTCGAGATGGCTGGAAGGGTGCTGAGATCCCCAGGATGATAGAGTCACCGGTGATGGATCCACAGGTGTTCACAGCTGATGCGCTGTTAGGAGATAAGGCTGAGTTGGAGGAGGAAGTCGCCAAAGGTACCCCTTTGGAGGCTGTCTCTACTGTCTTTATGTGCTCTGCTTCCCAACGACCACTACTGAGAAGCTTTGGTTCATCTCCTTCTTCTGCCATGGTGTGTCTTTTTTGGAGCCAGTTGACTATGTGTTAAATTCAACCTCTACTCCTTTAAACTGGGGGTATCCCACCTACAGGAAAACTGACAAATATCTCTAGTATCTTTGCTGTCTAGGCCTTAATTAAAATTCTTTTTTTTTTTTTTTGGCACAGTCTTACTATGCAGTTCAGGCTAGCTTGTAAATCTAGATCCTCCTGCCTTAGCCTCTCAGGTGCTGGACCTATAATTTCTGAAATTTTAATAACTGCTGTGTGACATGATGTTTTTTAAGGACATTTCTACCATGTTGTAGGAAGTTTGGTCAGATTCTTTCTGAATGTGCTTTATATGAGTACTTATCAAGAAATACTATAGGAAAACCTTTTTTTCTGTAACTTCACTGTATGCTTAAAGAAACACTGATTCGATGAGATATGCAGTAATCCATATATGATTTTTCTTGGTCAATAATAAACTCTACAAAGTTATAAGGAATTGCCATTTCAATGAAGAAACATGAGATCATTATTAGCTATAAAACATTCCAATTAGGTAGTTTCCAGAAGTAGTCACTCCTAACTCAAAATTTGACATAAACTATATTCTAAAAAACAGAGGGGGCATATATAAAACTCTCAAATGGCAAAGATAGAAAATATTATTCCTCTTTGGAAACTGTATCACTTATTCTTTCCTAGTTAAGTGATAGACTGGATAGCAACAAAAGATAATGCAAGATGAACAGCTCAGCTCTCAAAATAATTCTTTTTGTTGGTAAAGCAACTGTAATCTATGGAAGCCTAAAGATTTAAAACATATCCACCCTCCAAAAGCATGTGAACAGCTTGACAGAACTGTACACCATTAATCTGATAACAACGGAGGGTTGTTCAAAATCAACTGTAACATAGGCTTCTGACACAAAACTTACAAGATTGGGGCATGATAGCTTTCCTTTTTCTTCATGTTATTTTTATTCTGTTTTACTGCTGCAAGATAAAAAGAAAACTATTGAGTTATTTATCATTCTCTTATTATTTGCAGTAGAATCATGTTCCTTCTGCAAAATAATAATAAAAATCCCCATATGAACTGAAATAGGATACAAGAGCTCAGCAGATGTAGCTATATCTCTCCATGAAAATAAACAGAATGTTTTTCCTAATCAATCAGAATGAATAATGCTGATGGCTTGGCAGTGACTAAATCAGGGCTGCCAGCTCCTGCACCCCGTGTGATTTCATCTTTCTAAGCAGGCTAAAAAATGGTTTCCCTCCTTTGCACTGGACAACTTTATTTTCACACGTTCAATTTAACAAAGCTCAAAAGGAATTCTAAAAGCTTTGCCTGTCTCATAAAATGTTTACCAGATCTCTCTCCAGGATGGCAGAGCTGCATCACAATGTGTCATACTAGGGAGAAATAAAAGTGGCCAAGTAAACTTTACCGAGGAGGAGCATAAACAATCCTATTGGAGGGAGGTTGCTTATTGTCCATCATGCTACAAGGTGGCATTTTTTCCCCAGCAATTTTGTTTAAAACTTCATTTAAACAACTGCATGCTATGAAAATTCTATACAAGTTTACGGCTGCCTTTGTTTAGATCAGCTTTGAGAGTCTGGTGGAGACTGACATCTCTTAATTTTCTATTTTTAGTAGAGAGTCAAATGTTTGGTGCAAGAGTTTGTTTTCTGAATTTCATTGTGTATTTCCACAGTGCTCACCCCACAGTGACTCACATTTAAATGAAAAGAGGTGTTGGTCTTTTTCATTTTTATTTTTTTCACCAATTTTCCTGCTCGTATTATAGCTAACAAAGTCAAGCCTTCTGGAAAAACATAGTGTGTGGAGAGCAGGTCCAATATGCTTCAATTTTTGTTTATTTTTCTTTATAAGCACATAAATGTTTCCTTTTGACATGGTTTACACATTCGTTTATTCCCCCCGCCCCTCTCTTTTTACACAAAAACTTAAGTAGACAGATTCCAAGTCCTTAAATAAGATCATAATGATTCTATCAGAGCCACATCTTATTACAGAATCTACAAACTTGATCCCCGCCCCACGTCACTTGTTGAGGATCAGGTTTCAATTTTTTGCTTGACCTTAAAATACTCCTTTTTTTCTATTGCTGAAGATTCCTTATTATCGGCCTTTCAAAGCCTGTCCACAACGCACCATTCCAGATTCAAGAGTGTTGTGGCACCGGAGGGGAAGTAGTGGAACATAGAGAGACATGTCAGTTTTCATGAATTACCTCAATTGTTTCCATGAATTACCTGAATTGTTTCCTTGAATTACCTGAATTGTTTGCAGTGCAGAGAAAGCACAGTGGGTACATTTTTTCTTCACCCCAAATGCCACCATTAAGTTACATTTGGGCATTTCTATTTTGGTCCAGAAGGAAACTTTAACTTTCATTATCAGAATCCAATAAATAGCCACAGTAGTTACTTTGAACCGAGCAGCACTTTTTCTGTGTGACAAATTTCACCAGGGCCTGAGATCTCGCTAGTGGACAAAGGGTTTTCTCTGAATAAGTGTAGGGTACTACCATGCAAAAAACGAGTATGTCCCGAAGGTGGGGAGTCATCGCCACCTAGTGTTAAGGCGGCCTAATCTTCTCCGTGGGTAATCAGTGTTGGCATGGTTGGCTGGTTCACATGGTCTTTAAGGAAGGGCTACCTGAGAAACCTATTCAGTCACAAATAGGTTTAAGAGTAAGTACAGCGAATGTCTACTCCTTTTCATCTTCTATTTTCCTACTTCTGGAAGTAGACTTCATTATTCTCTTTGGACTCTACTTCCATATAGTTGGTAAACTATTTTACCAAGCTCCAAATTCAGTGCTTTACCCAATGCAGTCCATTCTTTATATATCTTGATTGTCGTACAGACACACCTACATATCCTTCAAGGGCACTATCCAGAGACTTTTGTTTTCTGAAGAGGTTTAGTACTGTACATATACTCTAATGCTCCTGGTGTTGTCATGCTGTATCAGAAGCCCGATTTGTGTTGGAGTCCAGAAATAAAATAAGAGTATAATAAGTGGCTAATTTCTAGCATGAAGTCAATAAAGTCTGGCACATGGAATTAAATTAGATAAAAAAGAAACGAGACCTAACAGAAAAGTTTATAGAATTGATGCAAATAGATTGTAGCCATTCTGATTTTTATTTAACATCAAGGTGATAGTATATAGGGAAAAATGATCATGGTGCTTAAATGAAAGAAATAAATGCAATAGTAGACTAATGAAGTGTGTGTCCTCCTTACTTTGCAGTTACCCCAAGGCAACAATAAAATACTGGATAAAGCTACATGAATATCATCAGCAGTCCATGTCTTTTCTTGGCAATTTTCTGTTTCCATAGTTTCATCATGGAAAATCATATGCCTCAGATGACAGTTATTCCTTTTAGTTATGGCAATAACTTTATTCACGTCCCTCTTTCTGTGACAAACTGCCATCTTGAGAGATGTTCAGTAGTTTTTATTCTATGCAGTGTAGGGTACTTAGTGTCAGCTACTGTCCCTTTGACTTTTTCTCAGCAGTGACAGAAATAATCTGGAGAAACATTTGAAATGAATAAACTGCTATTTTCTGAAATCATATTAAAATATACCACATTGTTAGAATAACCACAGAAGGAAGACTTTCACCATGGAGCTGAACAGATAATATTTTGACAATCCATTCTAGAGACCATCCTTATCTCCTCATCTGGAGGTCTGGCTTTGCAA
>NW_022900918.1:27510286-27565516 GCF_012274545.1 Fukomys damarensis | reverse complement strand
ATATATATATACACAAACATATATTCTAGCTATATCATCATAAATAAAAATTTAGTAAAAGGGGGTTAAAAACCTTTCTCTTTTCTGTCAGTACCACATTTAATGGTATGCTGCTTCTACAGGATCCCATAAAGACAGCTATGCATCAGCAGAAAAATACACTTTCTAACATTCAAAGTCAATGATGCAGATAATAGGGACCCAGAGTCCTCAGTGTGGGATAGGAACTGTCCTCAGTCCCTAGCCCAGATGTTGATAACAACCAGTAAACTGTATTACACACACATATAGGGGAAAAAGCAGCTCGGAGGAATGGCCTCCTTAGCTAGATTTATTAGGCGAGATCTTAATAGGCCATATGGCAGCTCGGCTCAGCCACTCAGCACAGCCCGGTGAAGGAAGGAATTAAGGGAGACAACCGGCCCTCCCACACGCACTGATGACTCCCTGGGGAGACAAGGGGTTGCTGCAGGGTCTCCCACAAGTGTCACCCATGATATGTGTCCTTGTAGTCTATTATCCTTCAATATGTTTTCAATCAGAATGGGGATCTCTGTTATGCCTACTGTTTAGAGAAATCTCTACATGTCTTTGGGATGGAGGGTGGTGGTGAAAAGGGGAGGGCAAGGCTGAGATCCATCATGTTATTTAATGTAGCATCTGCCTTTTATTGAGACACTTTGTGTAAGAAATACAAACTGGAGGATTTGCAATGGTTTTTCAAGCTATTATTCAAGTAAATGGAAAAGTGGCATTGTGTATGTTGGTTAGAATACCAGAGAGTAAAACGTAGTTTTTTCTTCTGCTGGAAGATGGTTGTGTGAGAACTACTTTTCTCTATTAAAACATCACCCCTTCCTCACATAAAAGCTTTTATTGGAGTGATTTGTATCAACCCTCTGCCTCCTTTTCATTAACATGCAAGATAATTTCATCAATATTTTAAAGCTTAGGGAATAATCAATGTGATGTATGTATATTAACTACACCTTTGCACATGAAAAATGCAGCTACACTTTCTAGAAAAGTGACAGAAAAAAAATTTTATGGTTTAAATAGTAACTTCATTATCTATTTTCTTTTTTTGGTAAATACTTCAGGTCCTTGCTTTAGCTAGGTGCCAGAGTTATTAAAAAGGAATGTCAAAAATGTGTTGTAAAAGTAAACTCAATGAATAGAGGAGTTTTTTTTTTAAATAAGTCTTGAGAAAAGTTCCCATCCCTTATATGATAATTCTGCTAAGCTGAAAAACTGTATCTAAGAGGAAATATTCTGCAAACACAATTAGAACATTCTAAACTATAACCAGCCCATAATTTCAAAAAAAGTCAATGTTATGAAAGTCAATGAAAAAGTAATGAATAGATTTAAAGTGAAGGAGCCAAAAGATCCCTTACAGTTAAATAAAACAAGATTCTGAACTGGATCCTTCACCATTAAGGACATATTTGGTGCATTTGGTAAACCTGTAATGGGGTCTGTGTAATATATGAAGATAGTATATTAGTGTAAATTTTGATTATGTTGTGGTTCGATAAAAAAAATAGCCTTTTAAGCAGTACAGCATTGAGTTTAACAATACAAATTTCCTCTCAATGAGGTACAAAGTGCTTTAATATTACTCCTTATTTTCTCTGAATTAAATTATGTCAAAACAAAATTAAGCTAACATGACTTCTAAAAATTTTTGATATGTCCATCCAGATGGTGGTAATACTTAATTTCATCAGTGAAATAAAGAATAAAAATGAGAATCTAAGAACTACATAAAAGTAGTAAGTAGCTAATTACTTTCTTTCTGGAATATTCTATTAGTGCAATGATTTAAATAGCTATGAAATAATTGGTTGGGTAAATGGCACTAGATACTTTAATTTCTTGTTAAAATATGTGATTGATTTTGAAATAATATTAAACTGAGTAAATGCTGTAGAAATAGTCATGGAAGTATTATGATAGTATAGCACAATGATGCTGCTCGGTTCAAAGAAGTTTTCGTTTACTTCTTCAATGCAATTTTTTCGTTGTAGCAAGGCCAATTTCATCTACAAATACAATATCTTTGACAGAAAACTTGTGGTAATGTAGGCACTGTCTTGTTTAGCCTTTTAGCATTCACTGCTTTTTGAGTAGTGACATTTGCAGAGAATCTGCTATGGTTTCAACTTGACAAGCCATTAACTCTTCTTTCCCTGAAGCAAGTACAAAACAATTCACTTGAAAATTTTACAATTAGATTTTGCCTTTTCCCTTAGCTGCTTACTGCTTATTACTTCATTCCTCCCTTGGAACCATTGAATTCTTTAACTATCACTAATATATACATATATATTTTTTATTTCCAGGCCAGTTTTTTATCGATGCGCAATTCATTGTGGGACAATAAGCCTAACCTAACATGGATATGCATTCAGCTAAATTGCATTCATGTTTATGTTAATAGCAATGACATTTATTTAGGTTTTGAGCAAATGTAGTGGGTAAAACTGTGTTGTTTTTTGAGTGTAGACTTTTTGTAACAGTGAGTGCAGAAAAAAATAACTAAGCCTCAGTAGGGAGTTGGTAGAAACTGCATTTATCATCAAATTCAATTATCTTTATTTTTCTGAGATGAAGACACGGAGATTTCTAGAAGCTACAGGACTTGTGCAGGGACTGTCAGCTATCAAGAGTGTCCCATGAATCAGAATATTTGTAGACTAAGGGCAGTTGTAAATGTCATATTGAAATGAACTCCAAGGAAGTTTCCCTAATGAGCTTTTGCCTTGGTATTTAAAAACTTCTGGCATGTTTTGTTTTTCTAATTTTATCTTGGCATTTGTGTGGGCCAAGAAGCCATAATATGGCTTTTTCAAAATTAACTTTTGGTCACCAATTCACAATTTTAAACTTGATGGGCTTCGTTTTACTTTTGAATTCCAAGCCTTTCCACAGACATGCTCAAAATTTTATTCTTTTGTTTCCTCTGATAAATTTTCAACAACTTTTTCTTTGTGGCAAGCAGCACAGTTGCGTTCAGTCTTATTCCATCCAGGTGTGCTCTTCTGAGCAGGGGGAATGCTGTTTCCTCTGAGAGCAGAAGGGCCAGGTCGCCACTCCTGGAGCACCTTGTGAAATCCAAGGCTCGGCATTGCCTCAGGTCTGCACAGCCTCTCCCTCTCCCGTCGCCTGCACACACTCAGGCAGGAGGCCAGCAGGAGAACACAGGAAGCTGCTTTTTCTCTCTGTTTGAAGAGTTATTGTCCTTGAGATGAATTTAATGGAGAGAAATAAATGAAATGATAACAGCCAAAGGAAGACAATCTACTTTAAATGTCATAACCACAGTTTTTTTTTTTTTTTCAAATAAAGGGTCAAAAGGACAATGATCCTTTCTTTGTTTTATATTTTGATGATGGAAATACTTTAAATATTTTATGTTTTCTACTGGGTATTTGGCAGCTAGAGGGCAGGTATGTGGGAAGAATTACTAATTTTTCCAATGTTCTGGGGCATTAGTTCAGGAAGAAAGAAATTGGTTGGACTTTAACTTTCTCTTAGTTATAATTAGATGGTCTCCGCACTCTAAATATTTGTGTATTAACTTTAAAGTCACACATATTTTATTTAAAATATTATCATGCTATTAAACTTAGAAAACACCAAAGCCTTATTTTTAATCAAATTGTTATATATTTCATCATATTAAATGGTGCAATTCATTTAAATTTAAAATGTTTTGATGGAGAGAATTTATATAACTATCATTCTTCAAATTTTAAGGGAAATATATTTAAAAAGAAGCTCTTCAGAAGCTTCCAACAGCAATAAAAATTTTCAAATTTTTAAGCTCCTGTGAAGTTTATCTGAAAGCAGGTGTGCAGTTGTATTGGGTATAAATATGAAATACTAATTAAAAAATTAGTATTTAATAAAGTTCAAATATTTCTTCCTATTAAAATTGTATGTAACAGAGAAATATTTATTTATATATGATTTAAACATGTGGTTTAAAATAATGATTAAATAATTAAAATATTAATTTATATCACTTTAAACAACAGTTTTTATGTACTTATCAAACCAAATTAAAGAGAACATAAATATTAAAAATTATCAACAAGGGAAAAATAAATCTAAGTCTTCTGAAACCTTAAAAGAGTCTTACAGTTATTGAAACTAAAATGTGGCTATAATCTTTATATCTGATATTTCTTCTGATAGTGTGATTATTTCAGAAAATAAAAACACAGTAATATTAAACACTTAGCTGGTACAATCTCTTCTGAGTCAAATGTATGTTTTATTTTCACTATTTGTATATGCATTCCCCAATTTATGGATTACATATATTTGTTGATTGGTTTTCAGCAATCAGAATATTTTATAAAAAAATTTATTTAAATGTATTTGATGAATTTTGTTTTTATCCCTTTATTTGGCCGAAAGGTAGCACTAGTATTTTCTTAGATTATGTATCTTTTATAAGAATATTTCTCAAAGCTCCATCTTAGTTGTCATTTACCACATATATTCACCTGATTGCATTCCCTGTGTGCTCACGTGGACTGGAAACACTTTCCACATGATGTGGAAGTGAGATATTTTAATTGAGGCAAGCATTGGCTGTGCATAAGTCCAGGACTGGTAGGAAAGTGTTGAAGGGGTAAGCCTCTCCTGAAGGTTGAGGTAGGGGATGTGGGCTTAATAAATAAAGGAATGTTGGTAGATTCCATTATTCTGGTAGAAGGAGCGTGTCAGTGGAACAAGAGGAAGGGCTTGAACTTTCTTTTTGAAATGTAATCTCTTGGTATCGGCATGAACATCACCAAGGACTTTGTTAGAAAAGTACAACCTCTAGCCCACCCACATGTAATTAGCACTCTTTTAACTAGGGGCACCCTTGAGAATCTCACTTAGAAGAGTGGAAGGATGTGCCAGTGAGAGGATTGTCTTCTTCCTTTGTTCTCTCTCTCTCTCTTCGTTCTTTTTTCTTCCTTCCTTTCTTATTATTTTAAAAATGCCTGCACATGCTTGAATGTTAAAGAAATTTTTGACTTTGCTTCAGGGAATTAATTTAGAGCTTGCTTTTCAGTGAACAGATGAACTTCTTATCATAATTTCTTCTGTTCCTTTAAAAATTATTATTATCAGACCTCGGGATTTAGCTCAGTGGTGCCACTACCTGCCTCACAAGTGCAAGGTCCTGAGTTCAATCCCTGGTACAAAAAATAATAATAATAATAAAAATAATAATTGTCATTTTAACCATTATCTTGGGTCTGTATTTTGGGCTTAGTCTTCACGCCATTGCATCAGTTCCGAGCTCTCCCTTAAGGTCTTGGCATATTCTTTCTCTCCGTGTTTTTGACTGAGTATGAGCACCTACAGTTTCTTCTTCTCTCGATGTGGTTCCTTAGGTTCATCATGAGCCTCTGTAAATTCCCTGCTTGCAGGTTCACTGTACCCTTCACAAAGGGACTGAGACCATGAACGGTGTCCTGTAGAGGACATAAAACAGGACATACACCATCTCAGGACCAGACTCTTCAGAGAAAGACTGTCTTCAGAGTAAAGAGGATTGTGCCTCTGCCGGTGGGTGAGAGTGAGGGCAATGCACTCATGTTCTATTAAGTGAATGCTAAGAATGAAAGAGAAGCCTGAAACGAAGAAAAGCTGCACGGCTTAATCAACATTTCAATTACTGAAAATGTGAACCCATAGCCACAATTTAGTTCTGTTTTTATCATCGTAACAACCAAAACATTTTGAGGATGTTTTGGGTTATATATTTAGATTAATATATAAAAATACTAATGATGAAGGCGATCTATATTTTAATTTCTACTATGTGATATTATATTGCACATATATATCTTTTCCATCCACGTATGTTTCCTCCAATCTTCACAATAGCCTATTAAGTAGGCATTGTTTCTTTTATTTTACAAAAGAGGGGGAAAAAAAGTCAGATCAGATCACTTGGCTGCTTAAAGACAGAATTATCAGCTCAACCACTATCAAATTTTAATTAGCTGAATCTGCCACTCTCTTCTTAGGTTTAGCTCTGACCACAGAATGTTTCTCTGAAGGCCCCCAATTCACCTGGAGAAGGGTGAATAATGCAGCAGGTGAAGACACAGAGTGAAGTCAGAACCTTGTGGACATCCCCGCGTTTTTGCTTGCAAGCTCTGCGATTTCTGGCAAGTTACAGAAGTTCTGTGTGCCTCACTTTATTAATTGTAAAATGGGAGACAGAATCAAGTACATACATAATGCAGATTAAAATAATACACTTTAGAATGGCGTCTGAAGCATTTTAAATGACAACCAATTGTTATCTGTAGTTATTTCTATGATTATAGATACATCCCAATTGTAAGAATAATTGGAGAATAAAGATAGTCCACTGATGTTACAATAGTTTGACTAAGATTGAGAAAATTTCAGAATCCTTTCCATTATTGCCTACTCCTGTAGCTGGTAACAACTTTGGTTTTAAAGATCCATGTTAATGGTATCAGTTTCCAGAAAGTTCCCGATTTTGATTTCAGTAAACAAGGTTAAAATACAAAATTCTTATTTTTTCAAGCATCATATGTTTCTCTGAAGTCAACTGCATTTATTTTACCTTGCAATAGATTTAAAAAAACCTTTAGGATTACTTTAAAAATAATACTTACTTTAGCTTAGATCAAATCCCAAAAAGGTCATGAAGTGATCAGATATTGAAAAGATGGATGGGAAGAGAGTGCATAAACTCTTGACATCCCACACGGAAATTTATAACCTGAAACTGGAAGGTATATAGAGCTTATATGAATTACGTTTCTTAAAAGAGTTCATGAAAAGCCAAAGGAAAAGCACAGACACTGTGAAATAAATCCTACTTGCAAACTACATTACAAATTTTTGTTTATGATCAATACTATAATCAAGGATTACTTCATTACTTTAAATCATGCTTACTCAATGTGCTCATTGACATTCACAGTTATTTATGTTTGCTCAGTACCAGAAGAAAATTCACTTGGTATGAATGATGTCATATAACAAAATGAGTTGATTGCATAGTTGAATTTATATACTCCAGATTCATTCATAAAAGAGCTGCACTTTAAAAAATGTTAAGTGCTTAGGCATGCAATGACAGCTGAAGGAAACTATTGTCCTAAAAGTGTTGAACCAGCATTTTTTTTAAATCTTAGAATTTGAACTAAATATCTAATAGTACCTTATAGTAGGGAGAGAAAACTTCAAAGGCAATCTCTTTTCATTCTGGGTTTCAAAGCCAAGTCCTCTCAATAATGTAACAAATATTTTTAAAGTCATCTGGGAGATTTGTGATCATGGGTATAGAATATCTAATAAGCAGTGATTACTTTTATTCTGTTCTAATGCCTTTTAGAGTTTAATGTTTTTACATTAAAAATGGGGATAAAGTGAATAACTATAGAAGACATTCATGGACTCACACAGTGATACTGTTTTCTTGGAAGAAGTAATTCAGCCATGCTGGTTAGATTATAAGTTCTGTTACTGATATCATCAATAGTAAAGTATTTAATAACCCAAGTATAGTTCTTTCTGTCACCTCATGTCTGTTGTCTGATTACAGAGTGACTACCTGGTGAAATGGAAGAGGATCAAGCTTTGGTTCCATGTGGAACTAGGCCTCAGAGTGTGTTTTGCCATTTTAATAATATTGAACAAATGTCATAACTCTTTAATTCTTCACTTTCCTGATCTATGAATTCACTGATGCTATCACTGCCTGGATCAGAATTTGGTGAAGATCAAATAAGATAAAAAAATTAGAAGTTTTTCACAGCGTAGATTTACAAGGAATACTACTTCTCTGTTTTTTTTAATGGATTATTTCTTTTTTTCTCATTGATTTTATTGGTACATTTTAGAGATACAGTACAGTTACATTCATTGTTGGGATCTTGTACCTCTACATGACAGGTCTTGGTTCTCATTTTTCCCCTTGTCCCTGCCCTCCCTTCACCCCCTCCTCCATTCCCTATTTACACATACTTTATTTCCATTTTCTCGTGTTTTTTTCTTTTCCTTTATTCCTACTTCTCTTTATTATGTTTTGCACAGAAAAACTTAGGTACAGAGGTGGTTATCCTGACACTTTCGTTACTTATATCCACTCAAATTGACCTGCCTATTACTCAAGGCATAAACCCAATTTTATTAGCTTGACTGTGAGCTCTTTTTCTAGGTATATCTTTCCACAGTTCATCACAAGTGATGCTGTTTTCCAAATAAGCATAGATTTTTCTGGGTCCTGCTTTTGATGCCCCTGTGCATTTCCTTGTCTTGATGAGTGTGCCTTTCTTCTTACATTTGATTACCTGTTCTTCTTCCTATTACATTCCAGAACAAGGGATCACTCCTCAAAGACTGTCTAAAGGCTGAAACACTCGAGTTGTTCTTTCTGTGACTTCCACGAACGTATTACCCACACAGCTCCTTAGGTACTTAACCAAAGCCCTCTCATAATAACATACATAAAGTCAGTTATACAATTCATATTCACAAAGAATCAGCTACCTAAGACATCTTTTAGTTATATTTATTGAAGAAGTGCTTTTCTTCATTAGCACAATCCTTTTAGATTTAGTTCTTATTTTCTGCCTTTGGTGTAATCAAAATAAGAGCTAAAAATTAGTGTCTTAAGGCAGTCTCAAGACTTCAAGAAAAGTCTCTTACAGAAGTTGGATTGCACTGAAGGGATTCTGGCACATTGATGGCTTTCTGCTCCATTGGTCCTACCATGTACCTCTTGCTCTCAGGACCCAACCAGTGGACCCAGGCTGTTTTGAAGTAGGTGAGAGGAGGGAGGGAAAGCTCTAACATTCTTCTTTTTGGTGTTGGCCAGAAGTTACCCTATAGCAACCTTGTTTACACATCTTAAATCAGACACAGCAGAGGTCTCTCCTCGCTGTTCTTGAACTCGAGAAATCCAGGCAGCTGAGTCACACTTATTACCAAAGAAAGAACAAACATTGGTTGTGCTTTAGCAGTTTCTACCATGTAGTTTTTTCATTCGTCTGGTTGGTAAGTGATTTGAGGGCAGGGATTGCAACTAGTGTTAACCCTTCAACATGTTAGGAGTAGGAAACAAATCTTTTCAGAAGCTTTGTGAATAGAATGAAAGGTTACCAAACCTGGAAAAGTGACACTATCATATTCAAATATATGCCGCAGAGCTGAGGTTTGCACCTCTGAGAAGAAAGATTAAAGAAAGATTAACAAGATGAAGAGGCAGAACATGTTTTCCTTTGAGAGCAATAAGAGGAATATGCCAGATTCTCAATTTAACAGTATCGCCAGATGGAATTTTTTGTGTGGGATAAACCAAAGAGCAGAGCAGGGTCCAGAAACAAGATTTTTTTTTTTTTTTGGTCGAGTCACCTGGAATTAATTTAACAGAGGGAGAGTGGCCCATACTCTCCAAATTAAAAAGACAATTTTATATAAAGTGAAATTCCAGCTGAATTTCTAATGTACAATTTGTAGTTCATTTTCAGTGTTTTTGACATTCTCTATTCTGCTGTCTTGCATTGATAAATATCATGATGCATGGAAATCTCCTTTAGCAATGGCAAGGTTCCCCATGAGCAATCGGTCAAAGAAAAATGAACTTGGATAGTCTTTAGGGATATGTTATAAAGTTCTGGTGGTTTCTGATAAGCATTCCTGTCCCAGCTCCCTAAAACAAACATCTTTCTAATACTCACAATATGGTCCTCAGGTCCTCCAACTCTTCCTTTTCCATGGAGCTGGGTTAACATAGCTTAATTCTTACTCTATGACTTCTTTAATTGGCTACCCTTTCATACATTTTTCATATCCATGAATATCCATTTGCTTCGCTCATCTTCTTTGGCTATATTTCCATGTTCTACTCCCTCAGATTTGGCCAGGAAAAGTTTTGTCCTATCAAGAAAGCCTAGGATGCAATAAATATGAATCTCACCACTCAAAATGTACTATAGCTTTTCGAAGTTTGGGAGATTTCCTTTAAGGATTCTCCCTGTTTTGTTATTTGATTTACATAAATACATTTCTGACTGATGCTTAAATTTATGAGACATAGAATATACTATAGTAAGTCTTAGAAGGCAATCAGCTCATATTCTAGAAATATCTCGGGTTCAGATGAAAGAAGTAAAAGATCAAGGTTCTATTAATGGCAGCTCTCTCTGAATCCAGGTTCACATTCCCTAACTGCCCCTACACAGCTCTGGAAAGCCTTGGTATTTACTCAAGGTTTACTCCTGCCTTCCTTCTCTCTCATTCTTCTATTTTTGAGTCATTATTCTTTTTCCATTTTTCTTGTACAAAAATCAGCCCTTTAATTAACACTATAAATAAAGGTTTTGTGAGATAATGGCTGTTTAAAATGGTTAATATTACTGCAAAACGATACTGAGTAACAGAAAGCTACTTTTATTACTTTTTATTTTGATCCCAAATATATAACCAAAGAAGAATAACAAGAGATCCAATGAGCAGTAGGAAATCAAGGGCTACATTTATTCTACATTCCAAAGTGTAAAAATAAATTACAATTTTTTTGGAAAAAAATTTTTAAAAAGATAACTTGTTGCATTTTCACAGAAATTGCATTTCACAGAAATGCTGTCCCTGAAGCTTTGGAAGTTAAAATTAACATGATATAAACACAGAACTTTCTATTCAGCAATAGTGTTGGTATTAGAGTTAATGCAAACCTAATAAACTGTGATTAATGGGCAATTACAGCCATTCAAAGGAAAACTTTGATCTCTACTATTATAGGTAGAGATTTGTATAAAAACACCAGTTTGACCTGACAACCCTCTGAGTGTTGTCTATGTTGTGAGAGCCACTGGAATGGGGGAAGTTTATCTACTGTACCTGTTCACATGTATAACCACCAGCATTTGTCTTCAGAAATGTGAGCACATCTTGTTACTGGGGTTTGGGTGCTGGAGTCTCCTTCTAGAGGTGGTTTCTAGTTTCTTTCTGTCCTGGACAAACAAAAGGTTAAGACAAGCATAAAAAGTTAGTGATGCTTTACACTTATAAAAGGCAGGATGAGAAACATCCTCTGTAGAGTGTGTTTACTCAACTAAAAAGTAGGAAAAGAAGTACACACTGCAAGGTGAGAGCTGAGCGTTGTGGAAGAGCAGATGGTGGCCAAGAGGAGAGTCACAGCCATCTTTTGTATTTCCCATTCCTCAGGCTAACGTGAAGCGTAGGCCACACTCCCAAAAACCTGCTTCTATTCTCAAATCTAACATGTACCAATAAATGTTTTGCTATTAAAAAAAAATTGAAAGTACTCTCTGATGTGTTCCAGGCACAGGGTTTTGGGAACTGCTCTGAGCATGTGTCCTGGACTCTGGGATTGACAGGTCGCACTCATTTTCCCAGCCAGTTTGCCAACCCTAATCTCCTGCCTCAGTCTTGACTATAGATGGTCAATTAATTATTCACAAGATGAGGGCCAGGGATTTAGCTCAGTTGTTCTGCAGCCTGCCTTACAAGCACAAGGGCCTGAGTTTGATCTCTGGTACCAAAAAAAAAACCCAAAAGAAACCAAAAAACACCCCAAAAAACCATTATTTGCAAGACATCAGAACCAACGAAAAGGAGCATTTTGAAAATGCTAAACATTCCAAGAAATTTTAAAGCATATGAATTAGGGAAGAGAAGGAATGAAAAAAGACACAGAGAAAAGACTATAAGGATCCTGCATATCACCACTTTAGATGCCATGAGTAATTTTCAACATTGCAAGATAAGTTTTTAGGAAAAAAGCGAAAAAGCAGCACTTATCACTATCTGTCACTATCTGTCTGAGTTATTTGAAAAAATAAAATTAAACCAATTATCCCTGGCTGATAAAAATACTCAGTTTCTGACAGGGCTTCCAGGAAATTCTCCAGGAAGGCACCGTTGAATGGGAAATGATCCTCTACTCAAAAATATTTTTATATTTAATAAAAGAAACCAAGAGGTGAACAAATTTGAGGAGCTAATGTAGACTGATGGCTACATAGTTATGTTTATCATGGAAAAGTTTTTCTGGACCCTTGCAGTCAATGAGTCAGACAGTAACTTCTCCAAGAGGAAGTTCAGAATGTCTCCACACTCACTGGCTGCATCAGCTTTCCCACTCCAGGGAAATTGTGCAAAATCCACAACTTAAAGGAAGAGAGGTTTGCTTGGCTTACAGTTTGCAACACACATTCTGTTTTCAAATGGCTCCAAGGCAAGATGTCACGGTGGAAAACTGTGGCAGAGAAAATATGGTTAAGTCTTGGTGGCTGGAAAGCAGATCAAGGAAACAGTTCTAGGAAGGAAGAGTCAAGGAGCCTGGCAGAGACCCGAAGGCCACGCCTCCATGACCCACCCAGATGCCCCCAGAAATATTTTTGTTTAACCAATCCTCGGGGTGGTTCCTAAGGCTCTTTATTTGTCAATCCACTGCATCTAGTCAATTTAATACCCAAATATGTCTCCTTAAGCCATACTTAGTCTCCAAATAAACCTAAGGTCATAATTCCACTTAACATGATACAACTATTCCCACATACAACCGAAACACAGTAATCTCTTCCCCCAAAGTTTCAGCAGTCCCAGCATTGCTAAAAAGTTCAAATCCGAGTTTCTTTAGAGATCGTACATAAACTCTGGACCTTAGTTTTTAAAAAGTTACACAATCCCAAGGCACAATGGAACAGGCTAAACATTCCCATTCTCAAAGGGAGAAAGAAAAGAATCAGACCAAAACAAGGCTAAACTCAGCAGATCAAATATTAAATCTTATAGCTCCACGTGTAGTGTTCCGAGCACTGGTAGTGAGATTCAAGTTCTTGGGTGGTCCCTCTGCCCTGACCTTACTCGGTGCAGCCAATAGGATCTCTTGCTTGGGCTGGTTCTATTGACCGACTGCCAGGAAGCCAGAGATAGGGAGCAGCACCAGAGAACACATGTGAGGAACACATGTAATACCCAAGGTCACGACTCCATGACACACTCAGCCATACTCAGAAGTGTGCTCCACCAATTCTTTGGGCAGCTCACAAGCCAGTCAAGTTGACACAATCACACTTCACCACCACACGCTTCCTGGCATCTGTAACTTCCTGAGACTACGCTGCACCATTAGCTTCCTGTGCACAGCTTCACTCGCTGTCTTCTCCGGGGCTCTTTGCCTGGCCTCCAAGGCTTTCCTTTGAAATAGGCATGAGATCTTTCTGTGTGTGTTGCATTTACTTATGTCAACTTGATTAGCTTGGGTGCTACCTAGCTGGTTAGTAGAACTCACTGTTGGATGTGTTTTGGTGGGTCATTCAGGTGTGACTTTGGCTACCATGTATGGTCTCTGCCCCCTGGTTGTTTCCACGCTATGCTGCGTGCCCCATGAAGAGAGCATCTTTGTTTTTCCAAGCCTTTGCGTGACATTGCTTCTGCCTTCAAGCTGGTAGATTATGCACTAAAACCTTTGAAAGGATGAGCCAAATAAACCTTCTCCTCCTTTAGATTGTGAGTGTTTAGTATTTGGTTCCAACAAGGTAAAAGCCAATGCACTCCCTGATCCTACAACTCTTGCATTCTGCCCCCTGATTAAACCTGACAATGCTCAAGTTTGCTTCAGGAACACCCTGGTGGAAAGGTGTGACACAGGAAAGGAAGGATTGAGGAGCCAGACACACCCAGAAGGGTGATTTTTTCCAACCCTTGGGTGGCTCACATACTAATCAGATTGACACTTCACCTTACTTGTCACACTGGGAGAGGACAGTGGATTCTAGCATGGAGAACTGCCATCCTGTTGTGAGCCATTCTCAATTAAGGAATTCAAAGCTTTCTTCTATGATATCAGCTCTTTTAAACTTCATTGAATACTGAGAAATATTATTTATGAAAAAGAAGTACCTCTGCAAAGAAGAAGTGTTTCTATGAGCAATTGGTAATGTCCTCAAGGACAAAATCTGAGCAGTACATTTGGAGAGAGACCTCTCTGGTTTTCCCATTGCCCAGGATACTGGTATGTGCCTAGATCCTGTTCATGCCATTGTAGACTTTCCATACATCACTTTCCTCTCTAGCATAAGATCAGTCAAAGGAGATTGTGCTGAACTGACACAGTGTGAGAAGTCTCTCTTTAGGTCCATTCACAGACACTTTTGTCCAGAATCTTCTAGCAACTGTTCCTGGAGCCTCAGACATAGCATGTTCTCTCCTTTTTGGGATTTGTCCAGAGGCTTTGATAAACCTGTTCTTGAAGGGAGGAATTTTTCTGTGCTCATTTTGGTCCTTGGTCAGGACTTGCTCTAACTTCTTCCATATTTGAAAGCTTGATCTCTGAAGGGTCCAAATTATCATTTCTTTTTCTTTTAAAAAGTAGCTTTACAGAGATATATTTCTTATAAATTTCACCCATTGCTGTGCATAATTCAGTGCTTTTTAGCATATTCACTGAGTTTTGCTGCCATCATCACTAATGTAGGACACTTTTGAGAACCTCAGAAATAAAACAGAAGCCAGGTGTGCTGGCAGATGCCTGTAATACCAGCACTGGGGAGTCTGAGGCAGGAGGATTGCTGCAAGTTAGAGGCCAGCCTGGGCTACATAGTGACTTCAAGCTCAGCAGCAATGACAAACCAAGACCCTGTCTCAAAAAGCAAACAAACGAAAGAAAGCAAAACAAAGCAATCCCTCATGCCTACTAGCAGTAACCCCTCATTTCTTAACACTCCAAAGCCATCTTCAACCTGTAATCTACTTTGTCTATGAATCTGTCCGTTCCAAACATTTCATAGAAATAAAACCAAACAACATGTGGGCTTTTGTATTGCCTTCTTTTGCATGATATAATTTCTCAAGTTCATTTATATTATAGCCTATATCACTGTTTCACTTTGTCAAATAATATTCTATTGTTTGGATATACCTGGCATTTGCATTTTTTTTTTGTAATTTTGGGCTGGTAAGAATAATAAATACTGCACAAGTTTGCATGTAGATGTATGATTGTTTTTTCTTGGCTACATAATTCAGGATGGAATTGCTAAGGTAAATATGTAGTTTAACATTTTGAGGATTTAACACATTGTTTTCTTAAGGGACTGTACCATTTTGCATTCAGTAGCAGAATATGATGCCTCTATCTACTTGCCAACATTTAGTATTTTTAGTGAGTATGAAGTAAGTATGAAGTGGTCTGGATTTTCATTCTATTCATGACTAACTAGTAATAATAATAAGTATGTTTTCATAAGTTTTTTGCCATTTTTGTATCTTCTTTGGAGAGAAGTTAGATCTTTTATTTTATTTGATTATGCATCTTACTATTGGGTTGTGAGAGTTTTGAATATATTTTGGATATAAGTCCTTCTTCAAAAACAGAATTTTTCTAATATTTTCTCCACTCATTTGACAGCAAATGTCTTCTGAAGCACAAAACATTTTAATTTTGATGTAATTGATTTTTAGCATTTTTTTTTCTGTAGTCCTGTTACTGTTAATCCAAGACTTTAAAGCAAAAGGATCTCCAAGATAAAAGCATTCACTGAGTAACAGTAGATGCTATTCAGATAAAGAAAAGACTAATCTTGGGACAAGTTCCCCTAACTAGCAACTGCAGCACTAAACAGCAGCTGGAAAATGTCCATTGACCATAGCTAACCTCATTTTTTATAAACTTTTGGAGAGAAAGCTTTGGACCCTACCTTGGTGATAGGTTAGAGGAGGAATGGGATACTGGGAGCAGAGTTTGCTTTGGGATATGAGCACAGTCATTAAAGAGAAGTATGCATTGCTTCTAAATTGGTTAGGGCCAGCACTTGAGGAAGTTGAGATTCAAACAGGGCAGGATGGCCATGTGGCGCCTTGTGGGATATAAGCCAAGGTTTCAACATAAACAATATTTTTGTTGGTTTTACCTACATTTGTTAACTGAATAATGTTTCTGTTTCTTTTTCCCTAAAACATTTAGTCTGTTTATTTAAATACTTCTTGGAAATTTCCTTTTGTCTATATAATTCATTTTGATTCAGCTATATAGTTAAGCATCTAATAATTTAAAGGGTCATGCTATAACAAAGATTCAAAGACCCTTTAGCAATGTTTGACCAACTAGAGAAATGATCGCAATCTAAATTTCTGTGACTTAAAGAGATTATTGCTTTAAATAAAGGGAACTCAAGGAAACATGAGGTCAGTTATTGTGAAAAATGAGACATCTTTATTGTTGTTGTTGCTTTGTTCTTGTATATTGTGATTATTTTAAGAGAGTAATATGGGGGAGTAAGAAATCTCTTTTTCTTATCCAATTTAAGGAAGAACTATCTAACAATGTAACCATGGAGGGATGGAGAATTTAACTTATACAAATTTTCTTTGGAACATAAATTATCATGTATTAGTAATAATGTAATATGTCTCAATAAAGCGCTGGTTAAATAAATAATAACTTTCATATGAATACTCAATTATAATTTATTTTAGAAATGTATTTATTGACCTAGAAAATACTCATTGTATATTGGTAAGAAATGCAATCCCCCCAAAAAAATAGTAACTAGAGAATTAGCATATATTTAAATGTTTTGGTAAATATATTTTCCTGTATTCCTTATTATGCATTTTCTATATACATATATATGTATGTATGTATTTTATCTTGCCTGCATTTCCATAAGTAGGCACAATTTTTAAAAAGTAACCAAAGGTTAGAAATTCAAAGGACCCTTGAGGATTTTTATTCTCATTTCCTGTTTTTATATCTTTCAATGGAAATTATTTTTCATCAGCAAAGAACATTGTTTAAAATAAAAAAAAAACTGAGTAAATACAGTAGTTTTCTGAAGGCCATTGTATTTTACATGAATCTAGGAAGACAAAAGAGATGTAAATTGCTCATGGTATTATCACTGTTAATCTCTGTGAATCTAGTGCCTATTCAATTATCCTCTCTATTATCCTATGGGGAAATTCATCTTTTATTTGTTAAGGTTTCCTGTAATGTGGAGACAATCTACTCTAAACAAAAGCTAACTAAACGGAAGTATAAAAGAATGCTTCTGCCGAGGCCCAATAAAGACAGATAGATAACATTTTATTTTTTTACTGTTTTAAGAGACTATAACTCTAGGAATTGAAGACCATGTGTTCAAACTCCAACTGACTTGTCCTTATATTTTTCAATACAGTGAAAGAATTTTCCTTTACAGTTTTGTAATAGTCATACTTTCCTATTATTTTGGAATCACTAGATGTTACAGCACAATAAAAGAGTAGTATTTTAATAATAACAGAGAAATTTCAATTAAAATAAATATAAAAAACTATCGATTTCACTTTACCTTGACTAATTTATGTACCATTTCTGGATTTTAGCCTTCTTTTCTGAAAAATATAGAAATACGTGAGTTTTAAATTTGCTATTGTTTTAAAATTAAATGATTCTTTCCCTTATGAATCTATCTTCATTTGAAAGATCTTATCTAAGAGAAAATTATTATAAGATGTTGAACAATATTTGTCATGATAGATACACAGAGTAATTAATTAAATCTTCCTAATAAATCTCTCAGGAGTGATGCTCACCTTTATTTTCTAGGTAGTTCAGAGATGACCGCTGTTTCCCATGGTAACACCACAAGTTGATGCAAAACCTGGTATTCAAAAATAGGGCTAGTCTAATTTCCAAGTCTGATTTTTCGATTCATACCTATTGTCATGTGCAGGTGAAGAAGTGTAGCTAAACAAACAAACAAACAAACAAACAAAACAACAACAACAACAAAAAAACAAAAACACTTTGGGCCACCCAAATATTAGCATTCGTAAAAGAACAAATAGGTTCGGTGACTTGCAGGGAAATGAGGATTTTGTTAGCGGTTCATCCCTTTAACAAAATGTCTGATAATAACAACTAAAGAAAAAGAGGTTTCAGTCCATGGTGCCACGGCCCTATCACTTCGGAGGATGTAGTGAGGCAGGATGTCATGGGGGAGAGCATGTGGCAGGCAGCGCTGCTCACTTCATGGTGGTTTAGGAGGAGAGAGCAAAGTTGGGGGAAGCTGGTGGACTTCTCCTTTCTCTTCCACTGCATCTGGGTCCTGACCCTACTGGAACACGTCATCGACATTTTGGGGATGGGATTACACATTCGTTTTCTGTCCTAGGTGCAAATTGTCTTCAGTAACGTGCTCATAGACACACCTGGCAGTGTGCTTTACTCATTTCTTAGGCTTTTCCCAATCCACTCAAGTTGAAAAACAAGATTATCTATCATAAGGACAACTTTTAATTCTTTTGAATTGTCATATCTTTGTTGGCCAACTTCTGCAATTATTTAACAACCTGAAAAGTAAGTAGGTGTTTAATTGTCACACTTTTATATATTTTTGTAATAAGAATAATGAGCTTATTATTTGTTTTTCATTGCATAAGTTCCCAGGGAAAAAATGTATCTTAAGAAGGATAGAAATTGTCAGTGAACATTTTTATAATACATACTTTGTGTGCCTTATTATTGCTGTAGGGGTTACTCACATTTTCTTGGTCATAGTAAGAGCTTTGTTTTTTTGCAGTACCGGGGATTGAACTTAGGACCTTGCGCTTGCCAGGCAGGCATGAAGACACTGAGCTACAGCCCAAGCCTAGTAAGAGCTTTGTTAATGCTGATCCATTTTAACCAAAAGAGTAAAAGTCCATATGTAAAAATAATAAGTAGCTATTTGAAAGAAAAGACATTTTAGCAACCTCCTAATCTTTTACTGACAAGCCGGGACTAAGTGATGTAGAAACAAGTTTATGCAAATATAAATAGAACCATAGGCACAAGAGCAATAACAATAAATGTATGAATATATTTTATAAATATAGATAGATAGATAGATACATATGTGTATGTGTGCTTTTATGTTCAATTATCCCTACACTATAAACTCGTGGGACTGAAGTAGAAATAAAATAAAACTATTCAACATAAATTTATTGCAGTGAAAGCATCTGTGATAAAATTCTTATAGATTGTCTTGAAATTTCTTTTATAAATAAGAAAAATTAAATACTAAAATGACCAGCACCCTATCCCTTAACATAATCTGTGGTCTCATGCTTCCCTCTGCTTCCTTGTTGAATGATATAGATTGTTGGGGGTGAACCTTTTAGAGCTTTCAGTGATGCAAACAGTCTGCGGTGACATGCTTGGCAGAGGTTTGCCACCACTGATAAGAACCATTTGCTTCCTCTGCTGCACTCTTGGTCTTTCTTCATTTTATGAATTAGCTCCATGTACAACATGGGCCAGATCACATGCTCCCGTGCTCTGTTGTCTTGTTTAGCAATACATCATCGGAGGCACCAGCATTTGTTAACGCCTACTTAAAAGGGACCCCTGGGAGAATTTGTTGGAAGAGAAAATACTGTCGGGCCAACTTTTGTAACTTCATGTCACGCTTTCATATCTTTTTATCTTTCTTTGGATCTTCCAGAGATGTCATTGTAAGATTATTTGTATTTGACCATTATGAGATGCAATAACTGAATTGATGAAGATTCCCCTATAGAATTCTTAATGATAGAACAAAAATCAGTTAGGACTAAATACATAACGATATGATAGTGTCCTTTGCTTAGATACATTGTCCCATCCACTAATAAAACTTGAAGAACAGTTTTTTTATTAGCCTTTTACTCATAAAAATATATAGCTAATCCTACACGGAAAAGCTACATTACTATGTATGATAAATTGGAATTTTAAACATATACATAAAGGTTTAACTAAAATCGCCTTTTATGCATTACTTTTTAAAGTTCCTTTTATATCTTAAGAAACAGTAAATTATAAGATATAAAGAACACAAATGTGCTGCCTCATTACATCGGTAATGTTTTCTGTTTTAATCTAGAAGCCTAGACTTCTAAAATGAATTTACGAATTCTTGGGCTTAATTACAGTATTTTACAGATGGGGAACTGAAATTTTGAGTTATCAGACATACTGAAGGTCATACAGAAAATTAGCATTAAAACCTTTGAAACTGTTTGCTCTGCTCTCTCCTCACTTTTGGATGTTTGACATTTGAAGTTCGAGCCAACAGCCCCATCAGATGGCTACATTAGGGCATAGGGCATATGGACTCTCTTCGGGATGCTAAATCTTATTACCAGAGCTAAATTTGAGATGAAAGAAAGACAAATGAAAAGAAATATATTTGAGAGACTAGATAAGCAAAAAGAAGGACAGGGAAGAATGGAAAAAAAACCAGAAAAATATGTACTCCAAAAAATGGACTAGTTGTCTCACTTAAACACTGACCAATTAAGGACCTTCTGAGCCCATGGGATACTGACTAGTGTAGTAGAAAGAATGATTTTGAAGTCTGACCTTCTTGGAAGGCTTTCTTTGCCACCTATTAGCAATGTGAACTTAACATTCGAGTGGCAATCCCGTGCGATGCTAACATTAGAGGAGATACCCAGCAAGCACTGCGTGTTCACTGATAAGAGCTCGATTCCCTAGAGCTGTGCCCTGTCCCTTGATACTGTCCCACAGACAGGGCTGTCCCTATGTGCTGGTCAAGAAGATCTTCTAGCTGTGGATGAGGTCTGCAATCTGTCATACTGGAGACAGATGCACATTAAACTTCAGGTCAGGACTAACATCCTTCATACTCAGTGCAGGAAAGACTACTTTCTCTCATTATTTAAAAATAAAATGTAGCCAGGATGAAGCTAAATAATAAATGGAACATGAAACAGGTAGGTGCTGGTCTTCCCTGACCCTTCTCCAGTCCAGGATTCTTTCTTTGACCCCTTTCCTCCATGTACCCCTCATTATGCACTCTGAAGTCTTCTCCTTTATGCCCTCTTTCCACAGCAAAAGCTCATTAAGAGGCAGAATCCGTAACCAAGTGTGTGGTTCCCCTCCTCAGAACATGTGCACTGCAACAGAAGGCTCCAGGAGAAGAAGGAAACACGAAGCATTGAGGATCGTCATGGGCCAGGTGGGCTCTTAGTGGGTGGTGTATTATGTAGTTCTCTAAGTAAGTCTGTGAGTTAGACACAGTTATCTCAATGTGAGATACACAAAAAAGAAATCGAATGCCATTTAAAGAAAACAAAAAAGAAATAGAATGTCATGTAAAGGTACACGGTCCCAATGATGAATGTAACTGTAACGTGTAGCTAAAATATATCAATAAAAATACTAAAAAAGAAAGGAAAATCTATGTGAGAGCTGTACGGGTGTGACAGGCAGAGAGAGGAATAAGAGTGTAGGTCAGTGAGCTAACCACTCTGGCTTTGCTAGTTGCATTCCGGAACTCTTAGCCACAATTATGCAGTCAGGATCTCTTTTGAAAGCACTGTACTACTCACAGCATTTTGTCTTCCGTTGACATTTTCCCTTCTTCTCCTGCTGGTAGCCTTGGCTGGGTAATCGCAGGAAAATTTCAAAACTGCATTTTTTCTAAGATCTTTCATTTCTTCTCATATTTTTCATTTTCATATTTTCCCATATTTTTCAGAGGGGGGGTTTCAAAATTCATAATAGTAGCAATTTGCTTATCAAACTTCCAGAAAACATTAATGTGAGTCCAACCCATTCCTTCTCTTTCCAAACCAGCTTTATTCCTTACACATTCACTGTTTTCCTTTCAATTCTCTCATGTTTCAAGTCCCCGAATCCTTTTCTTTTTTCACTCTACCCTTTATGTCATCAAAGTAAAACTTCATGAGAGAGCTAGGATGTGTGAACTTGTGATACACTTCTTGGTGAAGACAATTCCAACGTAACAACTGACAAGTACAGGAAGGTGAAAAACAGTTAAATCAGATGTTTGCGAATCTGTCCACAATCATTCACCCCCATAATTCTCTCTTTCATATGTTGCTTTTGGTAATATGGATGTTAATCCATATGATAAAATTATTCCATTGTTCTGCACATAGAAGTGGTGAGGAGACTTTAGAACTTCATTTGATTAGCTATCCATGTACAAAATAATAATATAACAGCAGTTCAGAGTATAAGTTTAATAAGGGCAAAGAAAGCAGACTTTGAATCTGAAAATTATGTTTCCTCTATATTTAATCAGAAATGAATTATGTACAATAACCTGCATTTAAAGAAAAACTCAATAGCCCAAAATCATACCTAACAACATTAATGATCATTAGTATTATTGAATTTTCATTCAACCAATGTAATTGCATGATTCAAAATGGCAACTTAAAGAAATACTAACTTCAGAACTTACACAGTGAATTGCCAGCAGAAAAACAGAAGTCTTGTCTGAATTATTTCATGAAAGAAGAAATATATTTTTTTTGTACTTGAGGGGTTCTAGTGATACAAACAATATATGAAGCGATTGAAAACAATTAATAATAAACTCATTGAGTCCTTTTCAAAGCATCATTATTAAGAGCTTCAGAAAATATGAGTGTTTGGGAAAATAGCTTACTAACATCTACTCTTTAATGAGAAAAAAAAAAACACTACAGACATTATTTCATTCATAAGATGCCACTAAATAAATAAGGAATAAAAGTGCACAGCTAGGATTTTAAAAATAATACTCTGCCACACTCTTTTTCTTTTCTTCCTTCTGTTGTTGTTTTTCAAAAATCTCATGCTCTTACATGGACCTGGAATTATTTTATACTCATCATACATAAAAACTAAATGTAACTTCATGATCCCAAGCTAGTTATACAAGTTTTGTTTTCTTTCTCACCTTTGGTAACTGATTTGTTTTAATGAAATTCAAATATATGGGAGAGTAGTAACTTACTGAAAAACAGTGCATATTTACATTTTTTTCTTTTCATTATGTTTTCACAGTTTAATGAAGTTTGACAACTATGTAATTATAATTATATAGTCAATTGAATTTTATTTAACCCCTAGCTTTGAGATGTTAATGATTCTGACTTATTTTTATGCTAACCCGTGGTTCTTCTCTTTTGTTCTACAAATGTGATATCTTTGATCAGGAATACAGTTTGCTTCTTATTTATGTAGAGTCACCAGTCTTCTACTATGATTAGATATATGACATTGGACAATGTTTCCAAGCCTCAGTTCCCTCACTGATAAAATGGAGGCGGTAATATTATTGGGAAATTTACAGGAGGCCATGCATATGCCACATTTATTATGTCTACATAAAAGAAAAGTCAAGTAAATTTCTGCATCTATGCAAAACACTGGGCAAAGGGGATCTGCTTTGCTTTTCATCCCTGGATATTGAACCTGGGGCCTCATGCATGGTAAGAGTGTGCTCGACTATGGAGCTACAGCACACTTCCTCAGATTAATTTTTGTGATTCCTTAAAATATATAAAAATAGCTCAAGATTCAAAAATGGTTTTGTTTAAATCACTCCACTATAAAAGAGGATTATACAGATATTAGTGATACCTTTACATGTATTCATTTAACCTAGGCATCATCCATTAAGTCATCAAGGAAAGTTGATCCACATACTAACAATTTCACTATTGCTCAAGACCCTCTTAGGCATTCCTTTTGGAGAACTCTTCAGCTGTAAGTTCAGAGCCATATTTAAAAAGAAAAACCAGTGCCAGTGTTTTTATTTTACTAAAAATCAAGCTCATCCTTTATGGGTGAGGAAGGTCAAATGAAATACTTTGTCTCATTTCAAAGAGCTTTGTAAATCACAAAAAGCTATATAAATATAAAATGTCACAGAATAAAGTATTAAAAGATGAATGTCCTCATTGAGAATATTAAAAATCATGCCTCAGGCCTTTGGAGAAATTCTGAAAACCTCCCAGAGCTTTGAGCACTGGCAGCATTTTTCTGACATGTATATCATTTCCAAAGTACATAGCTGGAAGGACACAACACCCATTTGAGCATTTAAAATGTACATAACAAAGAATATTTACTAATTCTATTTATTGACTTTATTATTCTACTTTTATCCATTGTTTGCCATTTCTGAAATTATCTTCAAACAGCTAATTTTATCCAGATACATTTTAGACTGATAAACTATGTTCTTCAGTTTGTTTGCTTTAAAATTAGATTCGCCTAATTTGGGGGTCAGAAATTTTGCCATAGTAAGCCAATTCTGCAGCAACCCAGTGACTTCATTTACTCTTTTCCAAGAATTATTTAAATATGGAACTGAGGTTGAAGTAAAAACTTGTAGAATGAGTTTACGCTTGTTATCTGTGGAGTGATGAGATCATGCAAATGAATTAATTACACACTGAACAGGCTGGGGAAGCTATCAAAGTGTGGAATGGGAGTGATGGAAAATGACACCCAGAATGGACACAGAATAATACTTCCCGTTCTGAGGTGTGTTTGAACAGACAATAAAATCTGATTGGGTGGTAAAAAATATTGTGACTTAAACTGACTGTCCTTGGATCACTTAGTTAATTGAGAGATCTGAGTGACATTGTTTGATCACGTAGTGTTTCTTGATTTGGAGAAACTGACTTTCCCTTAATGTTTGCTGTTGGGTAAGTCCTTTTCAGCTCCATCAGAGATCATCTCAAGTCCTTTTGATTGCTTTACTTCAGAAGATTGGCAATTCCCTTTTCTGTTCTTTGATTTTGTATTAATTATATTCTCTGGCTATTGACTGAACTTCTTAATAAAAGCTGACTTATCTTTTCCTCCTCAAGCACAACTTTTGGTGTATCCTATCCATGTCTGCTGAGGCACATTATCACAACTGGAAATTAGGAATTGTGGATCAACAGCTCTGCTAATATGCACATAGGAAAGGAGCCAAAGCACTGCATTCCACATATCTGTGTTGCGTATCTGGATATTCATCAGAGCCTAGAAATGCACAGCCCATTTGTTCAACGTTGAACTTTTAAAAGAAGTAACAAATAATATTTCAAAAATGAGTGACGATATTATTTTCTCCAGATGAAAATTACTAATGTTCTTTTTACATCCCATCAAATAATTAACAGCTTTATTGGAGATATCATAGAGCACGTGTGTGCTTGGAAATATAGCTATATACCTTGGACAGAGAGAGGAAGTAGTTACAACACCAAAGATGTATTTTGAATATAATGAAATATAAGCCAGCTGCTATGAAATATTCAGCTTTAAGATTTGTCAGTGACTAAGTTACAGTGGATAAAAATTACAAGCTTCTTCGATGAAATTATGTGCGATCTCCTCAGTAATCTACTGAATCCCTTATAATAGACTTTTATTAATTTCCCTCTTTAGCTCACAAAAAATGAATCATTTGAAACTGCATGCATAATACTTGCTATTGTGTATTTTGATTGACTTAATGTAATTCTATTTCTAGTACTGTAGGAGATTCTATGTATTGCTTCCATTATCTGACAAATACACCTTCAAATGAAAACATTTTCAGTTTTATAAAGAAGAGGGTTTGAAATCAAGAAGAATAAAATTACAGAGCTACTAAGTCCTTATTCAAATTCACTTGTGAAGTTTTCATATTTTTAGATTTAATATGTTAGAACTTAAGAATGTTTAAGTTAGATTGTAAGAAGACATTATTTTAAAACAGTCTATTGTTTTAATTTTGATTTTTAGGTACTTTGTGAATCTTCCAACATGGCTTCTTCTAAGACGTTAGTATGACATACCTTTTCATAAATATAATTACTATATCCAAAAAGCTCTTTTGTTTCCCAGGCATAAGAAGAGACAGGAGAAAACAAGGCCTTGATAGGCTGTATCAGGACAGAAGAGTTCCATCACCAGAGCACAGGCAGGGCCATCAGCGCCATCAGCGCCATCAGCACGAGTGTGGCAGGCTCAGTCTCTGCCACACGTCTTGTACCAGCTGCATCCCGAATGCTGCCCCCGTCGGTCTGGTGAATGTGTTCCACATCGCTGAGGTTCATGTCCTCTGGCATCGCTGCAGAGGCAAATAAAAAGCACAGGCTAATGCATGGCCACTTCACTTTGATAGTCTGGAAAGTGTCTCAGACTCAATGTTTGGATGCCATTTTGGGGGTGGCATTTGCTGAACGATTAATGTGATGTAGGTAATCCTGCCTGATTTACATTGCAGAGTTCAGGCCCTTGTGTAGGAAGTTCAGAAATAGCAAATTAAACAGTTTTCCTGCTTCTTGAACTTTGGGGATATTTCTCTAATGGTACTAATTGATAACTAAATAAATTTAATCAATTGAAATATCAGGAGGTATGGCAGTATTGCTTGTCTTAGAGGTGTATCAAGTATAGTAACTATGAAAACTTTTTTTAAAAAATAAAATTGGGTAAGAGGAAATAATTGCAAGGAACTCTTAAAAAGTAGAAATCCCACAGATCCTATTTTATGGAATAAAACAGATGTAAGTTTTTTTGTAAATGTATGTTTATTTTTCATTATCAAATACTGTTATATAGATATATTTCTGAGGTACAAAAGGATGTTATGATTTTAATATAATAAGGGATGATTAGATAAAACTAATGAAGTCTTTAATGAGAATATTTGAAATTTGCCTTCATTGTAAATTTGAAATATACTGTGCATTTTTATTGACTGTAGTTAACATTCTGTATAACAATGTCAAAAACTTCCTCTTCCTAGCTAACTGAAACTCTGCAGCAGGCTTTATCCAGCTTTTCCCCATAACTCTGGACCATTTTCTCCTGGGAATCACCATTCTACAACCTGCTTTTGCGAGATCAACTGCTTTGCATTTCATATGTAGGTGGGATCAGGCATAGGATCTTCATTGAAAATAAATCATAGAAAAATAGCACAGAGAATAAATTATGCCTTATACACACATATAACTGTAAGGATGGGGTTTTAGATATCTGTCAATAGATCAAAGAATTTTCCAATTTAGTTGACTGGAGACTGAGACTGAGGTTAGGGATAATGTGCTTGATTAAAATAAGGAAGAAAAGGCCATCAAAATCATAGGCCAAGTTAGATTCTAGTTGTTACATCTCCCTCTGTTAAGAAAAATGACAAGCCGAAAAAGAGATCAGCCTCTGAATTACTTGTGGTGAATAATTGCTGTCTTAAAGAAGTTTGTGTCAGTATGATGTACTCAGGGGGTCGCTGATTTATCACAATATAGTCAGAGGCCAAGCGACTCTCTGAACTAACTCTTGGCATGCCGCTGTCCATCACAATCAACAGATTTAAATTCAGTGTTACTACAGCCACAAGTAATGACATCATAATTACAGGAAACAATAACGAAGAAAGCTTCGTATGAGGAAAAGTCAATGTTTATGTAATTATATCAATGCATACATATAATTCAGAAAGTAAGCTTGGCCGCATCCAGGGATGAGAGCGATAAAGCAAAGCAAAGTTCTGCTGACCTGACGTGGATTTCCCGGCCCAACCTCTTGCGTTACTATTCATTGTTTAGGTACTTGTTTTGCCCTTCTGTGTCATTAGGCAAGATAACTAAACTAGTGATTTGTTGTTTTTACTGGGACTGGAGTGGAGTGTGAATATCTTAGTGATGGTTTTATACCTCTTGTTAAGCCAGAGCTTAACAAGGAGCTATGAGGACTCTTGGCAATCAAAAAAATAAAACTACATAAATTTGAGATTGAAAGGATTTACTTTTCTTTTGCAACCGTTGTGAATTGGTATCTACATTGGATTCACACATAATGTTTTCTAAGCTTTCTAAACTAGAATTTCATCCCATCATTCATTCATTCATTCATTCATCCATTCATTCATGAGTCGGGTTCTGGTCTAGATTCAAGGGAAACCATGATGAGTTCAAGTCTACAAGCCAAAGACATTACATCTACTGTCTTCATGGCAGAGAAGGCCAAGGAGCTATACTGCCTTTGGTCAGATGCTATTTAACATCTGGGATAGCAATGCTAATAACAAGTCCAACAATCCTAAAGATTAAGACCCCGAGTGAGAAATATGTGGAAAGAATTCAACATCCCGAGTGGCACATACGGCTGCAGTTATGAATCAAGTCAGAGCTCTGCCTTGACATCTGTTAAGAAATGTTAGCATGCCAAAAGGGGTGAGTCCGCGATTATTTGATGCAGTGATTGTTTTCTTAAAGAAAATGAATCACCAAAGCTTGTAAATTGTACCAAAGGGAGCTAAAGACTCATTGCAAAATTAGTTTTGGAATTTAATATCTGAATCGATTAAACAAAAAGTAATTTTTGAACAATATTTTATGCTTATAATAGCAATACATAAAGGTGCTGGTAAGTTCATATTTCTGTCCTTGTGGGTTTACAGTTCAGGGGGAGAAAGACAAGACAGTTATGCTACTAAAAATCAATGTCATCTTAAAACTTGAGCACATGTTGGATGGCTGGTACTCTTAAGTGTGGACAAAGAATGCCCCTTGATTAGGAAAGCCTTGTCTACTAAAGCAGTGAAATCTTTTACTTCATTGGCAATATCTACGGAGTACTTGGTATAACACCAAATACCGTCCTGAGTACTTCACACTTAGGAACTTTTACAACCGTCTCCTATAGGAGGCACCATTGTTATGCTTGTTTATGTGGGTAAAGAAACAGACACTAGAAAGCTAGGTAACGGTGGCAAGTGGGGCAGATGCCGTATCCAGAGTGTGTCTCCCTGCTGCACTGACATTGAGCGAGTGCTTTGCTGACACTGATAAATCAAGATAAAGTTGAGAACAAAGATGGTGCATGTTACTCAGAAAGTGCATTAGATCTTTCTTCTTCCTCGACATTTGAGGTGGCTTATGATGTACCAGTTTTGTGTATTGAGCAAGCAACTGAAAGTGTTCGGGGACAGAGTACACTTAGGCAAGTGATGAGGATGAATCAGGGGATTTCAGCTCTCTTTGTCCTGAGTATGCTGCCTTTTTTTGGGCTGGGGGTGTTGATACTTTTATTTCATCTGTCTACAGATTGCAAAACTTCTCTAAGCAAAAAAAAAAAAAATAGACTGTGCTTAAAGATTATCTTTTTTATTTTTAGTAAAGAAATCTGCATGGGCACTATTGTCGAGTTGCTCATTTCATCCCAAAATCCGTGCTGGAGAATGGAAATGCAGTATATATGTATGCAGACTTTTCATACTCATATCACTAGGTATCTTTTTCATCATCATAATAATCAAAGCAACGGTTAGACTGAAGTATGGGGAGCTGGACTGTGAATCATTGTTTGACTTCAACACCACATTAGCATGAAGCCAAAAATCTCTTTCGACAATTGATCTATTTTTAAGTTGCCTTCGTCATGACATCTCAAAACATGCACTTTACTTAATATGCTTTTAATGAACATTATTGAATAGGTAACTGAATAATAAGCCTTCCTCTCACAATAGAAGTTTGGTAGACTCATTCCCACCCTAAGGTTGAGGAATAGATGCAGAAGTTATTTAGTGAAGGCAAGGAGACTGTGGCTATCCACTTTATCACATTACATGTGGTTCTCATCGATTCCAGTGCCACACTTTTGCTCATCATAAATTCAAAGCATTGAATTTACAGTCAAGTTCTGGCTTTGCTGCAGTCTGGCTGGATGACATCAGCTGTGAACTTTAAGATGAGAGCATTTTAGGAACTTTAAAGTGGAAGCATTTTCAATGAGAGAGGAGAGACAATTAAATCAATATTTGAAAGATAAGCCAGATTTTTATGTAACAGCACTTTTTCTAAAGGAAATGTTTATAGAACCAAAAACTTAAGAATAAATAATGAAAGAGTAAACAAAATGCAGACTTTGACATCCTTTTTATTTGCAAGTGGGAAAACCTGTAGCTTGTTAGGCTGAACTTCTGAAGAAAAGGTTCATGAAGAAGAAACTCTGGGGCTGGGGATTTAGCTCAGTAGTGCCCTTTCCTGCCTTGCAAGCACAAGGACCTGAGTTTGTTCCCCAGTACCCGCCTCCAAAAGAAACTGTAACACAGAACATCATAACAAAGGTAAGGGGACACACTGCAAAGTGAAGTCAATAGTGCATTGTGTAACAGGAAGAGTTTTCACAACCTATATGAATCCCATGCGATTCAATAGAGCAGTGGTGAAAGAAATAACGGTAAATATAGAAAAATCGATTTTAAGAAAAATAAAGTACTGGAAAGCAAGCAAACATACTTTTATAAGTAATGAAATGTCAGTTGTCTTTTGCTTAAGTAACAGAAGGAGGATAGGGAAGAAAATGTAACCAGTATTGGCAAAGATGTTACAGGAAGATGCCAAAGTTTATCAAAAGTGTTTTCATTCACTTTTTATGAAATAATTATTTGGAAAAATTAATAAAATGTGCATATATTCATTCATAAAATGTTAAGCATTGTGTTGCTAGTGAAAATTATAACCATAAATTGTCCACTAGTAGGGAATTGGGTTAAGTATGTAAGTACATCCTCATTAAAATAAGTATTCAAAAATAAATACATATTGATAAAGATAATGTATTTTGGTAGATTTATATGCTATTTAAAATCTTTCTTTTGTCTGTGTTTCTCTAGGAATTCTCATTAATTTTTGTATTGACCCTTTTAGTAACAATTGGGTGAATAAATAACATGCTGAATTTTATCCAGGTCAGGGAATTGTAAACATTATAAAATATATTTCTCTAACTTATTTACTTTAAAAGCCCACAATTATAGTGTAGAAGCTCAAGATGTAAAATAAAGGATTACACTTAGATGTGAACTTAGACTTTCATAACTGATAAAACTGGTGGCTTTCATGGAAACACTCCATTATGAGGACAGTGACAGTGTTTTGTGAATAAATTTGTTGTGAGTCTCTGTTATGGTTTGGGTGTAGCTGTCCCCAAAAGCCTCATGTGGTCAAAGGCTGGATCTAGAGTGTGTGAAGTTGGAATTGATTCATGATGCAATGCTAGGCTCAAGGGCACCAGGATTAAGGGTGTGAGGGCCACCCACCCTATGGAGTCTGAATAAGATAAAGGGGTAGGGAGACTCTTTTAACTCTCTTGTTACCCCTGCAGCCTTGTGTGTGCCGTTTCTGCTCTCATACCTGTTTGTTGTCCCTGCCTTGGAGTCTGCTGATTATGGACTGAAGCTTCTATGAACTGTGAAACAAATAAGCCCCTTCCCCTCTAACTTTGGATGTCGGATATTTTGTCTCAGCAATGAGAGAAAAGTAACTCACAGTCTCCAATCAGATCCAAATTCAATGGAACTATTTCAATCAGACCTCATCTTCTAGGAAGTGTGATTGATAGACATGCAAAACTGGGTGGTGATTTGAGTCCAGGATGTACCTTGAAAAATGCTGAGCTCTTTTTCAGTTTCCCATGGGGCTTCTATCTAACCCCACAACCCAAGCAGTGTGACTGTATGGTAGAACAGACGAGGTTCCTGGTGATCTTATTGTCTCATGAACATGCATCACGAAATGCCTTCACTGTGGTTTTTCAGTCTGATTGCTAGAGTGTGACTAATCAGTGAGGCTGTGCTCAAGGCTGTCCCCTCTATTCCCTTTGGGGCAGGAGTGGGAGTTTTAATCATAGTTCTTTGGCTGCTCTTTAAGTGTTATAGCCATCAATAGCCTTCTTTTCCTGTGATAAATTATGTAAGAACAATGAATGAATCCAAATTCTTGATACATTGAAGAATGAATTAGAAAAAATAGTGGGAGACTGTGATTGTAAGCAGAAGTTTGCTTTCATGTTGTGTGATTTATTTTGGCATTGTAGCCCCGAATAATGTAGAGGATCATTAGTATATGTTTGTCACAGCATCAAATAAATTATTGGTGCCTCTCTCATAATGTGATAAGACAATTTTTATCTCAGGATAATTTTTACACAGAGAAAATAATCTACAAATAATTTTTAATAGATAATTTAACATATAATTTTGTATACTGTGTAATTAAAATCAAATATTAAAAGTGTATCTAGTAAATATACTGCTGTTCTCGATTACATACAGGTCCTTAGTTCTAAGAATTTATAGTCAATCAAGAGTAATTTTTTATTAATGTCTCTGAAAAATATTTTAAAAGCTAAAATGCTGATAAGGTGCTACTAGAAAGTTAATTGTATCCTGTTTACATTGATGATAGTATGGACTTAAAACGGTATTGCAAGTTAATAAAACTACATCTGGGCACATGGTAGTGGAGAACGTTTTTAAGTTACCAGGGAAAATGCATATTGGCCTTGTAAGATCAAAATACTGGATTGATTTTTTGAAACAATCATAGAACTTAGGTAAATAGATTCAATTATTCTAAACCACAAAGAAAATAAATATCAACATTAATTTTTTTAACATATTTAACTATGTGATAGAAATAAGGGTATTTTTCAAAAAAGAACCAGGGTTTTTAAAACTGCTTTTCAGTTAACTCTAAAATATTTGCTGAACAGCATACTTTCAAAATGTGAGAAACTGAACTCTAAATGAGAGTGTCATGCCAGTGTAATCAGGATCAGAATAATTCATAAACATCCAAATAACTGCATAAGAGCATTGGTTGGAAAAACAATAATAATGGTGATTAATTTAGGGGGTTCAAAATATGGCACAATTAGAACACCTGAAAATAATTGTTAAAATGTTCCAATGCATTTCTGTGGTTTAGGAAGCAAGAAAACCTTAATTTTAAGTTCTGTCCTGACACCTGTATTTTAAGGAAGGTTAAAAATTCAAGGCTAATCACTGAAAGAATTAATAAGAAACACATCCATTTATAATGCACTATGGAACAGATCACTTCTGACATCTCATGATAGTAAAGAAGGAGCAAACAAATAAACAAAAAGCCTGGTGAATTGAAAGCACAAAATCAGAGGATAAAGCCACATGCAAACAATTTAGTAATCTCCGAATGAATTACATCAGAGTAGGAGGTATGACGAAACAATATAGCACAGGTTTAAAATTGTAAACTATGTATTACAGTAAAAACACACATTGCCATGACTTCTCCTTAACATATGGCCTCTCGGTTTGATCACACATAGCCCATGCTTCTCGACAGACTCTGAAGCAGCTTTACAAGTCCTCTTCTGTGAACGTCTAACTTTTCGCGGTCATCGCTGCCTCACTCTCCTCAATCAGTTCCAAGCATTGTTTACCTTTTCCAGTCACTTTTACTTTGAGGAAGAGGCTGAAGGGTCCCAGCGCCGGATCCAGTCGTAGGATGGATGAGGACACATCGTAATGTTTAATGAGTCTGTCTTTCCACTGGATGGTTCTTGAGAGCAGGATTCACTGTATTTTTAAATCACATCTCCTAAATGAACTCAGGAAAGAGGACTTCCAGAACGGCTTCAGAAAGCAGCGAGAATGATGGGACGAGTGTGTTTCAAGCGAGATGGGGAGGATTTGAGGACTTTTGCTGTGAATTTTTAAAAATGTAAATATTTAGTGTCTATTTTTATAGGAAATAGACACTTGGCTTGAGTTTAAAAAATATGATCTAGCAAGCACAGCAGACATAATGATATAGGAAGGCTGAGAATCTTGGTAAAATATATTCCAGACGCATAACCAAGGGATACAATGTCAGTGTATTAATAAGTGATAAAATTATAAAGGATAAGGAACGTCATCTCTTACTAACAAGAGAGAAGCTCTTCTACACACATCTGTATCAATTCTGAGCGTGATAACCATTAGCATGGTCTCATAGTAAATACATCCACATTCAGTTTGGGGATGGGTTTTAAAATGATTTGCATTAACTGATTGAAGAGAGAGAGAGAGAGAGAGAGAGAGAGAGAGAGAGAGAGAGAGAGAGAGTGAGAGAGAGAGAGAGAGAGAGAGAGAGAGAGAGAGAGAGAGAGACCATTAGTAAAGAAAGAAGTTACAAATAGCTGGTAGCCAGCCAGCTGGGGAAGGCAGACTTTCCACTGCCTTCCTGTCGCGGTTCTGGTGACATTGCCCACACGCTGCCCCACTGTCTTGCCCAATCCCTTGCCTGCAAGGAGGATTGACTCTTGGTCGGCTTGGGAAGTTTGTTATGAAGAACCCGACCTGCCCAGCTCTGGGGTTCCTCTTCCTTTTTGAATTTGCCTGCCTGGAATAGTGCATTCTTCTTGCTGTTTTTAACTTGAGGTAAATTGAGACAGATCTTGTTTCTTCAGCGGAGATCTATAATTTTGAAAGCACAATCGCCAGACCTGCTTTCAACATAAAATAGCTGTTATTTTAATTTTTCTCTGCTGACACTTGTGCTTATGTTTCCATTGGTTCTAACTTTAGAAGAAGACGCCTTATTATACCTACCCCAAATATCTTTCAAAAGTTTTATTTTGTGAAAACCAGAATGTAAATAATAAATGTAAATAGATAGACATAAACAGACTGCCACATTGAATTGCCACAGTTAATGAATGACTAGAGAATATAGTACATACACATTCATTTGAAACACACATTAAGAAATCCACAAAGGAGACTATGTATTAAAGCTCAACGCAAATATCAACAATTAACACATAACTTTCACACACAATGAATATGGTTTTTGACTCCATCACAATGAAATGAAATGAATTGAAACGAAATGAAAAAATTAATGCCAAAAAAAGAACCATATTCCCTAGAGCTAATCTCACACAAGGGCATAAAAGATCTAAATAATTGAAGGAATATATCAAGTTCATGAGTAAGACTCAAGTGTACACTCAGTTCTGATACTTTATCATCAGATTCTTTGATTTAAGTCCACTGGAACTTCCCATCTAGAAATGCTATCTAACTGCATGAGGCAAATGTTGAATTCTTTCCCTGCTCTTCCTGGAATTTTCATTGCTTGAATGGTAGATTTCCGGAAGGTGTTCTCTAATTTCTTCTAGTTTCTATGACATTACTTTTTGTTTTCTAGTAGATTTCCCAAATTTAATTCTTGAGTCTCTTTTAAGTTACTGCATTCTTTTGCTTTACATGGACCTTTTGTATGTTTCACTCTTCTAGGCTGTGCAGCGCTGTTCCTGTGCTCTTCATTCTTTTAAACTTTTCTTCTCTGCAGTCTTTTAAAGTGCAAGCTGCTTTTTGCAGTCTGTTGGTGAACATGACTTTTCTAGGTAATCCCTGATTCTTGGGTATATGACAACCTGTAAGAGTAGGGACTGAAAGCCTAGTTGTAATTCTGTGTTTAAGTATAGCTCAGCAAATGGTAGACAAGTGGCGATCATGATGTTTGCTGGGTACCCCAGATGTGTCAGGCATGGGATAGATCAGTTGGATAAATACATGCCTCTGAAATATTGTTAGCAATGCCGTTTCACAGTTGAAGAACACTACTATACCACTGGCTGCCCTATGTCCTACTAACATTTTATTCCACAATTGCCAGAGTGGAGGGAGAGAGGATTAAAAGGCAAATTGGTGAGTAAGAGAGTAATCTGGCCAGGGCTCTTGTTACTTCTTCTTCTTCTTAGTTCCTTGGTTGAAGCTTATCCCATGAAAATTCCTAACCTCAAGCGGCAGGGATCTTGTCATTTACTTGTGAATACAGTTGTTGTCCAACATGCAATTTTAGGCTTGAAATACATTATTTGAAACCTTATTGTATGCCAGTATCTTTGACCTCGTCCAAAGCTTTATCTCTACCTTGGTTGTTTGCCATGGAGCCTGCTTTTTCTTAATTTGACCCCTAAAACACACTCTCATAGCTACTCACCATAATAAAACCCATGGCCGAATTGAATTCAGGCAAAGATGTTCCATCTTTTCCACATATTATCCTTTAAACCAGCCAAACCCTAGCAGCCCCTGAGAAAAGCCATAGGGATAATTCCCTGGGACCACAAGCAAGATGCAACCATTTGGGTCTTCTGTCTTGCTTGCTCTACTGGTTGAGGTCCCAGCTGTCTTCGGAATTTTCATCAGCCTCTGTTGATACCATAAAGCGTCTAGAATCCAGAAATAATAAATATGCTCCATTTCACATGTTTATGTTTCACCTCCTTGCTCGTGACAGACTCACTAACCCTGCTTTTCCCCCTGGTCAGTGCTCTCCTAGAGTGTGGCTTATGGCCATTCTCGAGAGTGAGAGACCTGAAGAACACGTTAAACAGAAACCAAAACAATCAGTATCACAACAGATAGACCGTTCTACCACAGGCACAAAGGCAGAAGACTCAGAAATATTGCAGATGAGAAGTCGTGTGTATCATGCCTCTTTTTGTTTCCTCTCTAGGCAGAATTTGAGAGAAGACTTTTCCAATTTTTTGCCTGAAAGTAACTCTCAGGACGCAAGAATTATAGGAAAAAGTACAAGAAGCAGACTAGGAGCAGGCGTAGGTTTCAATAGTCAGTTTAGATAGGAAGGTAGCTAGGTAGATAGGTGATAGATGGATGATAGATAGATATGAATAAGTTAACTCATTTTTCTTCCACAAGAATATTTCTACCTTGGTGTTCTCCAGTCCAAGAGTACATTTCTTTTTATTTTAGTATGTAAAGAAGAGACACACACCTGCTGGTTTGGAGTGGAGGAAGGAATCTCCTCATGTTACAGCTCTTGACTTATCCTTTTGATGTTTTGCCTCCATCACCTTCCTCTCAGAGGTAACTGGTGACCTCTATTCATTCATCTTTGCGGGGCTCTAGAGAGCAACTGGGATATTTCTCTGCTTTTCTCAGTGTTGCAAAGGCGTTGGCATTCTCAAGCATCCTGGGTGAGGTACCACTCACCCATCTGCTTCCTGGCTCCCAAATGCTGTTATTTGCTGTCTCCTCTGCTGTTTCCTCTGATTTCAGTAAATTTAGGCTTTTTTAAAACATTCCTATACTGTATTTAGTGGATTGTAGGAGGGAATAAATTTAAATGTGTCTGATCAATCTGTCATTCTCAATGGCGATATTTCTAGTGTCCAGCCGCTGAAGCTCTGTCTGACCCCCTGGGCATGTCTAAGGCAGCCTAGGAATCCATGCAGTTTGCACTGACAAGGCTCATACTAGTGTCCAACCTGGTTGGTCAGTGCCACTGATGTGAAAGTTAATTATTTTTGATGATCATCTCTGGTGGACTATTTTCATTAAAGAATACTGAGCAGTGCTTCGTTTTTTTTCAGGAAACTTACTAATACATCATCCCTACTCATTAATAATAAATGATACAAGACAACCTGCTGCCTTGCACAGGAGCACTTCAGTACATGTGGGAGGACTGGGAAGGCCAATTGTTTTGTCTCTGCATGGCCTCATCGAGGGCATATTTGCCATACAATTTCGTAAAGTGCATTTAATGTACCTAAAGAAGGCCTGACGATAGAGTTGTGGGATTAATGAGAAAACTAGGATTGCTGTCACTTGGGCTCTTTGACCATTTGATTTTATTTAGACATG
This sequence comes from Fukomys damarensis, assembly GCF_012274545.1. Lineage (NCBI taxonomy): Eukaryota > Metazoa > Chordata > Mammalia > Rodentia > Bathyergidae > Fukomys > Fukomys damarensis. The sequence goes on along the minus strand of NW_022900918.1, from coordinate 27,528,236 downwards.
TCCATTGAAGCCATAATGGAGAAGACAGTGAATTTGGTATGGGCTAAATAGATGCCGTTTTCACTCACCAGTATTCATTAAAAATTAGCGGCAGCAAGTAAAACGTGAACACTGATAAGGAGGCAACTTTTCTCCCAGTGCAAGGTGTAAATTAACTTCAGATAAAATTGGCCTATTTTACTTCAGTACATGAAGAATGTTAAATAGCTAATCCTTAGAGCCTAAAAATTGTCAGCGTGTCTAAGAATGTCGTGCAAGAGGGATTGTGAAGCTTATTACATTTATTACATGGAAATGAATTATCTTGCCCTGCCTATGCTATCCATCAGGGGTGTTATAAGTCAATACATTTAACTCAATATTTCAAACTCTACATGTTCTGTGTGTTGTATTTTAAGAAGAAATTCTGTTGTTGCTGGGGATATCGAAACCAATTATAGGGAGCTAGTCATTGTCACTATCTCTGAAAACATCAACATTACTCAGGGAAATATCCACAAAGCACAGCACACTAAGGATCAGTTCTTAGATCATGGGTGATGGCTCCCTGTGTTCCTCATGATGTGCCCACTCAGAAGGAGCTATGTGATATTGTGATACATGTATTATTTTCTATACCTGGAGTCAGCAAGATATTATGAAAACAGGGGGGTGCATCAGGAAGGAGAACATTCTCATACTGAAAGCAGAAGAGGTAAGTGGCTGTTGAAAATTACAGGGTCAACTTGTCTGACTCAATATGGAAAGTTTTCCATTCACGTGTTTCATCTCTGGGAATAAACAACATACATATTCATTCTCTTTTCAACCTACAATCCATTGTTCCCAGAGTAGCTAATCCCATGCGACATATGATAATGTAATACAGTACATAGCTTTCCAGCTCATATTAAGTTTACTTGTGTAGACCCATCTAACACTAGCAGTACAAGTACTTCCTGTCCTTGTTTCTGTGTTTTTTGGTTATAAACACTGCTACCTTTTTATACTAGATGTTCACATGTTTTTCTCATCATCACCCCCTGTTTTAAAATTGGTTTTACACACACAAACGGACACACACACTCACGCATGTTTTGTCATGTATTCACATTTTGGTTTATATATTTATCTCATCCAGTTGCAATTATATTTATTTACTTTTTCTGTTCATTGGTCTTATAAGTAGCTCATCATAGTACTCTACATGGAGCAGATGCTTTTTTGAATATCCTATTTACTGTAAGTAAAGCTTTTTGCTTTTGTTTTTTGTTCATCTGTGTTTTATGGTGCTGTGGTCCCAACCTCTTGCATAGTAGCCAAGCACTCTACCACTGAGTGGCATCTCAAACTGTGGAAATAAGATGATGCATAAATATGTACTTAACTTTCCTTTTCAATCTATTAAAAATAGAGCTACATAAACATCTAGAATTCTTGCTAGAAGGCAATAGAATGTGTTGAGAGGAAGCTGGGGTCAAGCTCCAGAAAACAGAGCATTTTATAGTCATACAGACTCAGTGTCTTCATTTGTAGGATAGAAGTGAAAATTGAATGGAATCATAAATACGAAAAGAAGCTTTGTCACTTTTTTACCTAATGAAGCATTATGCTTATTCTTTTAACTTTAGAGTCCAAGGTAGGTGACGTGAGCTGACAAGCACACTGCACTGGAATGTAGCAGAGGAACAGGAAATCAGATGCCAGTCTTCTGACTGCCAGCAGGACCCAGCAAAGGGGCTGACTGCCCTTGAACAAATGTCCTGCACCACTGGAAGTACGAGTCATGTACAACACACATGGGAATCCAGTAAGTTGGGGTCATCTCTGTCATCAAAGCATTGCTGCGACACAGATTATTCAATTGCTTATACCTGTAAGCATGCAAGTTTTAAAGTTTAGCAATGACAAATCTTCAGTTAATGTTCAGAACACGCCCCGAACAGTTGGCCATTACACTGGGACTATATTTCTACAAGACACAGGCTCAATAAAAGTAGGTATAAAAAATAAATCGAATGTAACATGTATGACCTCTGCATTTTCCTGTGTAGCTCTTCTTTTCCAGAGAATTTGATGTCAGCTGTTCTTCCATGAGATTCTTCTCTTTGACTTTTAGGAGAGTATGGGGACTTTTTCCAAAGAAAAATCTATTATTTCTGGAGTATTCTTATCTAAAGAGGAAGGAGACTGGCACGATTGTGAAGAAGGGTCAGTTTCAGCACAGGATCACGTGAGGAAGACCACTTCTATGTATAATCACCAGAGAAAATGCCTCTGTGGAGGTGAGGTTGGGGGATACCACACAATGGCATGTGAGTAATGGAGAAGGAAGTGGAGGGACTAATTCTCCATGAGCATGTCCAACAAGTATGTTTTTATCTTAGACCTGGATATAGAGTCACATTTTGGCTGAATTAATACACTCTTAGTAGGAATGGTGAACTCTAACAATAACTGCAGCCTTAGTGGGAATGGTGAAAATTAAGTACAAAAGAAGAAAGATCAATATATTTTTTACTTCTGAATAATAATCTACAGCATATACACACACTGTTCTAAAAAATTTCACACATTTGTTTTCTAAAATTTCCTTGGAGATGTAAAGCAAAGCCCAAGTACCTTATTCACATAAAGCTTTGAGAAGTTATTCCAATAGTAAAGCAAACTTATTATTTTAAGATTTTAACTTACAACCAGATGGTCCGCATGATGCACATGATAAAGGTCTCACTAATATTAACTTGTTTATGGAACATTAAAGCTGTGACAAAAACTGACAAGATCTGGGATGTTGTTATTCTATTCCTATCTCGTTCTGTAGTGTATACATAGAGCTGGGTGGGAATCACAAAAATCATTACAGCTACGAAATTCAATAAAATTAAGAAGACAACAAAGCCCATACTGAGCACCAAATTTTTACTCCAAACAAAATCTATATTCACTTTGTTAAATTATTTTCTTGAATTATTTATGTCTTCCTATGCAGTGTGGTTCCCAAGTTATTTGTAAAACATATGGCCAGTTTAAATGGAAAAAGAAATGTTTTTCACATATATCTTCCATTTAGAAAAGTCATTTTTTTCTTTATTTGTTTTTTGAGACAGAGTCTCACTATGTAGTTGAGACTGACGTGGAACTCACTATGTAGCCCAGGCTGGTCTCGAATTCACAGTGATCCTCCTGCCTCAGCCTCCCAAGCGCTGGGATTACAGGTGTGCACCACCATGCAAATCTAGAAAACTGATTTTAATTACATTGGTAACTAAACATCTTCACAGTGAGTCATGGGCTCTTTCTTGATTTTCAAGTCCAATGACTTTTAGACTGGAACAACATCATGAATTCTCTAATTTCTCATGTTTTGGGGCTAAGATTAGAATTATGCCAGAGGATATCCTGGATCTCTGCAGATTTTGTGTCTCGCTAGCCTCTGTAATTATGTGAACCTGTCCATTAATCTCTTTTTTCCTGTATATCTTTCTTCCTTGTCTATTCATGGTTAATATTGGCTCTATCTGTAGAACAGTGACTGACATAGATTGTAATAAATCCTTCTGATGTGAGTACACCCATTCTTGAATATCCTATATGACAGTTTAATTCTTGTGCCAATTTTTCTTTATGTACTTTTATTAAATATTCGCTTCTACACTGAACCATGATGACATTTAGTCTTTTCTTGGTGGGATCAGAGAACACACTCCGTTGCTTTCTTATTCATTCGAAGATAAATAGTGTTTTATTTTTATAATGTCATTCTAAACACAATTGTCAATATTGACATTGATGGCTTACAATTGATTATAAATCCATTTTTTACATCCTTATGTTTCAGAATGAGCATGGATATTGAAATGAATTATCATAAAAGTCACTTCAAATATTTTAATTGAATCACAACCCTTATAATTATCCATAGATCTTGTGGCTGCATTTATTTGAGATATACCATAATATAGTGCACTAGCTCAATTTTAAATACTAAAAGAAGTTAATCCCTGGTTTCAATTCTGTTTCTTTTGTTAATCAGCTATGTGCACTTAGAAATGGGATGTGGATACACAACATCGAGCAAATATTCCTGGTACATAGTAAACAATATGAGCAGCTTTCATTAAAGAAGGATGAACAGTCCAAGCCTACCTATTTGGAAACTCTAATCCAGTGCTATTTTCTGCTAGTGTACTCTGGGAAGCTACTCTGTCCTTTAATTCTTCAGTCATCAAACTGAAGCCACTCCTGCGGTATTCAAAACTGTAAAAAGTGATAAGGACCTTTACAAAACGTTGCATTCCTTAAGCCAGTTACTGGCAAACATTGGTACACATTAGTGCTATGCAGAGCAAACAAATTCCAACAGTCAGATCTTGTCACCTGAACTTCCTTTCAACTCATGGGTCTCAATTGATCCTTATGTCCAGTATCCCTTCAATGCAAATCACATGAGGGCGAGTGGGGAAAGTAATCACTTTTCCTTCTATTCTTATTTCTTATGTATGTGTCAGCACTCTGGAATTTTAAAGCATAGTTGAGGACACTATGCTTGGATACATCAGTTCAGAAATATTTCGGTTTTGTGATGGCTTAGAATTTAAATGTTACCGAATGTCTCACACATTTAAGGCTTGGCACCAGGCTGGGTGAGGCTGCTGGGAGGTAGTGGAAACATTAGGAGGTGAGACCTAGTGGCGGGCAGCTGGGGGCCGCCCTTCAAGGAGAGAGCGAAGCCTGGCCCCTTTTTCTTGTTTCTTTCCCAGCTGTCACGAGTTGAGCAGCCTGCTCTTCCGCATTCTCTTGCCTTGATTTCTACCTGGCCACAGAAGCAAAACAACAGGCCCAACCAGCTACGGACTGAAATCCTTGAAAAATGAGGCAAAATGATTGTTTTTAATTTTAATTGGTTTATTTAACATATTTCAGCTGGGTGTGGAAGCGCACTCCCGTGATCACAGCACTCCGGTAGCGAAGACCCGAGGATCTCTACAAGTTTCAGGCCAGCCTCAGCTGCACAGTGAATTCCAGGCCTAGAGGACCTGGCTCTGAGTAAAGGATCTGACACTCACCACCCTGGACAAGTGTAGCACTCCGGTAGCGAAGACCCGAGGATCTCTACAAGTTTCAGGCCAGCCTCAGCTGCACAGTGAATTCCAGGTAAGCCTGACTGCATAGTGAGACCCTGTCTCAAAAAAACGACGAAACAAAGCAAAGAAAAATAGTGTTTCAGCGATGGAAAGCTGACAAACATAGTGCCTGTGGAGAACAACAGATAATCGGAGAGCAATGAATTATTAGCGAAGACCCGAGGATCTCTACAAGTTTCAGGCCAGCCTCAGCTGCACAGTGAATTCCAGGTAAGCCTGACTGCATAGTGAGACCCTGTCTCAAAAAAACGACGAAACAAAGCAAAGAAAAATAGTGTTTCAGCGATGGAAAGCTGACAAACATAGTGCCTGTGGAGAACAACAGATAATCGGAGAGCAATGAATTATCTTAGGCAAACTATCCTCGATTGCCAATGGCTGCGTTTGGCAAAATGGTGCTGATGGCACTGAGAGGAATACTAAAAAAAACCTAACACTTGCAATCTGCCTTTGAGAACTTTTGCGCATGATCGATGTAAAATGGTGACTTTTGTTTTAGTTTCTGAAGAATTTCACATATAGAGACTACCCAAAAATGTATACAGACTTCAGGAAAAGGAAAAACTGGTATAAATATTTCAATAGTAAAGTTTTTGAGACTTCAGGGGATTAATACAGTTACCTTTGACCTCTGCAATTACAAGAAGTACTCAAAGGGGAGGCCGTTAGCCGCCAGACATGTATTAGTACGGCGAAGTGCTGCCTGGGCAACCGTGATCATTGAGATTGCTGTACATGCATTTTCAATTTCTTCTCTAATGGCCAGCGTTGCAGTGGGTTTTCTGCCTTATAAGACATTCTCTAAGGTCCTATTCACGAGGGTGACAGAATTTGTTGAAGAAACAAACTTTTTCTTTTCCTGACATGTATATACATTTTTTCATGCACTCTGTACTTTGAGAATATGATTGGAATTTGTTGAGGATTTTTCTACCTTTTACTTTTTAACCTTTTTCTGGTATGCCAAATGCAATATGGCTGCTCTTCATAGTTGATTTAATATTATTATTTTATTTTTATTTTATGGAAAACCAAGAAATGCTTCAGATAATAATGTGGTAGCACTTAAAAGTAATACCTAAAAAGTAAAACATTCTTTTTAGGTTTTAGAGGTACGCTACTAAACTAAATTATACTAGGAAAGAAATCTCTGAGTTTATAAGCATAAACACCATGACAATGCTTAAAGAAAAATTGCTACTTCTAGTATTCAAGAGTAACAGTAATTCTCATTAAAATTACTACTTGTGTCACACTAGATCTTTAAATAACTCTAAGCCCTTCGATTCACTGGAAGGAAATTTAATGAGAATAGAGTTCTGGTGAACTTAGCATAAACACATCTACTTTTAGCTTGTCATATCTAACTATTCTTTTTTTCTGATAAAACTTTTTAATAGATCATATGCATAAATGTAGAATGAAAAATTAAACATTGAACTTGTTATTATTTAGAAAATTTGGACTTCTGTTAGAGAATTTATTACTCTAATGTGAACATATTGAAATTATGAAATAGAATTAATTAAATAGCTAAAACTGAAAAATAAATCACTTAGAGCTAATTAGATTTACCAAACTTAGTTAATTTCTCCTCAAGCTGAATTTTGAAATTGTTTTTATTTCTAAGGAGTGTATGTGGTCTAAAATTACAGATCCCGTTTAATCACTCGGACAGAGCGAGATACTTTCTACTTCATTTCTGTAAGAGTAAATAATGAACAAAACATAACCCCACTCTTCCTGGCCCAGGAGATGATGTCAACAAAGTATCACAACAAGGTTTAAGGCATGGAGGTTAGCAATAATTCAAGGACATATCAACCACTATCCTCTGGGAACATTGTTTTCATGTCATTGTTTATGCTCAGTTTATAACAAAGGCTATGCTCCAATTTTCCTTTTTGTGAATTACATTATAAAATGAATTACATAAAAAGGATATATTTTTTTCTGTTGTATTCACAATGTATTCAACTTCCTCTAGAAGGGAATAAAACATTACAAGCTGTTCTGGCCTCACAGGGATCATCCCAACACTTTTCCTTGAAATTTCTTCTGAACACATGGAATCCTGCGATACATTCACGTCCCTAATTGAGGCTAAGAACCTCGCATGCACAGTAAAAAGTAGAAACTCAGCTATATTCTCCTTCCTTATGTGTGAACCAGCACAGACAAGTGTAATATACAAACTGAGGGTTGGGGATGTTACTCAGTGGCCCTGTGCAAGTGCAAGGTCCTGAGTTCGATTCCCAGCTCTGAGAAAAAAAAAAGAGGGAATCTGAGAGATAACCTTTCTCACTTGTCTTGGAAATATATTGGGCATTTATATTTCAATTTGATAAACACTTGTTGGTTTCTTCAGTCACTCTGGGATCTGTAATTCTATGTATATCCATGTTACACTTATTTATATATATTTTATAGAAAATAATGATTAGTATTTCTAATATACCAAGTTCATATACTTGAGCAGTAAATAATAATAATAATAATAATAATAAAGATAATTATCCTATTGCTTAATTTATGCTGTGAACCACCTATGTCCAAAGTCATAATGCAGAGTAAGAATAAAATGCATTTGCCCAAAAGCATAAAACCAGGGACTGAACAACACTGCCCTTGTCAAAAATATAATAGAACATAATAGAAATGCAAAAAAGATTTGTTAAGGAAATGTATCATATTTTTTGTTTCTGCTAGTTTTGCTAGGCAGGTCCTCTTGCCAGCTTTCCACTGTGCATCTTCTTATTACTTGTGGGCCCAGGTTTATTTCAATGCTTGCTTCATGTGGTGAGTGAGCTTCAATTAGAACATTAAATAATATATCATCGTATAGATGATGATCCATTTTCCAGCAGTAGAAATATCCCTGAGTTCATTTCCCAGTAGCTGAAAGAACTGACACTTGATGGCTAAGCAACACTTTTTTCATTATAAGTTCTTTCCCAGAAGCAGTATGAAAAGGAGACTCTTTTAAAAACTAAGCCCTTGAATAGCAGGTTCTCAACAAGATAACAAGAAACAGTCACTTACAAAATCAATCAACTCAGATTCTTTTCCTTACCACACTCCCTGGACATCCCAGTTTCTTAATTTGTAAAATGAGGTGGTTGGAGTAGATAGCTTCAAAATGTCTTCCTGTTCCAGCATCCTAAATTGTGGTGATTTGAATCACATTAGTGCCTAACAGCAGAGGTGAGGGCTGAGTGGGTAAACCCAGAACTTATGAGATCCCTTCCCTCAGACCTAAGATTCTGCTTTCTGTATAAAGAAAAAGAACACTGCATTGTCCTTCTGTAAAGATGAGTACCTTTTAAAGGCTTAAACTACAGCAACATCAGCTATGTGATTTTTTTTCTACCTGCTATTTAGCAACATCGACAACAGATTTAGCCAAATCACAGTTGTTTTATTTTTCAAGGACAAAGATGATGTCATCCACGTATGATATTTGGAAGCAATGAGTGATGTATGGTTAATGAGCCACGAAGCTTTTTCTCTCTTAGACATTATCAAATGCAGAGCCACATCCTGCTTTTGATCTGTTTGCTCTTTGTGATCTAACCCTTCAGGTGTGAGCTATTTTTATGTGTGCTATCCATCTAAGATTCTCTCTAAGAATACCAAAAGAGGGCAGGGATGGGAGGATGCCTTTGGAAATGTCTTTGTCTTTCTTTGGTCCCGAATTCAACTGTATAAAATTTATAATCTTTGTTGTTCTTTTTGCTCTCACTGACCTTATTTTTGGCATTGATCAGGCACAGTTATTCTTGGATCCACATCTAATGCAACTCATCCAGCTGAATTCAGTTTGATAAGTATCTGATGAATTCTGGAAGAGTTGTACCCCAAAATTTAGTCTATAGTTCAATGTGAAGGCTGTATAGTATCTAGTATTTAATAGAATAAAAGATACCAAGTCAGCAGGAGTAGAGTTCATGGCTGAGATAGAGGAGGTGGGAAAGAGTCCAAGGAGAGGACTACAGGCTATGCTTTGGAAGTATGCTACGAAATGGCACGACACTAGAAATAGATCTACTTCATAACTACGTGATTTGATCTACGTTCAATTGCTACAAACCATTTAACAGACATTATTGCTTTTCAAAGAATTATGACAGTGCCAAGAAAAATGCCAGGCATAGAGTATATACTCAGAAAATATTTGCTGCAGAAGTTAATAAATTAATACCCTCTCTGTCCTTCCATTTGGTTTAACCATTTTTGTTTCAAACCCACCCCCCCTCCCCCCTAATCATCTAAATGGTCAAATCATTCTTATTGTTCTTCTCGCTTTTGACTGACCGAATAACATACTGTTTCATTTTGATACTTACTTTTATTTCTGCAATCTGAAAGTATTCCATTGTTTTCTAACATTTATTTTATGCGGATGAATATAGTTCTGTTTTTGTAATTGGACCACCTTCATAGGTAACCTACCTTTTTTCTTTATTTGCTTTTAATATCTCCTTCTTACGTCACGTGGTATTTGTGGGTTTCGGTTTCTTTTTGTTTGGGACTCATTCATTTGAGAATTGTTACTGTTTCATTAGTCCCTGAAAATATTTATCTTCATTCCTTTTTTCTCCACTGGGACCCTTAGTAGAGGGGTATCATATGTTTTTATTTTCTCTACCAACCTGTTTCAAATGTTCCATTTTTCTATCCTCCTGTATTGACATTTGGGAATTTTCTAAAGTCTATTTCTTGCTTATTAATTTTATTTTTGGTTTCATTGAATTTGAACCTAGCCCCTTATTTGATATTTCAATTTTCATGATTCATCTATATTTTAAAATTTTAATTTTTATTAAATACTTGCTATTTTCCTGTATCATATTTTTTTCTTATGCTTCTTGCATCTTATAGTTAAATATTTCAAAGATACTCATACCATTGAATTGTTTTATTAACTAATGTCTTGTCATGGCTGCTATCTTTTGTTTGTGATGCAGCAAGATTTTCCATATATTGTAATTTCCATGTATGCACTCATATGTCTTGGGATGTAAATATGAGTAACTCTGTGGCATTTAATTGAAGGAGTGGTTTTCTAGAATTGCTTTATTTTCTTTTAGAAAAACAGAGACATCATCTTGGGGGTTCCTATATTACACCAATAATGAAATTTGAAATGCTAAATCACATTCGATTCAGGCACATGGCTAAGAATTTCCATTTTCTGTTTAAATTCCAGTCAAAGGCAAGCTTCCTTGTCACTACTTTGCACTAATGTATTTTTTTAAATTCCAGTTTATTCTTTCAGTGATTCTGTACATGGAAATACTTGTATATGTCCATGTCAGAAGGCTTTCGACATTTAGTATAATGTCGGCTGTTGGTGTGTCCTAGATTGTTTTTATTAGACTGAGATAAAGACCGTCTATTCCAATTTTAAGTAGGGTTTTTATCATGAATGGGGGTTAGGCTTTGTGAAATGCTTTTTCTTCATCGATTGAGATAATCATGTGATTTTTGTCTTTGGCCCTGTTGATGTGGTGTATTTCATTTATTGATTTGTGTATGTTGAACCATCCCTGCACCACTGGGATAAATCCTACTTGGTCATAGTGTATCACCTTTTTGATGATTTGTTGTATTCTGATGATGCAGAAAAATTGAGAATTTTTACATCTATGTTCATTAGGGAGATTGGCCTGTAGTTCTCTTTTTTGATTGTGTCTTTCAGGGAAATATTTGCTTCATGGAATGATTTTGGAAGTATATTGCTTCTGTTTCAATTTCATTAAAAAGTTTGAAGAGTAGTGGTATTAGATCTTCTCTAAATTTATTATAGAGCTCAGCAGTGAAACTGTCAGGCACTAGGCTTCTCCTTGTTGGTAATTTTTAATTACATTTACAATTTCATTGAATAAAATTGGGTTATTTAGAATTTTTATGTCTTCTTGATTCAGCTTTGGTAATTCATATGTATCTATGAATTGGTCCATTTCTTCTGTGTTTTCTATTTTATTAGAGTGCAGGTTCTCAAAGTAGTTATTGATTATCTTCTTGGTTTCTACAAGATCTCTTGTGATTTTACATTTTTCATTCCTAACTGCATGAATTTGAGTCTTTTCTTTCCTTTTTGATAAGCTTGACTTTCCCTCTAAAATCAGAAACAAGGATGCCCACTATCACCACTCTTATTAAATATAGTCCTAGAAATATTATCCAGAAGAACTAGACAAGAGACAAAAATAAAAGGAATAAAGGTAGGAAAGGAAGAAGTTAACTTATGATTATTTGTGGATACTTTACATAGAAGATCCCAAAAATTTCACCAAAAGACTTCTAGATTTAATAACCAAATTCAGTAGCGTAGGTGGATACAAACTGAACAAAAAATCAATAGCATTCTTGTACACAAACAACAAAGTCACTGAAAGAAAAATTAGTGAAACAATACCTTCCACAAAAGCATTGAAAAAAATGAAATACTCAGGGATCAATCTAACAAAGGAAGTAAAAGATCTTTACACTGAAAATTGCAGTACTCTTAGAAGATCAAAGAGGATATCAGAAAATGGAATGATATCCCTTGCTCATGGGTAGGAAGAACCAATATAGAGAAAATGGCCATACTTCCAAAATTGTTATACAGATTTAATGCATTCCCAATCAAAATACCATTAGCATACCTTTCAGAACTAGAGAAGTCATTTCTAAAAATCATTTGGAATCAGAAGAGACCTAGAATACCACAAACAATTCTAACAACAAAGGCAAGGCAGGGAGCCTCACAATCCCTGACTTGAAATTGTACTACACAGTTTCTGTGATAAAAACAGCATGGTACTGGCAAAACAAAACAGAAAAACAGAACTGAAGATCAGTGGAACAGACTGGAAGATGCAGAAAGAACCCAAATACACTCAGCCACCTCTCATTTGAAGAAAGATAGCCTCTCTAGTAATAGGGCTGGAATAACTGGCTTTCTACATGACAAAGACTGAAACTTGACCCATGTCTGTTACCATGCATTACACTAAAATCAAAATGGATCAAAAATCTCAATATTAAACCAGAAACACTAAATCTGCTTGACATGAGAATAGGTAGAACACTTGAGGACATAGGAATAAGCAGACTTTATTAAGAAAACCCAGACCACATGGGAAGTACTATGAAAAATTAGCAACTGGAACCTCATCAAAATTTCTTTCATTTCCCTTTCCTTTCCCAGAGAGAAAGAAACATGAGAAAAGGAAATAACAGAAACAAAGGCATTGTAAATAGGGAGGGGTGAAGGGGTTGAAGAGAGGGCAGGGGAATGGGAAAAAAAATAAGAACCAAAGTATATCAGGTAAAGGTAAAAATTCTCAATGATAAATGTCATCATATTGTGTACCTAAAATGTACCAATAAAATTAACAAATTAAAAACAAAAGCTTTTGCACAGCAAAATAATTCAACAACACAGTGAAAAGACAGCCCACACAGTGGGAAAAATTTTTAGCCAACGGTTTCTCAGACAAAGACTGGTAGCTGGAATATATAAAGAATTGAAAAAAAAATCAGACTCTCCCAAATTTAAAAATCCAGTCTAAAAATGGGCATCTGAGATGAATACACACTTATCAGATGATGCAATAGAAACAGCAAATAAATGTGTGAAAAAAATGTTCAATGGCACTGGTCATTAAAGAGATTAAAATAAAAATTAAAACAATGCTGAGATTCCACCTCACTCCAGAAAGAATAGCTACTATCAAGAAATCGACCAATAATAAATGCTGTTGGGGTTGTGGGGAAAAAGGAACAGTTCTCTTCTGTTCGTGAGAGTGCAGACTGGTGCAGTTGCTGTGGAAACCAGTGTGGATATTCCTTAAAAAACTAGGATTAGAGGACTTATTTGACCCAGGTATTTCCCTCCAGTTAAAAGAATTAAAAGGATCATACCACACAGTTATATGCGCACATACCCTTGTTTATAGTGGCCCAGTTTATAACAGCTAAAACTTGGAAACAACCAAAATACTCATCAACTAATGAACAGATAAAATGATATGGCTCTTTTATATAGTGGAGTACTATTCAGCCATAAAGAAGGCTAAACTTGAGACGTTTCAAGTAAATGGATGCATCTTGAGAATACTTTTAAATGCAATAAATTGAACATATATGTGTAGATATTGCATTATCTCTCTGATGTGAGAAACTGAAGGTGTAAATAAGGACCAAAATAATAATAGATATTGTGAAATGGGAAGAAATTATTCAAAATTATACTGAATGTGGATAGTTTGTTAAAAATTAAAATGTTTTATAGAAAAGAAGGTATGGTAATGAGAGATGTTAGAAAATGAAAACATATTCTTTTAAGATCACGATACACAGTATATTTGCCATTTTATTCTCTAATAATTTTTGTTATAGACATTATTTTTTCATAAAATGGCATTTATATTTTCTTGATTAATATCCATTTGTATTACATTTAATAAAAAGAAGGCTCAAGTTTTGGTCCAGGCCTCAGTGTTTTTACTGTGTGACCCTAATTCACACTGAGACTTTATGTACACACTGGAAATATGTAAAAATACCCATCATGCCTCTGGCTGGGAGGCGCACTTCCTCTTGAGCCCAGAGCAATCCTGCTCCTCTCTCTAGGTTTGCCGAGAGTACAAGGCTCTGACTTTTATTCCACTAACCATTTTTAAGGTTGACACGCTTAGTAACCTGTGAGATGAGATAATTACTCCTCTCTTAGAAGAAACTTTGTGCTTGCTTACTGCATGTTATAAATTTGCTAGATTCCCAAACTAAGTGTTTCCTCAGCTGTGCTATAAATCTGCTGGATATGAGATGCCCATCTGGGACATTTCATATCACCCTCAAGGAGCTTGGGGGAAAATAAAAGCCGTAAAATATGTTGATGTTCATTCAGTTTGTAGTGCTGTGAGTAATAATTTCCTGGTCTCTGACCCAAAAGTCTCTAGTTTTCTGGTAACATCCATGAACAAAAACAGGTTAAGAGATTAGTTTATGAACTTGTGTCAAATAAACTCAGGGCCCCTTACTTTCTTTGCAGGGATATTATAAGAATAGTACATTTGTGATTTAGATGCAATTTAAATACTGTAAATTTCTGCATAACTATAAAGAATTATTACTTGTCATAAAATATGAATAATAATTTACACAAAGAAAAATGTCTTTTTGTAGAAAAATCAGACATGACATTTTTTAGATGGAATTATTCAAGACTATTTTCATGGCAATCATGAAAAAAAAACAAAGAAATAAACTAACAAAAATAAAAACATTCTGAACATCTTTTTTTTTTTTTTTTTTTTTTTTTTTTTTTTTTTTTTTTTTTTGGTACCGGCGATTGACCTTGGGTCCTTGAGCTTGCAAGGCAGGCCACCGAACCGCTGAGCTAACTCCCCAGCATGAACATGTATCTTATCAAATCTCTAAATCTTCCTACTAACCTAAAGGAAATGCCAAGAAAAGAATATTGCAAGTAATAACAGGAAAATGGAATCAGTAAATTTGAGAATATGGTAGAGATGCTCTGAGTAATTCTGAGTCATTTAAAGTATAAAAAATTAAGTGTAAAAAAAAGTAGAGAGAAAAAGGACATATGCACTAAAAATGAGTAGATATAACTAATTATAACATACAAACTTTATTTTGATATGGATTAAACAAATAACATAAAAATGTATGAAATAATCTAGAAAATTTAAACGTACTGAGTATTTAAAAATAGTAAGGAGGAAGTAATTTTTCAGTATCATAGTAGTGTTGTAAAATGTCTTGTTACACATGCTGTTTAAAATATTATTGAATAAAATGATATTATGTCTGAGAGTCAGCAATCTGCATACAGGGAGAAGAAAAAAGTAAGTATAAGCATTAAATAAGATTTGTCAGGAATTGACCATTCATAAAGCTGGTAATGAGTACACAAAGATTTATTTTACAGTTCCCTCTGCTTTTCTATATATTCGGTACTTTATGTAATATTACACTTTAAAGAGAAAATTATTTCTGTTGCTTCTTGGGAACATACTCTCTGTTACTCAACTTTCTGTCACTGTCACTAAATATGAGATAAATAAACTTACAGGAGGAAAGGTTTATTTTAGCTCACGGTTTCAGAAATTTCAGTCCATGGTTCATTCTCCACATTACTTCAGGCCTGTGGTAGTATAGTACATGGTGGCTGAATATGTGGGCACAGAGGCTGCTCACCTCATGGTGACTGCAAAGCAAAGAAAGAGAGGAAGGGGCAGGGTTTCACGAGCTCCTTCAAGGGATTCCCTAATGACCTAACTTTCTTACATCCACTAAGCCTCACCTCCTAAAAGTTCCATGACTTGTAGTCACACAGATTCATAGTCAAGCTTTACCATGTAACAAGCTGGAGGGCATATAAGATCCAAATCTCTTTCCATGTTCTATCACTGAATTGCTGAATTTAATATTAGAGCTACCTGCACACATAGGCTTTGCTGCTTTGGTACCTTGCTTAACAAGACTGACTACTAGTACTATAAACACACATATAGCAATGCCAATATCAAATGTCAAATAATTAATGAACCACAGAAATGAACCAAATGAATGAGACTAACCAAGCTGAAAAAGGCAAAGAAGCTCAGCCAGAAAAAAAAGACATAGAAATCGGATAGGAAGGAAAATCATCTCTACTTGCAAGTGATTTTATTTTATATGTAGAAAATTGTAAAATTTCGACATACTCTAAAAAGAAGAATTTGTAAGAGCTTCAGAACAGATTTAGTGAACTTGCAGGAGACAGAATCAAGTATGTATTTGTGAATTAACAGTGAACAATATGACAAAGTAAGAAAATAATTTCTCTCACAGTAGAATAAAAGAGAAAAAACTTGAAATAATGTAAACAATATTATAAAAAACTTGTACACTGGAAATATTTATAGATTAGAAGACATAATATTATTAAAATGTCCATACTACCAAAAGTGGACCACAGATTTAATTAAATCCCCATAAAAATCCAAATGGTATATTTTTTCAGTAACAGAAAACTTCACCCCAAGATTTGTATGAATTCTTAAGGGACCCACAAAACAACTTTGATATAGAACAAAGCCAAAGGGCTCTTAGATCTTGATTTAAAAATATACTGTGAAGTTATAATCATATAAATAAGGTATTATTGGTGCAAAGTCAAATACATCAATGAGATAGATTAGAGAGCCCTCAAATGAACCGCTATTGCATGGTCAAATGATTATAATAAGGCTGCCAAGATTACTCAATAGAGAAAGAATAATCTCTTTAAGAAACGGTGTAGAGAAAACTGGATACCTATCTCCTGGCAAAGGAAGAAGTTGAAATCTTATCCTATATAACATCCACAATTTTGATTCAAAGTGGATTAAAAGTTAAAGCAGAAGCCCTAAAACTATAAAGTGCCCTCCAAAAAATTTTAAGGGAAAATCTTCATGTTGGACTTGGAAATGAATTGTTAGGTGTGAACCAAACAGGGCAAAAATAGACAATTCAAATTATATTAATTTAAAAACTTTTGTGTATTGGGCTGGGGATTTAGCTCAGTGGTGCTGCTGCCTGCCTTGTAAGCACAAGGTCCCAAGTTCAATCCCTGGTACCACCCCCCACAAAAAAACCCCGAAACAAAAACAAGCAAAACAAAACCCACTTTTGTATATTAAATGACACAACAGTTGAAAAGGTAGAATGGGGAAAAAAAAACCTGTGAATCATAGATCCGATAATGAGTTAATATTCTAAATAGATAGAGAACTCCTACATTTCAACAACAACAACAACAAAAAGAATCTAAAATTTGATTAAAAATGAGCAAAATAATTTAACAGATATCTCTTCAAAAACCATATATAATTGGACAACATAATTATGAAAAGATGATTAAGTAGTAATCAGAGAATAGCAATCAAAACTGGAATGGGATATTTCCTCCTACACATTATTATAGCTACTATCATAAAAACAGAAAATCATAAGTGTTGGTGAGCATATGCATAGACTTGACCCTTTGTCCAAATAGTAAATGTGGTGTCCACTCTGGAAAACAGTATGATAATTCCACAAAAATGTAGAGAAAATCTCTCACATGATTCCAACTCCTATTTGTAGATTGATGGGAGAACAGACAGTGGTTCTCAAGGAATTATTTGGTTTTCATGTTCATAGCAACACTATTTGTAATAATAAGCAATGGAAGCAAGCCAGATATTCATGCATAGATGAGCAGATAAGGAAGGTGTGGCATGTACAATGCTATATTATTCAGCGTTAGAAAGGAGGGAAATTCTGTCAGAGAATAGAACATAAATGAACCTTGGAGGCATTTTTCTATGTGGACTAAACCAGTCAAAAAAAAAATACTGCAGAGGAGAAAAAGACAAATACTGTATGATCACACCATGTATGAAGTGTGTAAAGTGCTTGAGCTCTGAGAAAAGGAAAGAATGGTGTTTACTAGTGGTTTGTGGAAGAAGAAATAGAGGAGTTGATGTTTAATGAAATATCGAGTGTCAGATTTGCATGATAAAAAATATGTGCATCTGTTTCCAATCAATGTGAATTGTTTAATACTACTAAACTATAAACTTAGAAATGGTTAATGGCAAACTTTATGTTATGCAGATTTTATTGTAAAAACAAATTTGAGTATGATGTTAAAATATTGATATTTCTGATGAAGTAGGCTGATTAAGCTAAAATATATTGTAATAAAATACCAAAAATAAGCTGTTCCACGGAAGGTTCTCACATGGGTATGTTTTCTTTTTCTTTCTTTCTTTTCTTTCTTTTTTTTTTTTTTTTTTTTT
>NW_022900918.1:27490417-27510270 GCF_012274545.1 Fukomys damarensis | reverse complement strand
TTTTTTTTTTTTTTTTTTTTTTTTTTTTTTTTTTTTTTTTTTTTTTTTTTGGTACCAGGAATCGAACTCGGGTCCTTGTGCTTTTGAGGCAGGCACTGGAACCACTGAGCCAAATCCCCAGCACCCATTTTCTATTTGTAAATGGTGAAATGATGTGGTTCACATATTTTTGAGAAATTCTGCATACCATATTGTACTCGATACGTACGGCGTGACTGGAATTAGTAAAATTAGTTGTGTGTAATGTGCTGGTGAGGGCTGGGATTTAGCTCAGTGGTTCCACCGTCTGCCTTGCGAGCTCAAGGTTCCCAGTTCAATCCCTGGTACAAAAAAACAAAACAAAACAAAAAACAACAACAACTAAAACCTATAAAACAAGTATTTGGGTGAACATAATATTTGGGGATTCAAACATATTAAAGACTAAGCAATTAGTAAGTTACAGCATTCTGGTTCCAAGTGAGACAAGAGAACACCCAGTGTCCATAAATCGGAGCCAGTATTTCTGGCGTGAATGACACGTGAAAGCCCATTCTTGCCTATTTCAGTGAAGAAGCTTCATCTTTTATGCCAATACGATTAAAAGAAAGCAAATCTTCAGCAAAGAAGAAAATAGGACATTTTTGCAGTGACATGTAGTCTGGATAGTTTTATCCAAAGGTATTTTGAGTGGAGTTTGGAAGGAGTACAAAAAGAAGATTACTAAGAAGATGTGTGGAATGATTTGGGTTATGGATAATCAGGCAAATATTTAATAACTTTGACTGCCCTTTTGACTTACTAAAAAGGGTTTCTGTCTTTGAGAGGTATCATAAATGTAACTTATACACAATACACATCTATTCTTACAGCCTCAAATATCGCAGTTACTGTGTTGGGAGAGTTATTACCACAGTGCCAATACCAACAAGGAGTGCCCGGCTTCGTGCATTGCTTCACCTGGTTGAAGAGCATTTGTCGAGTGTTTGTTTAAGTCACCACTGGTCTCCCATTCTGCAAATGCTGTGTGTCAAACAGTTTTGACTCATATTTAAAAACAATTGTGAAAATGATGGTGACAGGATTGCCAAGAAGGAGTATGGTGCTAGATTTAAACTTCAAGTTTGATGGCACCTAGTGCTCTTTTGCTACTTTTGGATTATTGTAAAAACATTTCTTTATCATACAGAATTGATAAGTAATGTGATACTTGAAATCTGATATTTAGATACTGCATTTTTTAGTTTTAGGATTTGCATTTTATGGACACTTATAGCCTGTGAAATTCCTCATCTTTTTGTATATTTTCTACAGCTTTTCTTTATGGGTTTGGACATGTTAATCACAGCCACTTAAAAAAAAAAACTTGTCAGACATCTATTATATGAAGATCATCTGTGGGTCTATTTATGTTGCCTTTTTAAACAATATGGGATTCTAGTCATATGCTTCAGTCTTTTCATGTGTCAATTAGGTTTCTTGAAAATGAAAATAGTAGATGCACCAGCTGAAATTCCTCTCTAGGGAGCACGTTCATCGGGCACGATTAGCAAATAAGGTGATAGCAGATCCCCTTAAGCCATTCAGGAAGGAGGCCGAGTAGATCCAGGGTTCTGACCCCGTGAAGGGCCACAATACCTCTGGCTTCTTACCATCCTCCAGAGCTTCCCTTCGAAGACTGGTCGATTGTCCATGCTTCCTCCTTCAGGCAGGTTTGCACCCTGCTATTTGTCTCTTGAGACTGCACTGATTTTCAGAGGCTTTGTTCCTAAATTTTAAACACTTCCTATACCTTGTACAGTCCAATAATATATCAAATATCTTCAAGAAAATTTGTCTTTGCGATTTCTCTCCCCTCAGTGGTACATCTCTGCGGCTGCAAGCCCGGAATCTCCTTCTGCTTTTTGACCTTTAATGGGCAAATGCGTCTTCAAGTAACAGGCAAAAAAGTAGCTGTGTAACTCAGCTTATCTTTTCGAGATCTTCCTATTTCGGCAGTCAGACTCTCCCCAGTTTCCCCTACCTCAGCTGCTTTCTGCTGCCTTCTAATCGATGATTTGTGTTTGTTCTTTGGTTTCTAGTACTTTTTGGGTGGGGATGTGGTTCTCTACTTACAACTCCACTCTACAGTGGAAGGGAGCATACGGGCCACTTACATGATGCTCAACACTGATTATATGAGTTTTATAAATATATTTAAAAACCTTAAGTTGGATGCATACTGTAATACAAAATATCATGCTTTATGTAACTCTTAAATCTCTAATTCTTATATTGAAGGACATCATTTCCATGACAACTAACCTGCATTTTGCCCTTGATTGGTTTAATAGCTGTCTAGGAGACAAGACAAGCCAATTTAGGGGTGATTCTGCTGTGTTGCAGAAGTGCGACCCCGGGCACTGTGTCTGTTCCCCGGCCCCTTCCTCTCAGCTCCTCCCTCTTTTCACTCCCTGGTAGCCCTGAACTAAATGGCTCAGCCATGCCTTTCCACCTAGATTTCTTTTCTGGAGTCAGCTATCCATAGACTGAAATCTCTGAAATGATGAGCAGAATGAAACATTTCTTCCTTTCAGTGGCAGGTTTTGGGTATCTGTTCCAGCAACTTCAAAAATGACTAACACAGTATGGAGGCATAAATGCATGCTTGTTTTAGAGAGATCACACAAAAAGACCCAAACTTACTAGAGTATTGCCTTTCTGAGTAGCTGAACATAACACAAAGCTACTATAACCCAACATGTATGTGGTTGTCATGAACAAAGAGACAAGTAATAGAGAATATGGACATCAGAAATAAATACCCATATTTTTAAACAGTTTAATAACTACAAAATATACTTGAAGGTAGTTAAAATGAATTGCATTTTAAAATGACTAGTCCTGGAACAATTGGCTATCCATCTGGAAGAAAATAAATTTGGATCCCAATCTTGCTAAATATTTAGAAACAAATTTTAGATGGAATACACATTTAAATGAAAAATATAAACAATTAATACCCTTGGAAGATAAGATAAAATCTAGTGATGAAAAGGACAGTATTGAATAAACTCAAAATAAGCAGCTCTCTAAGAATCTGTTCTATATGAGGGAGGACACAAAAATTAAAAAAAATTATATGGCAAGTTATAATAAGCTAAGATTGTAGACAAAAAATAGTTTTGGAAAAAAATTCAGTACAGTGCAGAGAAAAAAATGATAAAATAAAAACTATTGCTCCAACTGACTAAAGCACAGACCAGTGCTCAATTTTTTTACAAAGGAACAAAGGAAAACCAATGGGAAATTAATGTGAATGCATTCCCAGATGTTACATGATAAGCTAAATGATAAAAATGCACAAATTCGGTCTAATTTTAAAATTAAAATTACAGTGGTGTAACATTTTAAACCAATAAGTCTTTCAATTAATTAAAATGTGCACAAGATATACACATTGCTTTTGGGATGGCTGTTGGAAGTATTTACTTGTTAAAATCAATTATGTTAAATTATATGTTAATTTGGTTAATTATATAAATCAACTCTCCAAATATTAAACATTGATTATAAATTATTTATGAATTAATTTTAAGTATTCTATTAGAAATAGAATGGCCAAAAAATAAAATTCTATACCCAAGGATGTTCAAACATTACAGTGAATAGGAGTCAATCAGATTATTTTGAAATGATTCCATAAGTAATTTCTGTTGTCACTCTCTGTCTCTCCCCCTCTCCCTCTCTCTCTCTCTCTCTCTCTCTCTCTCTCTCTCTGTACTGATTGAATTTAAAGTTTTTTCATTGGGCTTCATCTCAGTCCTAATTTTAAAATTTTATTTTATTTTATTTATTTATCTTTTGGTACCGCGGATTGAACTCGGGTCCTTGAGCTTGCAAGGCAGGCCGCCTAACCGCTGAGCTAAATCCCTGGACCCTAATTTTAAAATTTTAAGACTGGGCTTACAGGTGTGTACTGCCACACCTAGCTACATCTTCGTTTCAATAAAGCAAAAAAATGTTATTTATTGATTTTGGATATTATTATTATTATTGGAGATTTTAAAATATATGAAGAATAACTTACCTTAGTGGAGGAAGAGAATAGAGTAAGAGGAAAGATGGAGTATCCAAGTAAAAAAATAAATATTAAAATTATAATACAACAAACATTTATTATAATATTTATGATGAATTTGTATAAACTGTGTTAATGTACATATATTTATAAAACTTATTAAAAATAATGATATCTTTGGAGTTTAAATAAGTTATTCATGCAAAAGATATAAATTTGATAGGTACAATAATAAAACAAATTATATGTCAGTGATTATCTGAGATACTAATTTGGTGACTGAAATTTGAAACTTGAATTCTCAGTTAACAATTAAGATGCTTTTCTCAGTTTTATAAAGCAAGATCCAACAGCTAAGAAATTGAGAATTAAGACTTTCTCTTATTCTCTGTTCTTAGTCATGACTCATCAACATAGTTGATTTAAAAATCTAAGAGAAGTGAATGTACACAAGAAAGACTCCCTACTTTTGTTTTGAATGGTAAGTTATATTTCTGTCAGTGTTCACAGAACTAGCTTTTGAATATAACCCTGGAAGGTTGGAACTGTAGGATAGTCTACTTCACTTTTCAGAATGAGAAATTAGATCCCTCAATATATATCCAGTACATAAGTCACACATGTGTAAATACTGAATAATTTCTCTGGTGTGAAAAACTATAATGGTACATAAGATCCTAATGATATAATTGGCAATGTGAAATAGGAAGAAAACGGCTAAAGGTGTAGGGAAGTGGGAAGGGTAGGGGGAAAGGGAATAAGGGAAAAGGAAAATAATGAGAAAATGAAAAAATGGTAATAAAGTATTTATAAATAGGGAAGGAAGGAAGGGGTGCAGGGAGGGCAGGGGTAAAGGGAAAAAAAATGAGAACCAAGACCTGTCATGTAAAGGTACAGTATCCCAATGATGAATGTAACTATACTGTACACCTAAAATGTACCAATAAACCCAATGAGAAAAAAACAAAATAAAATTGTTAATCATTGCAAAAAATAAAAATAAATTAGATACCTATTATCTTATTATACATTTTCTCTAAAATATTGGTCAGGTTTCTTTATTATGATTTGGAATTTAGGTTCCCTCAGACCAATATTGTATATGGGAGTATGGATATTAAGTGTTAGAAAAGTGTTTGGTCTCTGATACCCTCTACACTCTGAAGCAACATAATAGAAATGTCATTGAATTTTTGAAATTTTTGAAATTTTCATGCCTTGTGACCTATGAGAAAGTAGTTGATTATAGACTGACTTTATGGTTTCTATACAGATATGTGTTATAGGTGCTTATGAATATCCTTTCCTTTCATGCCACTTTGGACATCAGGATTAGTAGAAACAATTTTTGGACTAATCATATAACAGTATTCATTGGGCTAAATAACTCAGAACTTCAATTTCCCCTTAAAAATTGTATAAATTGCCATTTGATTATATTTTGGGGCAAAGTGTATAAAACTTTTATCCTACCATTGATGTAGAGAATGAAAAATAAGAATCCTCTTGTGAGTAAATGACAATATAATCCAATGAACTAGGAATTATCATAACAAACAAACTGCTTTTTCACTTATTAACCAACAGGAAGTGAAGTCTTTCTGTCCCACCTCTCAATAAATCACTGACTCTTGGCAATTTTATTTTATGGCTGTTGAATCCATACATACCTTGTAAATTCCCTGGCCACTCCCCTAATCTAGACTTTTATTGATGTTTTCCTGATTTCTGAGTTGAAGTTTAAAAATTCAAATCAGATTTTATTGTTCTGCTACTTAATATCCTGTGGTTTTTATTTATCATTTTACACGATATTTACTCCTTCATGTACCTTCCAAAGCTCTGTGTATTTGTCATCTTACCTATGGCTGGGACAAAATATCTGTTACACTTAAAGCAGAGAGGTTTAATGTGGCTCAGTTTTGGGGGATTCATTTCATAGCCATCTGGTTCCAAGGCAGAAATGATACGGCATGTGGAAGCTACGATAAAGGAAAGCTAGTTACTTCATGGCAGCCAGGAAGCAAAGACAGAAAGCAGGATCTAGGGAGGGAGAGATACGCTCAAAAGACAAGGACTCTGCCAACCAGATATGACCACCTAATAACGCATCTAGCTGTGCGTAAAATGCATGATCTGATCACCTTCCACCTCTGAACACATGAGAATTTTGGGGGACACATTGGATTTAATCGTTTTAGATATAAATCACAATAGTCTGTGATCAAATTTTGCCCATTATGAATGGCATAAAAATACTCCCCAACAACCTCACTTGTTCAGGGCGGGGGTATAATGGCAACTAATGCTGAAGAAATGGGGTCATCACTGTGACTATACCTGACCATATGGTTACAAGACTTGGCAAATGGTTTTAAGGATGAGTTTGAAAAAATTTTGGAGGACTGAGCTGAGTAAACTTGGAATACTATAAGCACAACTTGGTGGAAGATTTGGGTGATTGCTTAGGCCTGAGTGCTGATAGATATGTGGACAATAAAACTGCTCATGAGGTTTCACTTGATGTCAAAGGTTCTATTGATGATTGGATTAGGGGCCATTTGTGTTACGTACTGGCAAAGAATTGTCTTCATTTTTTCCATGTCCTACAACTTTATGTGTATCTGAATTTAAGGGTAATAGACTGTTGTGTCTAGTATGGAGGATACTTCAGGGCAGCACAACATTTAGGGTGTGGCAAGGGTGTTGCTGGTTAATTTTTAGAAGGATTTACAGGCTAAATTTATAGAATGAGAGGTCAAGTACTTTACATCAGGAGGCAAGAAAAAGATGCCTCAAGTGCATCTCAGGAATTTGTCAGACCCCACCCATCGCAGGATCAAGGGTGATGAAGCATAAATACCTTGACAGATTTTGCTTTGACCTGTGAATTGCATGGCATCCTGTTCACACCAGCCACCTAGGGAAGTATTTTCCCCACTCCACTTTGATGCAGGCACTCAGATGTCCTTCCAGCTGTGTTCCAAGGGAGACCAGCTACTGTTCATAGCAGTCACAGACATTAACGTTGTTGGTTTGATGCTGGTTTTGCGGGCATGCAGAATGCAAAATTTGCAAGAGTTGTGGAGACATCAGATACACTGGAAGATCTAGGAGTCCATGAAATGTGGTGAGATCAGAGGTCCTACTGCGAGCCCCTGAGCCAATGTTGCATGAAGCTGTGTGAGTGAGGTTGAAGCCATGGTAGAAAACACACGAAGTTGGAGACCCCAGAAACATGGAATTTTTGCCAAGGAAACCTGCAGACAGTGAACTGACCAGTTCTAGAGAGAAGGCATGTGGGGTGCATTCAGCAAGGCCACAGGGCCCAGACTACCCAAGCCCTTTGGGGCTTGCATCCCATTGTCCTCATGACCAGACATGGAGCTATGAGCTGCTACTGGATTTAATGATTGTGCATGTAGTGTTGGTGTTGTTTTGGTCTAATTCTTTTCTGTCCCCTACTCCTCCCATTTCTCTGTTCAATTTTCTGTTGACATCATAGAGTTTATTGTTTGTTTTTGTTATTACAGGGGATCACAAATGTAAATAAATTTGTCTCAGAAGAGACTCTGGACTTGAAATCTGAGACCTAATGGATCTGTTGAGATTTTAGCAACTCTTGGACAGAATGCATTTTTCATGAGACAGATATGAGCCTTTGAGAGTCAGGAGAAAAATATTACACTTCAGATATAAAACGGTCTTCAGAAGACTCTTGTGTTCAGGGCTTTTAGAAAGTGATTAGCTCATGGGACACTAATTTCATCAATAGAGTAATCCATTAGTGATTTCACAGCTCAGTGTGCTATTAGGAGTTAAAGACTGTTTGGCAGATGTAGGTTAAGGAATGACTTTGAAGAGTATAACATTTTTTCTGGCTCTATCTTTGCCTCTCTGCCTCCTGGCTGCTATAGGATGAACAGCTTTCATTTATCATTTGGTTCTGCCATGATCTGTCTGTCTTGGATTCAGCTGACCACAAGCTGGAACCTTTGAAGCCATGGTCCCGAATGAAATTTCCCTCCGCCAGTTTGTGTGTGTCATGCATTTTGTTCTAGGAACAGAGAGGGATCAGATACACTGCCTCTGTCTTGGCTTTACCTCTTCCTCCTATAGATATATTTCCTTTGATTACACGCAAGTTTTACAGCTGTATACTATTCCTTGTGTTAGGAACAGCCTTTACCTTCTGTGTCATCTCTTTTACTTACTTGTGAGATTGTCTCTGGTCTCTTTAACTAGCTTAGCATTTTCTGCAATAATAACCTATACAGCTGTATATTTTGTAACAAGCATTACAATCAAATACTAATCATACTGGATTGTAAATATGTGAATAGTGACTGCAATAGTTCCAACACTGAATTCAAGATGTTTTTATTTTTTGTTTGTTGTATCCCACAATTTATCAATAAAAAATCATTGACATTCATTAAGAAAATATGAATTAATGAGTAAGAGGATAAAATATAAGCATCTTATATATTTATGTGAGTTTTCTAGAATCTATTGCAAACAGGTGATATGATTACTTGGCCTTTGTTCCCAATATTTTGAGCTTCTATATGATTTTTTGAATGTTTGTTCAGTTGTCATGTTGTTGCCATACATGGTACCTCCTGATAGGTTCTATTCACCCTATAGCACTAGTCACAGAGTTTCTAGCAATTCTTTCTGGATTTGGTAGTGGTCAAAGCAATAGTATTTTTAAGCAATTGGTTTGCTTTTGCTCACATAAATGTTTTGTGAAACATACAAGTAAGTGATCTAGTTTCACCCTTTCTGTTGGCTTCTCAGAAGCTCAAACTCAAATATCTATATCCCTCAAAGACTACAAGTTTAAAACATTATTCTATATTGACCCAAACCACAATTTAAATTATTGGTTGCCTCTACTTTATTGTTAAGTGTATCTCATTGTGTTCTGAAAAGCACCTTGAATGCCACACATCAAGAGAAGTTTGGATTGATGTGAATGAGCAAGAGATAGAGTTCGGTTATACAAAGAGGCTTGAGAAAACACAGAAATGTGTAGAACTTCTCAGCTGTGGTAAGAAGTATGAACTTTACACAGGATGAAAATGACTAAATTTAAAAACTGAGCAAGAAGCTACTGTATTCCAAGATTTGTGATAGCTGCAGTCTGTTAGAGATTATTATGAAGTGAAAAATAAAATAGAAATCAAGTAAAATATTTTTATTTCTGTTCTCCAAAGCAAATCCATTAAATAATTGATGGGAAAATTACTTTACTCAGTGGGTAGTTTGTGTTCTATTTTGTTCTGACATCTTTGCTGATGCTCACACAAATGCCGGCCACAAGATGAGTTGCTTAAGAAATACAATGCAGACAAATGTTGAATTGATCCTTAATAATTCACAGCCAGAGTTAACTCTGAATATATTAATGCTTTAAGGGTGTATGTAACCAAGTTAGATAAATAAGTATAAATGATATCTTCCTATAATTCCTTTTAATTTTGGTTTTGTTGTCTTAGGCATCATTACAGCTATTTTAGCATTGTCTGAACACGGTACACACTTACAATATGGTACACACTTACAATATGGTATTTGTTACATTACATTTTTCATGGCCTCCTTCTCTTCATTTAAAAAATACAGAGAGAGCTCGATCCTGTGAAAGAGTGCTTCAGTAATATACATAGTCGTTTGATGCATTACCTGGACAGTGATTGATATTTCAAAGGTCAATAAGAATTTTATTCTACTTCAAGTCTAAAAATGCATTCATAATTACTTTGAGGTTGTAAACTCTAAAGGTAATTAGCTGATGCAACCTTTGGCCACTTTACCTGGCCAAATGGAGGAAACAGTTACCAATGGGAGAGACATCAACAAGCAGCAAGAATGCAGTCATAGAAATATGGAGCGCTCAGGTGATAACACCAGAGTTCCTGGATCCAGAGAAACTATTTCTGTAGTCAGAGATGGTTGTGGACTTTCAGTTATACAGAATCAATAAATTCCTTATTTGCTTTGACTGTTCTTGTGTTACTTGTAACTCTAAGAGTCAGGGGTATTACAGTCTTCGCCTCTAGTTCTGTGGATTTTCCATCAAAGACTGCTACTAAAGCCATTTAAAAATTAAACAAGCATCTAAAAACTTCCAGTCATCCCTCTCCTTTCTTATCATGCAAAGGTAAATAAGAGGAGGGGTTTAACTGTATGAAGTGCACAATCTAAAGATGGGAGTAATTTTGTGATATAAGTATTGTGGCATTAAGGCAAATTTGAACTAGCTATTTTGTAAATAAATCTCAAAACATGTATGTTCCACATAAGAAAAATTGAAAAGCGTCATGAAAAGATTCATGATTTATTACAGTAGATCTATTTAAATATAAGAAATGATTTTCCCTACTTTGGAATAATTAAAAACTGTTGTGCATTTAATACACAGTAACAGGAGTTTGATATTACCTTTTTTTTACTGATCCAAGCCAAACTGAGCCATGAATATGACTTTGTGTAATTTTCTCACTGGGATCATTTCCTGGTGTTATTTGCTAACATGAAATCTTTCTGAAAGTAAGCTTTCACCAACCAAATGAGGCTTACATAAAGTTCTAAACCCAGAGCAAATAAGTAACTGTTCTCAGAACATTTTCTTTGGATTTATAATCAAACAGATCTATGTTCAAACAGCCGAGTACTACTGCTCTGTAACAGAAAACTCTTACTTAAAAGTAAAGAAGACAGGTTTCTTTCCCCAAGTTAAATATATTCTACTTTTCTGATAGAGCTCTTTTTCAATTTACTCTTATAAAAATTAGCTGTGTTTTAAAATTATTTACTGCTGATGCTTGGGGAATTCAAATGTTTTCCTGTTTCATAGTCCAAGAACATGTATAATATCTGCGCACTGATATTTTTGCCTAT
This sequence comes from Fukomys damarensis, assembly GCF_012274545.1. Classification (NCBI taxonomy): domain Eukaryota; kingdom Metazoa; phylum Chordata; class Mammalia; order Rodentia; family Bathyergidae; genus Fukomys; species Fukomys damarensis. Next base: position 27,499,325 of record NW_022900918.1, on the reverse strand, counting down.
TTGCTAAGATGTTAAGGGTGGCTAGAAAGAAATTGTGTTTAAAAAGTGGCTTGTTATAATTATCAGTAAATAAAACTCCATTATACTAATCGTGTATAGTATTAAAAAATCTCAGTGTCATAAACACATAGTTAAATATCAACTTGGATTTCTGGCTATGACTTATTCTCATTATTATTCTGGATATAAACTAGATATAAAAGCAATTCAGAACTCTTGTGTGACTCCTCTAGGTTACTGTTTCTAGAACATTCTTTAACTTCTGGTCTTTGGAGGGTCGCAGTATAGACTGAGGTGTGAGTTATGACTGGAGAGTCATGAGACCCAAGCTTCTGTACCCTCTGATAGGAAAAATCTAGAATGCATAAGGATACCATGAAGTGAATTTCATTAGATTGAACCAAAAAATGTTAACTTGTATCAGAAGCAAGCCATAAAATAACTTAAAATTTGAAAACTAATAAAACAGGAAGATTTTCTACTACGCACACTGAAAATTCTGTAAGTAGGAAAAAAAAAACACCTTAGTATTTAGTGATCATTTTACTAATTGCCTTTTATAGTTTCCCCCAATATTCTTTTTATTTGTTTAAAAGATATAATATATGAAATAGAAACAGAGAACAGAGACTTGATTCTAATAAGAGACAACTATAAGGGGTGTAAGAAGCTAAAACACTGAACACATTATATCTAGATTTTTGTTTTTGAATGCATTTTATGTATAATTTCTTAAAGACATTTAGTTCTAGATGACAATGGATGAGAATATTATGAAATTAAATTTTCCTACTAAAAATTGTATTCTATTTTAACTAATAGAAGATAAGACCTGAGGGGTTAGTCACATGCATTTTGCTCTGCAGAAACTATATCCTTGCAAAACAAAGTATGATAATGAACTTTGAATTTTAGTTCATGTTAATATTCATCAAATTTAGAATAACATAAACAAATATTTAACTACTCCTGCTGTCAGTCTGACCATCTTTTGAAGAAGAAGTGTGTCTTAACTTGAAATAGTATTTTACAGTACTTGTTTGACTCTGCACCTTTATGGCAATAACTTAGCATAGCTTAACAACTTCCTTTTCCAGAAATACTTTTCTCCTACATTCAATTCCTAAATAAAATAATTTCTGTTTCCAAAATATGTGTCCTAGTGATTCTCTTTTAGTCTTCTGGATGTAGATTGTGGGGTACTCACGAATATTTACAGTTGCCAGTGTCCTTGACTTCTGTGCCTGGTCTAGATTACATCTGTTTCTGTTCCTGCCTTAGTATTTGGAAGTAGTCCTGGGCAGTATATGTGCCCTACTGAATGACTCCGCAGAATGTGTCTCAACTTGACACCATGCTTGTGAAATTTCAGTAGCCATCTTTGAGTGTGAGCTGGAGTTCTCTGCTCATGTTCATAAAATTCTAGCCAGAGCGCTAGGGTCCTCCTGATAGTCTGTTGGACTCAAGCTACTTTCCTAGGTGTATTGTTGTGCTCCACCAATGGTACTCAAAAGACAAATGGAGGTCCTGGTGTTCCAAGGTGATCCACAGCTGCACTGGATTACTGTGATCTTTCTAAGTGTTTGACTGAGTCTATATCACATCAAATATACTGTGAACAAGTGCAAGATTCAGCCAGTTTGCCAGATGTTTTGCATACAATTGGGCAAACATGTCAATGTAGGATGAAACATCTGGAAGTTCCAAGTGTTTGGTAACTGACACCATGAAAGAAGACATTGGTGTGAATAACTAATTTAAAATAACTCATTGAAAACAAAGACATGTTTAACACCAAGCAGTCACAGTTCTGGAGTGCCCTAATATTTACACAATACAGGCTGAAATGTTTAAGTCTCACTGCTGTGCAGATGTACACAATGAAATGAGCAACTTCTTTATTTTGTCTGTTACCAACCTTTTCTTTCCTTTGAGCCCCCAGCAGCTGGTTAGAGAACAGAGTATGATGAAATGTCGAACCCATACTTATTTTTAACAGTCTTATGTGATGGAGGTCAGTTTCTTTTGCTTAAGAATACGCAGTCTTCCAAGTGTGAGCTCCTTTTGTTGCTTCTCCTAGGATTCATCTGTGTACGGCTTACTGGTGTCAACTTATGCAGTCTCAGAAAAGGGAAAGGGTTGAAGTCTCCAGATGAGGTAACTTGGAGTTCCCTCATGTTTCTTATGCGTCTTACAGCTGGACTTGATTAGTAGAACTTGAGCCTGCATCCTTTTCTCTCTCCCTTCTCTTCACGTTCAATTTCCACATCACACCTCCATCCCAGCCCCTTTTAACTTATCTGCTTAGGCTCTCATGAAGTTTAGTTCTACAGGTCTTCTCTGTAGCCTTTGTAAATATTGTAGAATCTGTAGTCACTTCCTGATCAGGGCTCTGAGGCACTGTAGCTTCTAACTTTGTGGTCAAAAAAGTGAGAGGATTTTAGAGAAGGAAGAAAAAATCGTTCCAGTGTTGTCCACAGCCCCAAAGTAATAGTCCAGATTGGTACAAATGAACACACAAAGCAGTCTCTTCCCATAGTCTCAAATTCCAATGGGGCTAGAGTTTTTCATTTCACCTCATGATTAACTCATTCTGCTGAAATATCTCCCTTGCTATGTCCCGACTTCAACTAGATAGTCCCTATCTTTGTGTCTCCTCATTTAACTCTATATGTTAGGTTGGAAATTTGTGGGGTTTTCTTATAGGTCAGACCCTCCTTCTACCAACCACGTGACTAATACCCATAGATATTTTTGCTACATGGGGGAAGAATTCTGAATCTAAATCATCCAGGATTAACCCCTGATAGGTTAAATGGTAGCCACAAGAATATAAGTTTTAAAAACTTCTTTTGGTTGTGCTGTCTGGAGTCAAAATCCTACTCTGAAGGGTTATTTACCAGTCACTGTTTCTCGTGCACTTCTCCGGTGTACCTCTCAGTCTGATTTCTGACCCCTTTCTTTCTCTCCCTACATGTATTTTTATGTATGAGACCCCATATTTATTAGATCCCACAAAGATTGTGTTCTAGTAACAAGCTTCACTAATAATAATTTTCAAAATCTGAAGGAAAATATTAAATAAATGTATGACATAAAAAGTCAGGGATTACTCCACCCAGTTTCCTTAAAAGTATTAATTGATAGGTAACAAGAAAATAATATTTGAAATATCTAGGACTAATATGCATTTGAATATTCCCAAATCTCTACAAAACAACAATAAAAAGTCAGCAAACCTTGTGGTACAATAGTAAATATGAAAAGTCCATAGATGACTAATTCAAGATAATACGGATACAAAAGAAGCAAATGAAAGTTGCTTAAACTCACTAGTAGTAAGAGAAATAAAACACACCAATGAAAAAGACTTTACATGAGTCATGCTGGTAAGAATGAAAGTGTAAGCAGGAAAATTAGCATACAGAAACCTTATAATTTGATAGAAAAGTTAAGAAAAAATGTACCTAATGACTCATAGATTATGTCCCTTGGGATGTATTCTAGAGAATCTTAAACATATGCAACATGTTATAGCAATTTTCTTTTGCAATAAAACAGATTACCACTATTTTTTTGGCTAAAAACAATACAGACTGATTGCTACAGTTTATGTTGTTCAGAAATGTGGGATTGTCTTAGTTGAGTGTTTTGCTTAGTGTTTCCCAAGACTTATTATGTTATTATAGACCTGTTGTCTTATTGGAGTCTCAATGTTCTTTTCTGAGCTCATGTGGTTTGTCAGCTAAAAATGAGAGATAGAACACAACTCCATGGGGTGGGCATGAGGGAAGTACTGTAATGTGGGCAAGAGAATGAATTTGGGAATAGCAAGGAACTGCAATCCAGGATATATGTGCCAGTGTTACCATTGACATTTCTGCTATTATGGTAAAAGGAAGCTTATAAAGATATGAAAAGTTCACGTAAGCTGTTTTGAAATGAACCTTCTTTTAAGAGCTAGTAATTACTCATAGGTAGTACTGGCTCTTGCTGGAAGATGTCTTTTAGAAATGATTTTTCTGAAATTTTTATGGTTTCAGAGAATCCTTGTGATAGTTCTTACTATAACCATATGTTGAGGAGAGGCAGGCCCTGCCTTTTGTTTGGGTTATACATAAGTGACTCCATTTCGGTGCTGAACACTTTTACAGGCTGTTACCAGAATTCCTTTCCTTACTGCTATAGAACACGTGGTAGCTTAGGTTTGCAAGGCCAGAGAAAGAACCGCTCTTAAGGACTTCCATCATAAGAAACTGATTTGAGACCTTAGCTACACATGTAAAATCCCTTTTTTTTTTCACCTTTACTTTACTCATATAATCTAATCACAGGAGTGAAATTCCATCACATGCATAGGTCCTACCCATACCAAGTGAAATAAATTCTAAAAGGATGTGAATTATTGAGGGCAATTCTAGAATTCTGTCTTCCGTAAGAATCTCCACTGAGCCAGGGCTGCATACCTACCTAGAGAGGCTGAGTAGGAGGATAGCAAGTTTAAGGCCAACCTCAGCACTAAAGAAGATTATGGAGACCTGGTTTCAATGTAAAAAAATAAAAGGTGGGGTAGGAAGTGCAGCTCAGTGCAAAGCACTGGGTTCCATCTTCAGTGCTGCAGTAAATAAAAAAAGAAAAAGAAAATTTTAAAATAGATCATTCTGTTGCATATTATTTATCAGGACATGGTATTGGGAGCACTCTCAAGGCACTGAGGAATGAACAGATTGAAAATGAAAGATGTATTCTAAAGACAAAATATTATTTTTAGAATCAAGAGTTCTAATGTGTTTACAATATGAAAACATGACACCAAGTAAAAGAGAAATAAAACAGAATAAACCTACAGCATAAATACCATTTATGGATATGATTCATATTGAAATGATACACATTTCATAATAGCGTAGACAAACAATGAAAGAATACTGATAAGCTTAGTTTAACAGGTGGGTATGGTGAGGAAAAAGCTAGAAGGGATGATTATGTTAAAAACATATGACCAATTAAATAAGTCCTGTATGAAATACTAATAGAACATTCTTATACTCTAGTATTCATGAATACATGTACTGTGTTAAACTCATGATAATATATAATTTCAGGTTTCACAGTTCATACAGCAATATATATTCAATATGATTTGGGCTATTTTGTTATTCTCCTGCTTGGCGGATGTGCCGGACAGGGTAAAGATAGTGTCCATCTATAGCCCACATTGTGTGTTGCATTAATAATATTAACATTGAGTTTATGTTTTCAAAAATATTTATGACACTAGTCTTTTGCTAAACGTGTATATTATAGGCCATCCCCGATTTATGGTACTACACTCTCTGACTTCACAATGATGCAAAAGCAATGGGCATTTAGTAGAGATTGTACTTCAAATTTTTAATTTTGATCTTCTCTTGGGCTGGTGACATGTGCTATGATATTCTTCAGCAGTCTTGGGCAGGCTCATTGAGCTGTAGCTCCCATCAGGCCCCATGATCACGAGAGGAGACACTGACACCCCACAATGGACAGGTGGGATGTTCAGTACTTTAGATGGGATCAATGCATTTTCAACTCAACATATTTTAATGCATTATAGGTTTATTGAGATGTAACTTCCGCATAAGTCAAGGAACATCTGTATATATACCTCTGTGTTGATTTTAACTTCTCATATGCATTTCAAGGATACTTTTGGTGTCTATAAAACTCCAATGTAAATTTATGTGCACCATAAATCATGAAAAATTCTACTGTGTTCATCACCCTTGATTGATGCCTTTTGACTTCATAGGAGGCTCAGAAAGAAAGGGGAATTAGACAGTGATTACATGTGGAGAAATGGTCTTCTCAGTAATAAGACTGCATACTGGGTCAGACATCATCAACACTAAAAGAACTTAAAATTCTCTGGAAGACATTATGGTACCCCAAGAGTAATTGTAGGCATAAATTATAGTTTTTTTCTGAGTTTATTTAATAGCACTTTCATGAGCTGCAATTTCATGTTTTTTTTCAGTTTTTATCTTTTATCAGTACGTGTTTGTAGTACATTATGATTACAGTCCTTATAAGGAGTTGGTCCATGTACATAACACAGCACAGTTCTTTTTTCATCCTTTTCCCCTCCCTTTTGATTTCCTAGTCTTATGTGACTTTTCTTAATAGGTTTACACAAAAATCATTACATTTTCTGTTTTACTGTGGACAAGAACTTAGTCAAAATTTGCTAACTAAAATATCCAGAAGATGTCATTTCTTTTTTATGCCATGAAATATGTTGGAATGTGTTAAGTATTAATTAATATTTTTTTCTTTCCCGATGAAGGTCATTTAGATCATTTACCTCAAGGAATGGGCCTCTCTCTCTGAACTATGGGTATACAGTATTGTGCTAGAAGATAACATTTTTTTGAAAGGAGTTTGCTATGGATAGCTAAAATAAGACAGATTCACTTTACTGACTCAGTAATAGATGTATTAGAAAACAACAGTTGGATTCATGTTGCCAGAGAATGGTGGCATTTATGATCTTTTCCTTCCTACTATTTTCCCTCCCACTCTCCACCTATTTAGCAGAAATATTTGAGCACTTCTGTGTTCCAACACACTAAGAATTATGGCTTTTATGTTTAGAGAGCCTACTTTTTAGATAACCATTCTCATGGTTTTCTTAGAGGAATTGGGAGTAGCGAAAGTGGATTGAGGGCTAGAAATAGCTATTAATGACTTCACAGAAAGTAAAATCACCAGAGGTTAATGTGAAAGGTGAGCCTGATAGAAATGTTCAGTTTAGGAATGCATCAAGCTTGCTGCACGGGGAAAATGTGAGTTTTCCTTGAAAGAGTTTTTTTATTGTTGTTTTGGTGTGTGTGTGTGTGTGTGAGTGTGTGTATAGAGAGAGAGAGAGAGAGAGGAGGATTGGACTGACTAGGGAGGTAGAGCTAAGATAGTGTAGACTGGTGAGAAGAGATAAGAGAAAGTCGAAACCAGAGGGGAAATTACAAGATTTGGAGCAAATAAATGAAGTTTTAGAGTATGGAATTTTATAACTTTAATTGAAAGATCAGGAAGAGGAAGCTAAGAGTATTATCTCCAGCCAACTGTAATGAAAGAAAGGGAGAATACCTTCAACATAGAAGGTATAGAGATGTTGGCAAAGCTTGATAAAAATTCAAAGCAAAATATCAACAGCAAAGGAAAAAGAGTAAAAAGTAGGGTAAGCCCAATATAGGGCTTGAAATTGACTTGGTAATGAATGATGTTATTGCTGGTTAGAGCAATATAAAGGAATTTAAGAAAAAAGTTTACATGTCTGTATTTCAGTAGTGTCTTATAGATGAGGATGTAGGATATTTTGAATATTTTTCTCACATAGATATGTCTATAATATATTGTGCTATTACTGTCATTACATTTCAGTACTGAGTTCTTTGTATAGTTCATCATTAGCTCTCACTGTACTTGTAAAATTACAGTGCTAATTGCTAAGCATTAATTATGATGTTATCAATATAAGTCTTTAAGTTTCAATGACATTTTGGCATAGCTCATGTATTTTAAAATGATTTTGTTTTAGTGTCCTTCCCTTTGTTGATGGTTGACCAGCACTAAATTGATATAATGAACATGGAAACCTGTTCCACGGTTTTAAATCCCTCTGGGATCATTTCTTTCTGTGGTCACTCAATCTTTAATATGTATTCATATTTTCACTACTACACTCTTTCTGCAAAAGAGGTAAATCCAAGTAATTACACTCATAGTTGTATTTGTATGGTTCGTTGTATTTTTCTAATTCATGTCTTCTGTAATATGTTAAAGAAAGTAGAAATTTATACAGATACTGTCATTTACAAAGAATACTTTATCTACACAGCTATCTAATAGAAGGGTTTGCTGAAACTATATTTCCTCTGTACCTGGCTCACGGGTTTTTATAGAAATACTTTAATCTTTCACAAGTTAAATGACAGGAATATTTTGAAATGACAGTTTAATTTGAAGATGGGAAAATACAATTGTGTTCATCCAGTGGTGACTTTTGTCTGTTTCCTGAATATGGTCACCTTCCATAAACTAGTAGAAGAAATACAAATTTAAGTGGCGATTAGGCGATATCTTCTGTGGTACTCTCATTACTTTTCATTTTTTTAAAAAAGACATAAATTTATTAACAAACATTCCAGCTTCCCCCTAAGTAATACTTTTTAATGAAGAAGATCATCATAGAGATTTCTGACTATCAGCTGAGCTGTTAAAATCCGAACTATGATCCATGAGTGCTGTATATTAATTTTAAAATTTCTACTTCCATAAGCCGCACAGCTTCTCTTTAGGAATTTCAAGGACTGCTGAGCTTTTTAATTATTAATTTATTCCTTCTCTGCAGGTAAAATGAAGGTATGTTACACTAGTAGATACTGTAATGGTCCTTCCTTGGAGGAACAACAGAGACATTTTTCCAAAGTCTCCTTTCATTTCCACCCACTTAGTTAATAATTCTACATTGGAGGGAAATTTAAAATCAGTTTGGAGTTGCGGTTATTCCCATTTCTATGGAGCTGCCTGTTCTTCATTTTAGCCATAAATATTGTGGTTGCTGTTCAGTGATAAGGGTAAAATATTTTCAAACCAGAAATTTAGGAGGCAGTATATTCGGAGTCAGAATTTCTGTGTTTGAGTCCAAAGTTCTACCACTTAGGAACTTCCCTATATTTCTGTGTATTCATCGTTAAAATGGGAATGATAACATTCTGCACCTCTCAAGTGCCCATGAGTAGATCAGTAAATGTATAAAAATTTTTCGCCCAATCATCCTACCCTCTCAGCCCTAAATAAAGTTGCTTAAGATAATAATTTTTCTTACTTTACAAATTTTACTTTTTTTTTTTTTTTTAATTAGGTTTTT
>NW_022900918.1:27477464-27489409 GCF_012274545.1 Fukomys damarensis | reverse complement strand
ACATCTGCATTTGTTTTTGTGTCTTCCAGTCTGTTCCATTGATCCTCAGGCCTATTTCTTTGCCAGTACCATGCTGTTTTTATCACAGTGGCTTTGTAGTATAGTTTCAAATTGGGAATTGTTACACCTGGTGCCATGTGACTGTTGCCTATAATGGCTTTTGCTATTCTAGGTCTCTTGTGGTTCCAAATGAATTTTTGGATTCTTTTTTCTAGTTCTGTGAAATATAGTGTTGGAATTTCAATTGGCATTGCATTGAATGTATATAGCAGTTTCGGTAGTATGGCCATTTTCACTATGTTGATTCTTCCTACCCAGGAGCAGGGGATATCTTTCCATTTTTTTATATCCTCTTCGATTTCTTTTTAATAATTTTCCAGATAAAATTTATTAAAATTAGTAGGGACCTACTTTGTCCATGTTCATGTACACTTATTTTCTATTTGTAATAATTTTTTAGTTGATTGTATTTACTGGAAAAAAAAATCACCACTGTGAGGCTATACGTATTTGTCCTAAGTGGAACTGATAGTGATTTGTTCTAGCTGTACGCCCTATGCAATTTCTGCAACCCACACTAGGATTATAGCTTCTTGGTAATAATGTACTCTCTTAAGAATGTCTATCTCAAATCCCAAGTTACTCTTTGACAATTTTCCCATTTCTTTAACTTATGGGCCTTCTTTGTAAGGTAATACAAACAAATCTTTGGTATACAATAAGATTATGTTTTATGAGCTCATGTCTAAATAAATTGCTGGAATAAGGGAATTAATTTTGTCACAGGAAAATATTGAAAGTGGTAGTTGGGCTCCCTGAAGAGCATAAAAATTGGTTGACAAAGAGAAACTTTTCATTTAAAGAAATAGCATGTGGCTATTTTATTCATACCCCTTCCCTCTTCTTCTAAATGAAACATGAGTTTGAGATTCAGCTCAGGGACACAAACATTATTTAAAAATATTGACATAAGAAAATGCATTCTTTGGCAAATGGTGAGAAAGGAACAGGGAGCTATTGAAAATAAAAATAAAAACAAAAACAAACCCAGGCCTGAAACTCCAGCTGCACCATTTTTGCGTGGTTGAGAAGAAGACTCCTGTGCCTCAGGCAGACTCTGCCCAGTCTTTGAGGCACAGCCAGGTGCTGCATATGACAGATGGGCCTGGGGACCATTTTTCAACTCACCAGGACAGTTGACAGTGTGTCGACCTGTGACAGATACCAACGACTATCAACTGACTCATCATGAAAGGAACTACCCACATAATTCTAATTTCACAAACTGTGAGAGAGAAGTCCTGGAAATACAGACAAAGCCTCTGCTTGGAGGCTCAGGAATCTTTTTTGACAAGTGCCAAAAGGGATATGCAGAATAAATTGTTTTCTTCTATTCATTCTTCATTCATCCATTTAATAAATGTAATTGCTGCCTGTGGAAACTGTATCAGTTGGTAGGAAGAATAACTAAAAGGGAGTGATTGCAAATGTAAGTGCTTTAGAAGTGGGAGCAGCAAACATGACATAGTAGGTGTGTGAGAGAACCCAATCTAGTGTACGGATGGGTGGAAGGGTCAAGACAGCCCTGGACTTAACATGGAAGATAACTTTTTGCCACAGATAGTCAAGTGCTGGCTTTATGAGCTAGTGCTTCTTTGTCTTAGGCATTCCTTTAACTTCAGTGTTTTCAGACTCTTTAGTGTAAAATACTACTACTAATAAAAATAATGAGGTTTATTCTGAGAATTAATATAATTCACCTACAGTGTTTAGAAAAAGGATATATATTTTAGCATATTTGTTTTGTTTTAAGCTCCAGCTCGAAATTGATAAAGAAGAAACGATGTTTTCTAGCAAAAGGATGAGTCTACAGAGAAAATTTCAGAGAAGAGAAAGCATAGTATATTTGGGGAAATTAAAACAATTCCCCATAGCAGTAACCCTAATTATGAGATGGGAAGAAGAGAAAGATGAAATTTGGAAGTTGAGGATGGTGAATATCAAGCACTGAAAGAATTTTAAAATCCAGCACACATTCAAAAGCTCTCTTTTGCATATTCTTTATGATCTTTGTTTGCAAGTGGGGATTTCTCCCAAAGTTAATGGGAGACAGATAAAGAAAGTCATTTAAGAGTAATAGGGGGATATTTGTCTCAAGTTATCATCACTCTCTTCTGAGCAATCAGAGTGGAGGAGGAAGAATAGTTTTCAAAGTAGAAAGATACCATTGAAGGATGATGATAGTCTAGTTTTAAGGGTGACATTGCAGGGGGAGGGCTCCCTGTCAGGTTTGAAACACATTTCCAAAGGTAAAGTTTTATGTTGGATTTGCCTGAATGTAGAGTTGAGGAATAAGCTGGCGTCTTTAATAGATGATTGGGAGACCAAAGGGTGATGGCAGTGTCCCTTGACTAAAATGCATTAAAAGATCAGGAGGATGGTGGGGGAACAGGGCATGACTTTGGTGCCCCATGTGATGAATGTTATGCCTTTGAAATAAAAAGAATGTGCCCTAGGCAGTTGTATGTACTGATTAGTTTCTCTGCAAAGACTTTGGATTGGGGATATCGATGAACTCAAAAATTATCACACTATGATGGAAATCATTTACATGGATGAGATATTCAAGAGAGAAGCAGAGAAGACAAAGTTTAGGACAAACTAAGAACTGTATTCTGAGCTGGGGAAGGTGTTGCACACTTGTAATCCCAGTACTCTGGAAGGCTGTGATAGGAGGATTCCAAGTACAAGTCCACATTGGGCAATTTAGGAAGATATTATCTCAAAATTGAAAAAAATAAAAAGCAATGAGGATGTTACTCAGTGTGAAGGTCTTGGATTCAGTCCCCCTTACTAGGAAAAAAAAAATAGTGTCCACTGAATTCATTCACAAGTAGCTCTGAAAAAATAATTATAAGCTAAATGACTCTTCCCTTACACCCAACAAAAAAGCAAATAATGGCATACCTCATGTTCTGAATTTTATTAAAACTCTTTTTCTTTGCCAACATACACTTAGCCAGGTAGACAACCCTGAAATGATAATACATACTCCCACAATTGCACAAAAATCCCTAGAAAAACATATGACTTAAATAAAAAAGTGCATGATTAAATAAAACTTTATTCACTGACAGTAATTTAGATACAGACTATTGGAGCCAAAAGCCGTTTTCCAGTTCATCTAATCAAACAGCCCCATTTTATTAATGAGGAAATTAAAGTTTAGCAAAGTTATGCCAAACTTATTTCTCTTTTATTCTTTATGCTCAACTTCCTCATTCCTTTTGAACGTGTGCTGCAGTTTAATAATTCTTTCAGTGCTTGTGATGTTCACATATAGAATCCTGAGTAAAAGTAATTTGAGTCAAGCCATTCTAAGCACATTAGAAGTTTTCTTGATATGAGAAAACATCATGTCTGTGTTTTAATGCCTTTACTATCATAGTTTTTAAATAAGATTAATTTTCTAATGACTTTTATGTTCAGCAGGAAAAAAAGCTATGAATACAGAAAGAGTTAAGGAAATTATTCTTAAAAGGAGAAAATGAAATATGAACAGGACCTCAGATACATAGGAGATATACGCTCAATGCAGTGGTCCTGTCTGCATAAGGTTTTAGTTTCCTTTCCTATGTTTGTATTTGTTTAGATGAAGCAAGCAGCAAGTTAAAACCAACAGGGAAGACAAACCAAGTAAGCCTAAGGAAACCTAATTTAGGCTTTTTCCTTATGTGTTCTGTCTACAGCGCTTTAGAAAGAACTGTATTTGCCAGTGGGTTAGAGCAGGGTATTATTTTTGAATCAGCCTTTCCTTTTTTCCAAGTTCCTAATACTTCTCATTCTGTTCTAGTCAGACACTTGAATGGTGAAAGTTCTCTATTATTCATCAAATACCTCAAGCTGTTTCTGTCAAGTTTCTCAACTCACTTCCTACAGATATTCTGCAAAAAATACAGCCAAAAATTCCCTGCCAGGTATGAGCCCATCTGAATAAGGAACACAAGAGCCAGACAGTCTGCAAAAAAGAAATAGACTGGAAACCTATACTCTTGCAGTTCCGCAGTTTGTTTATTTTGTAGCAGCTGTTAAACCCTACTTCCAACAATCTGTTTATTCATTTTCATCTTTTTTCAGCTTTCCTCACTAATCAGGGATAACTCTTTCCCCAGAGAAAAAAGACATATCCAGAGAAACACTGTTTCTTACCTTGTTTTTAGTCAGGGAAAGACATTGAGTTTTAATAGCAAGATGCATTGATAAAGCATATAAAACAAATAACTAGAGTTTCAAATAAACTTTAAAAATGTGAAAAAGAGAAAAAGCTAGGCAAGATACCCTTTATCTAAGTATAAGAGCTTATAAAAATGCTAGTTTCTGACTAAAAATTTAAACTATGTAAGATTTTGGCTTTCTTTTAATATTTAATTAAGAAACAAATAAAACATCCAAAATATTTATTTACATTAAAGCCTTCTTCTGAGTGTCTTGATATTAACTAATATGGTTTAAAAGACTGAAGTGGAAATAAAATACTAAAAGTGTTTGCTTTAGAAAAATCTTTTCTTTTGGTAAATTTTAGCCCTCTTTCTTACAACTTTAGCAAAATAGTGCACTCGCATGACTACAAAAGGGTCTTGAGAAAAAATTAAATATGTTAGGTTAGAAAATTGAAATTTTCAAATAAACACCAACAAACAATAATACAATTTCTAAAATGGGTAACTATCATAAAAATTCAAATTAATTTTCAAAGGTTAAATATATCAAAAATGGTATCAAATACCACGTAGTCAAGAAAAAGTAAATTGAATGGTTTGATTGATGCTGATATTAAAACTAACTGTGTAGGCTTTTTGTAGACACAAACCTTGGGAAGCTATGGAAGAGAATCTGCTCTCACACAGTTTTAAGCATCGGGCGATATATTTCCTTAGGGGAAATGATGAATGAATTTCTAACAAAAGAAGAGCTACGTGTTAGCGTTGTTAAATAAAACGCACCTGAAAGCAATGAATGGACCATATGAATTGTCCAAATTAACATTTTACAGTCTTAAATCCTATGATTTTAATAATATTTCAAATTTTATATTTTTTAATCATAAAGCTTTATGTGTATATTTCTCTCCTATCATTTGCTATGGAGCAAAACATACGTTAAAATGTATTTGTTTACTTTGAGAGTGCATAGTACAACAGAAGCAAGAGTATCAGAAAAACAGTGAACAGAAAGACAGCAGAAAATGCATTCTGAAGGAAGAAAGGAACATTAACAGGTTTGAAAGTCAGAGGAGGTTTCACCAGGAGGGAGCATTTGAATGACAAAGGTGCTAAAGGCAATGAGGACACAGACCTAAAGAAAGATCTGTCCACCGAGAAAGAGAGGTGGGTAATGAATGATACAGACAAATGTTGGGATGGAGAAGCCCCAGGACAAAGGAGGCCTCTTCAGGTGGTTTCATCTTTATAGAAAACTTTGATGCCAGCTAACCCACAGGGAGTAAAGTTGGTGGGGATGCATTTTAGGGCTTGCAGTTGTACATTGTACACTCAAAGCTTGGTCTTTGGTGTCACCTATGTAAATGCACAATCCTAATTCTATCACTTATTTTTATGTAACACCAAGTATAACCTTGTATTCTTCATTTGTATTATATGTAAAATGGGGAAATGTAGCATTTAGTAAGGAAGTTTGGAAGAATCAAATAATCTAAATATGATCATAAATTTGCCTGGCACTCAGTGTATACTGTGATAGCCGACTGAATTTAGAATAGAAAAGAAGTATAGCTGAATCCTATATTTATTTACAAGTTTAGGAAGGACTTTGTTAAGAATGGAATACACAATCAATTCATGACAACTGGAGGAGTATCAAATAGACAGGCTTTCATTTATGTCAGGGTAATGCTGCTCCTCATAGCAAATAGCATTTTATCCAAAATCTATTACAACGTGCTATCTCTTTATTTTCTGCTATACATATTTATTTATTTATTGGTACTGGTGTTCAAACACCCGTCTTTGTGCCTACAAAGCAGACAGCAGGACCATGGTATATGTATTTACATAAAGGTTCCATTTTATCTAAGCTGTTAGATCACAGAAGACAATGCCCATAGCTAATTTGTTTTCAAATCTATAGAGTATGTGGTGTTTCATCTTACAAACAGTAGATGCTTACTTTTTGCAAATGAATGAATGAATGAACAGCGATATTGAAATGCTAAGAATGAGTGAAACATTCAAGTACAGTTAAAAGGACCAAGGCTCTGGACGTTCCTAAAATACTTATTCAGTGATTTTATGTAACGTGGTATTAATAAAAGATTTAAAAAAATAAAAAAAATATGGACACAAAATAAAATATCTTAAAGACACTGATGTTTTAGTGTTCTAGAAAACAGAAATCAGAGGTTTGTATTACTTTAAAATTTCCTTCAGTGTAACTTAAGTATTTGAATTTGTGGGTGGTAGAGGTAGAGAGGAAAAATGGGTTCAGAGTAATTAAATATAAATAATAATCCACAAATTTTACTGATTAAAAATTTATATTAGTTCCCTCTAAAGATAGTTTCATTCTTGTTGTTTGAGCTTTCAGTGGAAATTTCCAAGTTGAAGGGTAGAATTGCTGGAACATGTACTCAACAAACCCACCATTCCTTGGTGACAATTCAGTAGACTCAGGATGGGGGACTGACTCGAAGAACTTACTACAGAGACTAAGGAGAGCGGATAAAGTGGGTAATGTATTTATGGAAAGTGGATTTAGAGTTCATGTATTTCAGAGTCTCAAGGCCCCTGGTAGGCAGAGACAGGACAGTTGATGTACAATCAGAAAAGAGGAAGCCCAAATGGAAAATAATAGCCCTCAATTACCTGGTTTTGTCCATTGGAAAGCACTTCATGTTCTGAATTCTGCAAGATATCCCGGACCTTTCAAAACATTTTTTCCTTTTGCTCAAGCTTGTTTCGGGCAGCTTCTCATTTTTTGAAATCAAATCATCCCTGACTAAGTTATAGAACAATAAATTTAAGTGAAAAATGGGCTGAAAAATAAGGAGCTGGTGTTATGCGAGAACAGCTGCAAATGATTTCCGGGTCGTTACAGATGACACAGGTCATGCTCAGCATAACTAAATCTTTCCCAAACTAGCAGGCAACCAACAAATATCAAAACCTGAGCGATAATTTTCCTTTTCCCCTTTCATTTCTTCTCCTCAGTCCATCAGCTCCGCTGTTTTAATTTATAGATGGTGAAACTGCAGCCTGAAGAGGGAAGTCATGTAGCTGAAGTTCATGGGTCTAGTTTCCTGCAGGTCCAGGGACAGATGGCTGCATTCTGTGACCTGTCCAATGGCCCTTCCTGTCCTCACTTTATTTTTATGGCTACGGAGCTATAATGGAATGAAATAGAATGAAATTTCCATATAACACACTGAGAAAGTTGCTCCTTCTGAATACAGTCACCCCTTGGTGTTTGTGGGGACTGTCTCTAGAATCTCCCACAAATGTTAATATTTAGGTACCCTCAAGTCCCTCATATAAAACAGTGTGGTATTTCCACATAAGCTATACGTACTCCTTCCATATACTTTAAACCATTTCTATGTAACATAAAATCTAATACAGCAGAATTAATATGTGAATGGTGGTTATGCTGCACTCTTGGAAAGAATGACATGGAAAAAATCTTTGTGTATATTTTTTCGTGTTTCTGATCTCCAGCTGGTTGCAAACATTGATGCAGAACCTCTGGTTATGGAGGGCTGACAATATCTGGATGTATTTCAGGATCCAATCTTTGGCCTTTTCTAGAAACATTCATTGCTTGAAATCATCTAGCCCTGAGGCTTTAAGTGTCTCCATATGCTCAAGATTCTCAAATAACTCAGCTCTAGTCTTCTCTCAGGATTCTAGAATTTTTTTTTCCCACTGCTAACTTGACATCTTCGCCTAGGTGTGTAAGACAGGTACAAAGCCAAACTCTTGCTAGCCATCCCCTAAACTGTTGTTCCCCTGTTTTTCCATCTCAGAAAAAAGCTGCTTCCCTTCATCATTGACTTCCTATCAAAACCTTGGGGCTATCCTGGATCTTCTTCACATTTCACAGTCAATCTGCCAGCCCAGCATGTCTACTCTGCCTTTGGCACCTATCCTACACCTAAACATTTTTTCCTACCATCATGATTTCATTTAGAATGCCTCCCAAATCTCCCATTAGCTCAGAGGCAAGGCTTTGGATGATGTTTGGATCTCAGGGGTGCAATACTTATCAGCACAGTCATCTTTTAATGAGTTAAGCATCTGAGTGTGCTGTTAGGAGACGGTGCCTGATTAGAGGTGGATTGCACCTGATGTGAACTGTCAGGGTGTTACCTTTCCAGGATTCCTTCCTTTGCCCTTTGTGTTTTGGAGCCAGCTGACAATGGATCATAACAGGACTCAAACTAAGCTCGTCCACAGTTAATTGAAGACATGAAGACATAAGGCATGGTGTCTCGGTGATAAGGAAGTGACTAAGATCCTACCCTACCATTGTACTAGAGTCCTGTCCACGATTACTGGATTTTAATCACAGCTACCTCCACAAGCTCAATTAGATTTTATTACTTTCTCCTGTTAGTTTCATTTAAAAATTACATCCACTTATGGAAAGTAAATATACTCCATCAAAACTTCATTGATACAAAGATACATCTACACACATGTACTAGACAGAAGTGCTGTCAAACTATGCCCTCAGTCAAGGTAAATGGCTCAATACAATTAATAACATGGAGGCAAGGGTATGCTAATTTTTCAACAGAAAATAAAAAATATGCCATGGCCATCATCCCAGAATATATGACCTTGTATAGTTCATTCTCAACACACTTGTTAGAATAATTTTCTGACACACACAATTATGATTCATGTAATCTTCCTAAGTAAGCTGCTCCAGTGGTTTGAGAACAGAAGTGCTCTTTGCTTGGTTCACTTTATCTATTTGTCCTTCTTGACACAAATAACAGTCCTAATTATGGTCTCTTTCTTCAAATTCTTTACGTTAGGTAGTATAAATTCTCAAAATTAATTTTTGTAAATTAAATTAGCTTTTATTAGTACAGGTTTGCAGTACATAATGATTACATTCATTAGTTTTTTGAAAAGAATTTTGGTTATTCTGAGTTCCTAACAGTTTTGGGTTACTTTTAGAATCTGCTAATTTCTACAAAACCTTGAAGGGATTTTAATTTAGTTTCTATTGAATGTACACATTAATTTAGGAGAATTGACTTCTTCACAAATTGAATATTCCAGGGCAGGAACATGGTACTTTCCTCTAATTATTTAAGTCTTTTTTATTCTCTCTCAGCAAAGTTTGCAGCTTTCAATGAACAAAACCCACACATTTCTTACAGTTTTTGATATTTTTATAAGGAAGCCTAATGCTTATATTACACTGGAGAAAGTTTTAACTGAAAATATTGTTCCATCCTTATATCTTCTGTATCCCAAAATACACACCTATAACTTTGTTAACTGAATTAACTATTGTTTTTATGGCAAAGAATCTCCATAAACAAATCTAATCAAAATAGTTACATAAAATGGATTGTAATTATGGGACTCAAGACAGCAGATGCAGTGGGAATGCTAACAAAGAGATCATAAATTACAGAAAATTTGTAGGGTGCTAAGATTTAAGAATATTATAAATTTATGTAAGAACAATGTTTTTATTTTTAAAATATTATTTATTTTGGGATATGCCCAGCCATAGTCAGAACAGAAAGAAAATTTATAAAATTATTTTCATGCATCCTTTGTGTCTTCATTAAAAATAATCACGTTTCCTTTGAGAATTTCAGGCTCTTTTCCACAAAATGGAAAGGGAGATTCTTTACTTAGTAATCTGATGGGTTAGGATTCTGATCATCCAAGATTACAAAACATTGAGTCACAACAATGGTACCAGTACTGCATGGTCCAGATAAAGCATAGTGATGTCCTGTAGCAGATAAGTGGAAAGAATAGAATTTAAGATGCCTTCCAATTTTTCTGTATGGTGGGAAAACCCAGGTTTTAACAATAACTAATTCTTTAAACTTCATAAGAGAACTTAGAATTTACTAAAAAAAAACAATGAATTATTTAGGGGGAGTTCTGTTATGATGAATTTTGAAAACATTTGCAACTTTTCAAATTTGAATTTATAAAACAAAAATTGCATAAAAATAGAAAGGTAAGTTTGCCTCTCCTGTTATTTATTACTTATATATAGAAACATAATGGTATTTGAATGATGCTCTTGGACTCTAAAAGTGGTGAATTCAGTTAGTAGCTTTATTAACATTTTTGTAGATTCTTTAAATATTTCATTGCGCAGGATGATGGTAACTACAAGTAGGGAAGGTTTTGCTTTCTCCTTTTCTGTTGTATATCTTTTACTTATTATTTTTCTTGTAAAATAGCCTTAGTTAGAACTTCCAGTAATATTGTACACCAGTGAGGAAAGCAGACATGGTTGTGTTTTTCTCAGTGGAAAACTTTCACATTCATACCATCAAATATGAATAATCATAACTACCATATTTTATTCAAGAAGTTCCTTTCTACTTTTAATTTTTCAATCATAAAAGAAGATGTCAGACTTGAGAAATGCCTTTTCCATATCCATTAAAATAACCATATCTTTTTTTTTGGTTCTATTTGTGTGTATGTTGCATGGAATGAATTGTATTTTTATATATTACCAATGAACAATCAAAAAAGAAAATTAAGAAAACAGTTCCACTTACAATAGCATCAAAATTATTTATGAAAAAATTTAACCAGGAAGATGAAACAGTTGTGCAATGAAAAATATGAAAAACTGCTAAATAAAATTAAAGATGTATGCAAATATAAACACTACTCAGGTTCATGATTAGAGATTTAATACTGTTATAACATCAGTAGTACTCAAAGTAACCTACAGATTCAATACAGTGCCTATCAAAATTCTGAATCTTTAAAAAGAAATAAAAATGCCATTTCTTAAATTCAAAAATGGATCCAAATAGCCAAAAGAATCTTTACAAAAGGGAATAAAAATCACACTTGTGTTTGTAGAATGAAATACAAAGCTAAAAATATAATATCGTCTAGGTGATTTTAGACAAAGGAATGAAATAGAAATGAAAGCCCAGACCTCTATGTTTACTTGATTTTTTGACAAATACGCCCAGTTGATTCAATGGATGTTGAGAAAATTCAATTTTCATGAAAAATAATGATGTTGGACACCTAAATAAATCATAACTCAAAATGGATCAATAATCTGAGAAGAGCTAAATGAAAACAGTCTTTGAAGAAAATATAAAGATAAAATTTAATGACTTTAACTTTGTTAATGGGTTCACAGATAAAACATGAAATACATATATGACAAAAGAAAAGATTTAATTGGGATTTATCAAAATTAAAATTTTTTTGAATCAAATTATACTATCAAGAGAGAAGAAAGACAACCCAGGGAAAAGGAAAATGCTGGAAATCTAATATTTGACAATTATTTAAAATCAATATCACTATATAAATAATGCCTATGACTTAATAACAGCAGAATAACCCAAGGAAAAAGAAAGAAAAGTATTTGAATGGATATTTGCTTTCTGCAGAAGACAAACAAATTACAAATAAGCACATAAAATGATATTCAAAAGCATTAGTAATTAAGGAAATGCACACACCAAAAGCACAACAAGAAACCTTTTCACCTCTATTGGGATGGATATAATTTTAAAACGAAAAGTAATTATTGTTAATTATGCAGAGAAATTGGAATTTTTGTTCATCTGCTGATGCTGTTAGAGAATGTAGCCACTGCAAAAAAACATTTTGACAACACTTACAAAAAAGCTAAACATAGAATTACTATGTGACCCCATATTTCCTTAAGTTTCACACAGGTGTATA
>NW_022900918.1:27475640-27477434 GCF_012274545.1 Fukomys damarensis | reverse complement strand
GAAAAAGATACTTGTATGTTAATTTTCACTGAAACATTATTCATAATAGCTAAACATTGGAAACAAAGTGTCCATCAAAAGATGAATGGATAAACAAAATACAAGATATCATTAAGCTACAAGAAGGAATGAAATTGCAATATATAGGAGAACCTTAAAAAATTTGAGAAAAGGAAAAAAATGGAAACAAAGTCTTTAAATAGGGAAGGGTTGAGGGAGTGAAGGGAAGGCAGGGGTATGGGTGCCAAAGAAAAAAAATGAGTACCAAGATCTGTCATGTAAAGGTACAAGAGCCCAATGATGAAGGTAACTGTACTGTCTACTTAAAAAGTACCAATAAACTAAAAAAAAAAAATTATTCTAAGAGAAATGAATAAGATAGAAAATATTGTATGAGTCCGCTTATCTGAAGTGTTTAGAACAGATAAATTCATAGAGATGAAAAGTAGATTAAAAGTCACTAAAGGGTGAAGACAAGAATGACTGTGAAGTTGTTTTTTCATTATTACAGACTTCCTGTTTGATGCATAAAAATTAGGAAATAGAATGGTGAAAGTGGTTAGATATTGCAAATATCATTCTGTCATTAAATTATACACTTAAAATGATAAGAATGACAAATTTGGGATATTTATATTTTAACATAAGGGGAAAGCTATATTCCTATTAGGTTTAAAAAAATAACTTACACAGTTAAAATTAGTTTACTTTGTGAGGTTTTTTAAAAATTCTAATTTGAATTATTTACAAATATCATTCTTTGCAAAATTATGCATGACCCAGAAATGAATATAAGACTACATCTTTTCTAATAACTTTCTAAATAAAAGTGATCTTTATGCTTAATATCAGCTCCTTAATATGAGGGATTAATATAGGTATACTTTTTTGATTACTTAGAATTATCATTAGTTATAAGTGTAAAAATCTTTTACAAATGAATATAGGGTTTATCTGAGGGCTTTAATTGTAAGGTAGAAAGAGAATATTCACAACACAGTACAAATATAAATGAAATCTTTTCTATAATAAGAAACAATTCCTCCATTAAATAAATGTTACAGGAGATTTTTTGCTATTGAATAAAATATTAAGGAAAAAAGAATGAATTTATTGGTGATAAGCTATATTACATAGCATCAGAGACAGAATTATCAGTAGTCAATAGACTCTACACAATAAGTTGTAGGATTTGTCATTTTAAACTAAAATTTATTAGATTTTAGATATTATATTTTGCCAATGTGAATTTTATGTACAGAAAGTAAAAATATACAATTAATTAAAATGGTTAAAACAGATATGAAATACATTGTTAAGTTGAGCTAAGTGGAAGAAAACAATTACAAATTTTAAAAACAATGAGTAATTCATGTGTGAATGTACAATGAAAATAGCTTTCCAGAGATGTAGTTGTAACATAATGCAAATTGTCCTTAGGCCTAGAGGACCTGGCTCTGAGTAAAGGATCTGACACTCACCACCCTGGACAAGTGAGGTAAGCTCTTCTTTTTGTCTAAAATCCACTTTCCGTTCTACAGGACTGTGAGCATGCCATTTGTGAACAGGCTTTGTGAAATACAAGCTTGATGCAAAGCACTCTTCCAGTGTCTTGCATAATTCCAATGTTCAGCCTCTCTGTCTTTCAGTATTTATCCTGATAATAGAAATCTCATCACACATAGCTACATATAAAGATGGAAATATTGTCTTTATTGTTTGAATACCAGCTCACTTGTGTGACAATAGCTAGACATTCTTTTCTCATATATATATATATATACATATATATAT
>NW_022900918.1:27471050-27475606 GCF_012274545.1 Fukomys damarensis | reverse complement strand
ATATATATATAGTAATTTAATAGAATAATTGTGATGTTCTTGATTTTCCACTGGATTGGAGAGAAAATGTAGAGGAAATAATAGAGCACATTTCTGGGTCTGTCTGGGTTTTTCTGGAGATGAGTGGTTCAGGAGTGCGCTATCATCGTCAGTGGATTACTATGTTGGTGAGATTATAAACTGATGGCATGAATGGGAGGTGATGAAAATGGAGGCATCATGGCCTAGTTGAAGAGTGGGTCATGGGCATTGCCTTGGGAAATACATCTGGTACCTGACTCCTTCCTGTCTGGCTCCTTCCCTCTCATTCTGCTTCCTGGCTGCTGTGAGGCAAGCAGCTTCCTTCTGCCATGCCCTTTTGCCATGATATTTCTTCCTTGTTGGGAAATCCTAGACCCAAACCTCTCAAACTGAGCTACATGAATCCTTCTTTCTTTAAATTGTGTATGCTAATGATAGTCAATCATGATGATGAAAAGCTGACCAGTACAGGGACTGCTTACTTTTTTAAACACTTCCCAGATGAGATAACTGAGCTACATAACACAGTTTTCTATGGTTTATCTCTTAGTTTCACACTTAGGGAGTTAGGAATATCTAATCATAAAGTAAAGGGGAAGTACTGTAGAGAATACAGAGCTCCCAGAAGCCTGTCTTTTGTCAGAAAAATGCTCCGACTACACGTTAGAAATGGGCTCATTTAATTAAGATTGAAAGGGCCAGGAATGTAGCTCAGCAGTGCAGCCTGGCCAGCACGAGGCCCTGAGTTAGATTCTTGGTACCAAAAAAAAAAGACCAAAAAATTGAAAGTAATGTTAGAATTAAACAGGGAAAACAATTCAAGGTTAACTTTTGGTGGAACTGCCCTTTATTGTAGTGCCAATGAGTAAATAAACTGCAAGGAAAGATTTAAAAATATGCAAAAGAGTCTGTCAAAATGTTGTAAAATATAAGCAGAAAATGTCAATATCAAATTATATAAGAGCCACCTCATAGTCTAGAATTGCAGTTTTGCTAGCTGATTAATTTATTGAATATATTTCACAATGAACATTTGAAATAGATATATTAGGGGGAAAAGTTCTGTTTCATTGTTTGGTAAATAAAAATTACCCGAATTTGAGTTCTATGACTACTGTAGAGCCTTGAACCTCTTTACCATGAAGCCTCCCCTTCCACATTCAGCCTTGAAGTTGATGCTCTCTGTTCACTGCAGGGCATAGCAGTCTCAGCACCAGTGCCATCCTGATCACAACTCCCACAATAAAAAGTCAGAGGAAAATAGTGGATGGTTTTCTAAGCCTAGAATTTATTCTACATTTTAGGTACATTGTCTGTTTTTAAATGAAAAAACTAAAAGAATGTGCCAAACTTTCTGAAGGACTTCTGCTGTTTAGTGTGTGTGTGTGTGTGTGTGTGTGTGTGTGTGTGTGTACACGCGTGCATGCGTGCACTTGTTGTTTTCTTTTTTTTCTTCCCCCCTTAAAGAAAAGCAAATATCTTTCAAAGCCCCAAAGAGACCATGGAAACAAATCATGTAAGATATAAATAATTGAGATGATTATAATAAAACTTGTGCAGCACATTTCAGATTCTTTTTGATACATGGTTTTGCTATGTAGTTCAGGTTGGCCTTGAACTCATTATATAGACAAAGCTACATAGTCATCTTGCTGTTATTCTCATGCCTCAGCCTCCTAAATGCTGGATTTATAGAGAGCACTGTCATGCTCAGCTCTGGAAAATTTTATTCATTTTTTTATTTTAATAATTATATATGTGTTGATGGAATAGTATATGCACTATTGAAAACATTAGATAGGCTCTTCCCTTAACATTGAGTTAATGCCAGATTATAAGTGATATATTTGTTTCACATACCTAATCAATATGTACATTTCCTAAATGAAAACATAAGTGATCAATACTTTTCATATATTGACAACATAAATTTATATGTATAACTGCTTTGAGATTTCAAATAAATTACCCATTTGAAATAAATTAGTTAAATTTAATACCTTCCATGTTCCATTAGGAGAAAAGCTAAACCAATTGTGTAGCCTTACATATTAATGAACTCAAAGTTGGGTCAGTTGGGCTGCCTTTATAAATAAGTAACTTTTTAAAAACCCTGTTATCCTTGTAATTTTACAGTGAAGGGAGTGATTCTTACTGTTTGCAACTTCCCTTATGGTTTTTACTGGATTGAAAGCCTAGAGGTCAAAAAATATTCACTAATGCTGAGTTCTCTATAAACAATGCTCCCAGTCACTTTCCTGCCACTTTTCTTTGCCAGGAGAAACAAATACTGGTTACTTTCATGCAACCAAGGCTGAATTTTGACAAGGAGACAAAAGCCAACATATACTAGAAGAGTAACTCAAGGCTTCTTGCCTCAAACTGAGAGCACACAGTCAAGCAGTGGTGAACTGAATGCTGACTCTAATCTTGATAATTTACCTCAGGTTTCAAAGCATAACTAAAAAACTGTATTCTCTCCCATAAGCTAAAATTATGTGCAAGTTACAAAGTTATCTATCAGCAATACTATGAAATATTATTTGATTTTAAATATTGCTTCCTCTCCCTTCTCTTCTTGTTGTGCTTATTTATTAAAAGAACTTTCAGCAGACCAGTAAGAGATGGAACTGCCTAGAGCTGCCCTGCAGCTTGTGCCCCAGCTGCCCAACCTCAGCAGCACACCAGTAAGAACCCCTCACACACACACCTCTGGCCTCCTGACTGTGCTGGTACCTGGATTCACACCATAGAAGCACAGGGTAATCATAAAGGCCATGGTCCTGAGCTCTAGCCACAGTTTTGATTCAATACACACAGTTAAATGTGATAGATTAATAACTACCACAAATTGTTATTTTCTAAGCTGTGCTTGATGCTTTTGTGCTGCTGATTGTGTCACTTGGGCTAAGATATTGTGATTGATCTAATCAGGTGTCCTTACTGGTATAATGAAAAAGAGATTGCCTCAGAGTCATTAGAAACTCTAAACGTAAAGACAAGCTATAACAGGAAGATGAAAGTATAACTCTAGGTATCAAATGAAGAACAGTACCAACAACAAAAATAAAAATGGGAAGACATTCAAATAAGTCTCAAGCACAAACACAGACTTTCAGCTTGCGAAAGGCAAATTCTAGGGGAAATGAGATGAAAAGTCTGATAATCAACCACCTGAACACCCTGAACTGATGGCACAGGTAGTAACAAAACAGATGAATAAGGCTCTAGAAAAATTCAAAACATAAATAATTTTTTCAGATAACTACAGAGATTGTGAGTAGAATAAATGACATGATTAGAGACTCTAAAACAGAAACAGATAAAAAAATATATGAGCTCAGGACCATGATAGAAGGCACGAATGCCCAGCATAGGAAAGAAATGGAATCCATGAAACAGATTCAAATGGATACCCAGGAGATTAAAAACTCTATTGAAAGTGTACATAACAGATTGAGCCAACCTGAAGACAAGATATCAGATATAGAAGACAGGATAGAGATCAGTGACCATGGAAAGAAGAATCTCTTAAAGATAGTAAGGGAACATGAGAAATCAATCCAACAGCTCCTAGATGATACAAAGAAGAATAGTATAAGACTGATAGGAGCCCATGAAAAAGCAGGAGAAAGTACAAATGATGTAAAAAAAAACCTGTTCACAGAATTAATGACAGAAATCTTCCCAACAGAGCTAAAGAATTTGACATACAGATAAATGAGGCATATAGGACTCCAACTAGCCATGTTCAAAAAATCTACCCCTAAACATATAATAATCAAGATCCTGGAAACCCAACAGAAAAAGAAAATACTACTACCAGTTAGAGAAAAGAAACAAATCACATGCAAAGGAAAGCCCATCAGAATCAGAGCACTTTTCACCACAAACTCTCAAGTCAAGGTGAGCCTGGAGTGAGGTATCTCAAGACGTAAAAGAAAACAACCACCAACCCACACAGATATATACTGTAAAACTATCTTTCATAACGGATGGGGAAATAAGATACTTCCATGACAAAAAAGACCTGATAAACTTCACAAATACCAAACCAGCCCTGCAAACAATTCTAAATAATATTCTAGAAGAAGACAATGAAGATCCCAACTCCATGAGGCCTAGCAAAGCAAATCCATCAGGCAAGGCAAGAAATTAAAGGCGGGGGGATTTAAAAGAGCCAACAGCAGGATAATAACATGATGATAAGTCAATATATATTAGTTATAACCATTAATGTTAATGGTCTCAATTCACCAATCAAAAGAAGTTGAATGGTAGAATGGATTAAGAAGCAAAATCCAACCATATGCTGTATACAAGAAATGCAACTAGTCCAACAAGAAACTCATGGACTGAAAGTAAAGGATACAAAACAGTTCTCCATGTGACAGGAATCTGGAAAAAATCAGGGGTAGCTATCTTACTAGCACACAAAGTAATTTTCAAACCAAAACTAATTAAGAGAGACAAAGAAGGCCACTACATCGTTGGGAGCAATCCAAGAGGAAGAGATGACGAATATATATATATAT
>NW_022900918.1:27456015-27470339 GCF_012274545.1 Fukomys damarensis | reverse complement strand
ATATATATATATATATTTCTATATGCCAAATACTAATGCCTCCAACTATAGAAAACAAATATTAAGAGACATGAAAAACCAAATAAGCACTAATACAAATTGTAGTGCAGGACCCCACTGTCACAAATAGGTCATCTAGACAAAAAAATCAACAATGAAATATTAGAATTTAACCAAGCTTTTGAACAAATGGACTTAACAGACATCTACAGAGTGTTCCACCCCACAAAATCAGAATATACAATCTTCAAATGCACAAAAGTCATTCTCCAAAATAGACCACATCCTAGCTCATAGAACATGTTTAAGTACATGTAAAGGAGTTGAAGTTATCTCTTGTATACTATCAGACCAAAGCAAAAATAAACTGAAGATCAATAGCAATAGAAACCACAAGAACTTCACGAACACATGGAAACTGAATAACACTCTCCTGAACAACCAATGGGTCACAGAAGAAATTAGATATTTTTTACAAATAAATGATAATGCCAGTACAACATACAGGAATCTATGGGACACAAAGCAGTTCTATGAGGGAAATTTATAGTAGTGAAGGCCCACATTAGGAAAACAGAGTGAGCTCAAATAACCTAATGCCGCATCTTAATTTTCTAGAAAAAGAAGAGCAAGACAAACCCAAAGCTCATACAAAGGAGGAAATTATAAAGATCAGAGTAGAAATCAATGCAATGGAAACTAAGTGAATGATACAAAAGAAATCAATGAATCAAAGTTGGTTTTTCAAAAGAATAAATAAAATCAATAAACCCTTAGCCATCCTTATAAAAAAAGAAAGAAAGAAAGAAAGAAAGAAAGAAAGAAAGGAAGAAAGGCTCAAATCCATGCAATTAGGAATGAAAAAGATAAAGTCACAACAGATCCAGCAGAAATCCAGAGGATCATCAATAACTACTTCGAGAATCTGTACTCTAATAAAATGGAAAACAGAAGAAATGGACATATTTCTAGATACATATGAATTACCAAAGTTGAATGAAAAAAAAAAAGATACAAAAATTTTAAACACCCAATTACAATCAGTGAAATTGAAAATGTAATTAAAAATTTACCATCCAAGAAAAGCCTAAGTCCTGATAGACTCATTGCTAATTTTACAAAACATTTAGAGAACTACTGCCAGTAGCCTTTAAACTTTTCAATGAAATTGAAAGGGAAGCAATACTTCTAATTCGTTCCTGGAAGCAAGTGTTACTTTGATTCCAAAACCAGGAAAACACCCAACCATCAGAGAGGACTACAAGCCAATCTCCCTAAGGAATACGGATGGGAAAATTCTCAGTAAGATACTGGCAAACCAAATACAGAGGGTCATCAAGAAGATCATACAGCCTGACCAAGATGAATTTATCCTAGGGATGAAAGGATGGTTCAACATATGTAACTCAACAAATGTAATATACTATATTAACAGAGTCAAAGACAAAAACCAAATGATCATCTCAATAGATGCAGAAAAAGCATTCAACAAAATTCAACACTCATTCATGATAAAAGCCCTGCAGAAAATTGCAATAAGTGGTCTTTATCTCAACTTTATAAAGGTCATTTATGAAAAGCGAACAGCCAATGTCATACTAAATGTTCAAAAACTGAAAACCTTCACACTAAAATCAGGAAAAAGACAAGGATAACCACGGTCACCACTCCTCTTCAATATAGTTTTGGAAACTTTAGCCACAGCAATTAGACAAGAGAAAGAAATTATAGTGATAAAGACAGGAAAGGAAGAAGTAAGTCATTATTTGCTGACAACATGATACTCTACATGGAAGATCCAAAAAACTCCACCAAAAGACTTGTAGACTTCCTAGACAAATTCAATAGAGTAGCTGGATACAAGGTAAACACTCAAAAATCAAGAGCCTTCTTGTAAACAAATAACAGACTCATTGAAAAAGAAATTAGGGAAGCAATCCCTTTTATAATAGCATCCAAAAAATGAAATATCTAGGAAACAATCTAACAAAGGAAGCAAAAGACCTCAACATTGAGAACGATAACACTCTGAAAAAAAGAGATCAAGTGAGATATAAGAAAATTGAAAGAAATCCCTTGTTCCTGGGTAGGAATAATCAATATAAAGAAAATGGCCATATTTCTAAAACTGCTATACAGATTCAATGCAATCCAAATTGAATTCCCAAAAGTATGTTTCACAGAATGAGAGAAAACAATACAAAAATTCATTTGGAACCAGAAGAGACCTAGAACAGCAAAAGCCATTCCAGGCAACAGAGACATGGCAGGGGGTATCACAGTCTCCAACTTGAAATTATACTACAAAGCCACTGTGATAAATGCAGCATGGTACTGGCATTGATACAGACCCGAGGATCAGTGGAATAGATTAGAAGATGCAGAAACAACTCCAGACATACTCAGCTATCTCATCTTTGACAAAGGAGCCAACTATCCTAACTGGAGGAAAGAGAGCCTCTTTAATAAATGGTGTTGGAAAAACTGGATTTCAACTTGTCAAAGATTAAAACTTCACTGTCTTTCACCATGCACTAAACTAAAATCAAAGTGGATTAAAGATCTAAATATTAAAACAGAAACACTAAACTTGTTGGAAGATAAGCTAGGTAGAACTCTTGAAGACATTGGCAGGGGAAAAGACTATGAACAAATCCTCCTTAGCATGGGAGCTAGCAAAAATAATCAGCAACTGGGATCTCATCTTATTAAACAGCTTCTAGGGGCTGGAGATTTGGCTCAGTGGTTTCACTGCCTACCTCATAAGTGCAAGGGCCCAAGTTCAATCCCTGGCAGGAAAAAAAACGAAAAGCTTCTGCACTGCAAGAGAAACCACCAACAAAGCTAAGAGACAACCTACAATGTGGGAAAAAATCTTTATCACCTGTTCCTCAGAGAAAGTTCGACTATCTAGAATATATATACAAAACTAAAAAAAAATCAAGCCCCCCAAATATAAAGATCTAATTCATAACTTGGCATCTGAAATAAATAGACATGTATCAGACAAAGAAGAAAAAGCAGTAAATAAATATATGAAAAAATGTTCGGCATCACTGGTCATTCAAGAGATGGAGATGAAAACAATACTGAGATTCCAGCTCACCCAACAAAGAATGGATGCTATCAAGAAATCAGCCAATAATAAATGTTGGCGGGGTTGTGGGGAGAAAGGAACCCTTTTCCATTGTTGGTGGGAGTGCAGCCTGGTGCAACCACTATGGAAATCAATATGGAGATACCTCAAGGAGCTGGGACTAGAGGTTCCATTTGACCCAGCCATCCCTCTGCTGGGTATCTTCCCCAAAGAGTTAAGAGAATCGTACAACAGTAATTTATGCTCACCCATGTTTATAGTGACACAATTTGTAATAGCTAAAACTTGGAAACAGCCCAATTGCCCATCAACTGGAGACCGGGTAAAGAAGATGTGTTTTTTTTGTTTTGTTTTGTTTTGTTTTGTTTTTAATATAAAATGGAGTACTACTCAGCCATAAAGAATGAGAAACTAGAGACATTTATAGCTAAGTGGATGAACACTGAGGACATACTCTTAAGTGAAATTAATATGACACGTGTAAATATTATATAGTTTCTCTGTTGTGATAAATTAAAATTGTAAATAAGAGTCAAAAGTATAATTGATACTTTGTAATAGGAAGAAAAGGTCTAAAGGTTTTGGGCAAATGGGAGGGGTAGAGGAAAGGTAAAAGGGGAAGAGAAAAATAAGAGAAAAGGAAAAAAATGGAAGCAAAGTTTTTGTAAATAAGGAAGGGTGGAGGGGGGAAGGGAAGCTAGAGAAAGGGGAAAAAATAAGAACAAAGATACATCATGTAAAGAAACTAGATCTCAATATGAATGTAACTATATTATCTATCTCAAATGTAGCAATAAAGCAAACAAACAAACAACTTTTATTGTGTCACAAAATTATGAAGTCTGGCTTTGTGTATGATGTTAGCAAATAACGTATATATCACTGCAAAGAGTTAAACAGTTGCAGTATTAATTATAAACATAAAATATAATAGAATCTTTTTATGGTACTTTCTAAATTTCAGGTAATATGCTGAACACCTTTTCACACTCTTGATTTTCACCACAATAGTATGTGCTCTTATAATTACCTCTATAGCTCAGTTAAAGAGACTGAGAGTAAACAAAGTGGTACAAGTTTCAAGTTACTTCATGGCTTATAACCAATACCTGGATGAGCTGTTTCTTAAACTGAGACATGTCTGACACTGAAAATTCTTTTTGTGTTATGATCTACTGTCTTCTATTAACTGGCCATTTTGTTACACATATGTGCTAAGACAGGCTGTAATACTAAATATTAGAGGACAGGAATGTTTTGTTTTATTTTAAATATTCTACTGGATGCTTCATAAGCATAATGGGCATTTTGTTGTCTACAATCTATCAGTTGATTGCTGCAAAGAATCTGTTGGGCTACAGAAAATCCTTGGGCTCAAATTCGTAATTTATTTCTCAGGTATGAGAACCTGGGTTTTTCTATGAGACATGCACACAGTGAAATCTTGGCATTCACATTCAGGAATGTCTTTGGAGAGCCTCAGACTGAATTAGATTGCATAATTCTGGAGAAAGTGATTAGGCTTTGGAGAGCCTGGAGAATAGGAAGTGAGGTCTGTCCATGATGTTAAGCAACCCATTTTAAAGGGAAACAAGAAATGGTCTAGCTACAGCGAGAATACCACCCACTTACTAGCTTGAGACATGGGGATATATTGCCTATTAAAATACAAAATTAGAGAGCCTGTCCTCTTTTCAAATGAAGGTAAGTGAACATAATCAAAAGATAGAAAATAGAATCTCTGAGGAAAAAGTTAAAAGGGTAGGGATATGTAAAACTAGATAAGAGAATGTTGTTATTGCAAGACCTTAGCTGATCGATCATTATTTCAAGGAGACAAGAGCAAAAGACTTATGTAATAATACTAACAAAAGGGAAACCGATATTGTATAGAAGGAAGAACTTTAGAAATGTGAAAGAAATAAAGCTCAGAAAGGAGTTTATAGAATTTTCAATATGGGGATTAAAAATATTACAATGTTACAGAATAATCATAGCTGAATAGTTTCATTGCATGAGGCAATGGATTAGGCACTGAAATTAAAGGTTGCTGAACTTATAACTTGAGATCTGATTACTAATAATTATAGAAAGAACATACTAGCAACATGTTGTTAATGGAGTGTTCAAATCAGCATTCATTGTAAAAAAGACATTTAAACTGATTAAAACAAAATTAGAGATACTCTTCTTTCTGAAAATTTCTTTTGTTATTGCTCGAAAGTATGTATTTTTATTTGTTTAAAAATATTAGCCTCGCCAGGTGTGGTGGCACACGCCTATAATCCCAGCACTCTGGAGGCTGAGGCAGGAGGATCACTGTGAGTTCAAAACCAGCCTGGACTACATAGTGAGTTCCAGGTAAGTCTCAACTACATAGTCAGATCCTGTCTCAACCCCCCCCCATTAACCTATTGAGATTAAAAAAGATTTTTAAAAATTTCCCATCAAGTTAGACCATCAGATGACAGAGTCTCCCTTTTTATTTTCCACAGCTACTTAAATTTGGGAAGATATTTTCAAAGTTTAAAATATTCAAACCCCATGTTCCAGGAAATTCTTTGTCGTTGTTAATCAGGAGCCTAGGGTTCCAAATACCTTATCAAAAAGCTGTATAGTACTTGTCATGTGGATGTGAAAGTATTTTGCCAGATTTCAAATACTTTGAAGTGGTTTTAAGAAAATCTGACAAAAGCAAATGTGTCGAAAGTCATTCACTTTTAAAGTAGTAGTTAAGACAGATTATATGTATATAAATTTAATTTTTACATAGGACATATACAGTGAATTTAATAAAAATATATATAATATATGTATGTATCATATATAAATTATACAGTTTTACTCTCTTTTTGCTTTCTTTAATCAGGTAGCTAAGAAAAGTTATGGTGATTTTATAAATTTTGAAATGGCCTTACATTCTTATGATTAAATTTTGACATTTAGAACAATATAGATATTGGAAAGTCATGCAAGACGATTAGACATATTTAAAACAAATTTGACATCTGTCTTTGATTTCCCCACCCCACCCTCTGAAAATAAGAAAAAACAACCTAAGGTATTATTGAGAATCAATGACAATTTATTTTTCTATTGAGGAAGTCATTTAATTGCTTAGGACTCTTCCTTTTGTAATCTGAAAAAGTGGGCATTCTATGAGCGTTTCTCACAGGAACCTTCAGAATTTGGATATGTCTTCTCACTCTTCAACTGTGTCTTTTCTGAATCAACTCTTTATCAGTAAAGTAAGAGCAAAATTTCTAGAAAGGTGGTTGTTCCAGTTGCACAGGGTTTATAAAATGGCAGGAAGTAATATACAGGAGGTTTTAAGACTATTTTTTCCTTGAGATGCAACATTTACCATTGGGCAGAGAGTTCACCTTTTTATGAGTTGTTGTGACATCTGATCTCACAAAGAAACATCTTAAATGCTGTATGGTTAGTATCTGGTTTAAGCAAAGACGGTTGAAAAGGTTCAGGTTTGGTTTTTATAAAATGGCCTTCATGTCCTTGGGAAGTCAAGTAGTAGGTAGGAGGAGAATGAAGATATTGTGCTTTTCTTGGGTTCTCAGGAAGAAATTTAACAATGCAGATTCTTCACTGAATACCAGTGACTGAAATACTTGTTATACACAGCAATCTCTTATTCAAGCAAGCTGCTTTTGTGAGAAGAACAGGAGCTTTGACCATGCTGTAAAAACTAGTTGGCTTGAAGTCAGTGGTTTTGAGATTTTTAAAATTTTAAGTGGAAGGAAAAAGTGAGTGTTTCTTAGTTTGAGGTAGTCAAAAATTGAAGACTTAAGGTTATTATTGTGTTTCTGGAACTGAAACTGATACTAAGGGAAGAACCAACTAACAGCATCCAAAGTAAGTTCTTAAATTCTAGCAACATGATACAATAGAAAAACCTAAATGAGAGCTGAAATTTGTCCATCTGCATCTCCTCTCCTCTTTTCTAACAGCATGAATTATTTGAATGTATATTTAACTACTAGGTCAAAGGTCAAAAATAGGAAACTGACACACATTCGAAAAACAATACATAGGAGTGGGGCAGTCTGGTTTATTTTATTCGAATAACTACATGGTAAAACACACAGACACACACACACACACACACACACACACACACACACACACACCCCCACACACACACTCCCAGGCATTTGGAAAGGACTCAACAATAAGATGGACAAAAAATAGAAAATGGAAACCCACTGAAACTTATTACCCTTTAATACCCCACCCTTTATTTCTCAGCTAATGTTGGTGATTTGCAATAACTTAGGTATTTACATTCATTTCCTAGGCATTTCTGGTTTTCTCCTACTATTACAGTGTAAAGTTTTAGGTGTCATGTATCAGCCTTTGCTATCTTTTTTAAAAAATTGAGACCAATTTTTCTTATCATTTGTTATGCAATAATATGGCAACAAATGTATGTGTCTAAGTAGTGCAAATGTTAAATTTGAATGAATAAATACAAACTGAGGTCTGCCAACTCCACATACAAATACATTATTTTAATACTTGTTACTTTGGACAGAAAATTGTAATCGGAGATATTGAAGTGGATGAAAGAAGTATTTCCTGGATAGCAGGCATGCTGGGATGTGTGTAATCAGCTATAGATAACCCACCTTCTCATCTCCATGTATATTAAGCACAGCTATATACCCTTACTTATACAGGGGAAGGGAGGCTATCTACAGATTTTTGTGTCACTAACCAGAAAAAATATTATCAAAGTGTGATCACAATACTTGCTAAATACTCAGACTGCTAAAAAAAAGCAGAACTCTTTTTTGAAAACTTTTTCTAATTTACTTATTTATGAAGAATTTCTGCAATCTTTCTTGTAGAGAAAGCAAAGGAATAAGCAAGAATCTAGCACATATTACATTAGTGCTGGAATTCACTTAGAATAGTTAATGGTTACAAATCATAAAGCTACTTTTAGAGATTCTTCATAGTAGTATGTTTCTATGGTTAAGGTAATGCAATTTTAATTTTTAAGTGCTTATTATTTTGGTTTGTTTGTTGTTTGTCCTGCCTGATTATAAATTTGAAATCTTTCAGTGCCATGAAAAAGAACATTTGCCACTGTCTAACTTGAAAGTAAGGTTTTATGTGTATAGTAAGAGACTAATACTTCTCTAATGTAAAATGTAAAGATTAAATTAAAAGCAGACATGAGAATACCACAAACAGCTGAGATCGTATTCCTGTCTGAATGCCTGGAAATTTTATATCCTGAGTAGTAAATTTCCTTGAACAATGTAGAGTATCACCACATACAGCAAACTGACTGATTGCCCTTTCTCAAATACTCTAAAGGTCCTCAATGTGGAATATATTTAATTTTCCAGCAAGGTAAAAAAACATGTAAAGGATTCAACAGCTGGTTCAAACTTGGAAAAAGGAAAGATTTGGGGTTATATCTCTGTGTATTAACTTAGAATAAATTATAAGCAGAAGAGTAAATGTGCCTCCCTTGCTCATCATCCTGAAAACTGCTGAGTATATTTTATGTTATGGTGCATAACAAATATCCATAAACAAATATACATAAACCCTGCCTAGTCTTGGAATTTAATTGGGCTGCAAAAGAACAGTATGGTTAGGACTCATGGTGTCTGGTTTTCCAAGAGGTAGAGATTTCCGCTTTAGCTCTGCTGAACACCTTAGCACGGCCTGCTTATCACACAGAAAGAAAGAGGCTGATACAGAACGAAACCGTTATGCATCAGTACTGAAGGTTACCGAGAGATGGGATCCAGAGGTGAAGAGTGGAGAGCGAAGGTATTAACACTTACCATGCATTCTATATTATACATCTCTGCTCTATTATCTAACTCTCCACCTATCTGTCTGTCGTCTAATTTATCATCTGTCATACTTAACAGCTTAGCACTTAACTGATATTCTATATTTTTTGTTTTTGAAATATTGAATGAAACTTGTAAGCATTATCATAGCATTGAAGGTTTTGTTTCCTTTTTTTTTTTTTTTTTTTTTTGAGATGGAAAGACTAAATAAGTTTAGACAGTGTTGAGAATATATGTAAAAGAGCCAGGGATTTAGCTCAGTGGTTTCACCACCTGCCTCGCAAGCTCAAGGTCCCGACTTCAGTCTCTGGTACCACCACCACCAACAACAAAATAACAAAACAAAAGAAACAAATACATGTAAAAATATTTACTGAGCGTACAGTAGAATGAAATGGAAGCTGAAGTTTGAGCCCCAATCTTGGCTATTTTCTGTACTTTATAAGGAAGGTGAACTATTTTTATTTAAAAAAAGAGAAATAATATAGATTTAAAAAGCATTGTCATAGAGTTACTGAACAAGAAGGGCTCCTAAGTATTTTGAACTTTAGTCTCTGTCTTTTGACTTAAATCATAGAACAAATTAATGGAGTGCAAGAGCAGAAGGTATATTTCTATTTTAAGTGCTTGTCCAAAAGTACAGTAACAAAATCCATTATATTCTAAGTAATCATAAATTCTATAGAATGTAGTAGCTCTTTATTGAGGCACATGGTTATTCTATGAAAACAGGTTTTACATTAAATGGGTAAATTAATATTCATCATCATCATTATTATTGACTTTGACGTGTTGATCCTTTAATCAGGAACCAAGATAGAGAAGTTTTATAAAAGTTCTCTGTAACTGCATTTTAATTTTCAAACACAGTTAGTGGTGGTCTTTCTATCCTACAGTGTTTTATACCAAGGATTTTACGTACTGCAGTTTTACAAAATGGTTGTTTGTATTTGTGGTATCACAATCCAGATATTTTCACTTTTTAAAGCTCATGTGTGCTTCTCTCCTAAACCAATACATTGATAAATAAAAATAGGTAAAGCAAAGATTCAGATTTTAAAACAGAAAGCTTTACATATAATTGAAAATTTTATGAGAAATTAGATAATTAAGGTTTATTTATTCATTGTGAAAATGATAAAGGAAATCCAATATTCTTAAACCATAAATAATTTGCTAATATGGCATCAGATAGCTATTATTAGGGAATTATGAGAAAGGAAGCAAACAACAACAACAAAACATTAAAAAAAGAACACGATCGGTGCTTTCCTTGGTTTGAACAAGGTCATACTGGAGTTGCAATGCCAACATATTCTAGTTAATGTATATTTTTAATTCTGCTTAGTACTTGGGAATCCTGGAGATTGGCAATATTTTAGCTTTCCACAATGCTTCGCTTCTAAGATAAGCTGAGGATTTTCAGACTCTTTTCCCTTACCTAAGAAAGAGCTATGCCGTGCTCACCTCTATTGACGTGGCATTAAACATGTTTTTCATTTTTCTTCTTATTTAGTGGTGTGCTAGTAAATATTTAACAAGCGGTTACCTGCAGCGCAGCAGGAGCATCGTCGTTTATTACACTTGCTGATGTCGGAGGTGTAACTATGCCCCATGACTAATTTCTAGCCACCGCTGATGTCATTGGGAATCGGTGCACATAATCAGCTCAAGCTGCTTTGGTCCCAGCATACCACTGCCGCTGATATGTTTGCTAAACGTAGTCCAGAGAAAGTGGAGCAACCCACATGTGAAAATATCTTGGAAAGTCCTTCTGCAGGTAGAGGTTGGTGAGGAAGGTCATAAAATGCCACGAACTTACAAGACAGGATGAAACATTGTTCCAGGGAAATCCTTGAAAGGTTCACTAGAATTCTGTCTCAGTGACCTGCTGTTCTTCACTTTCCAGTTTCGAGTTTCCCCCATCAAGCACCAGATATAAACAATTTTCTAACAAGTGAAATCTGTTTTAAGTGACTCGGACGCCCTTAGGGTAGGTCACGTTAACACATTTTTCTTGGACAAGATGAAATCATATTCAATAAGAATCATGTAAATGTTAGCAATAATCCTCACTTCCTGTACTCACTTGTTTAACGACATATAGAGATTAAATAAGAAGTTTCAATGTCAATGTTTTAATTTGTTTAAATTTTAAAGTGGATGGATTAGCCAAAGCTTTAA
Source organism: Fukomys damarensis (assembly GCF_012274545.1). Taxonomy (NCBI): domain Eukaryota; kingdom Metazoa; phylum Chordata; class Mammalia; order Rodentia; family Bathyergidae; genus Fukomys; species Fukomys damarensis. The sequence continues at coordinate 27,459,227 of NW_022900918.1, read as the reverse complement.
AAGGTATTATTTTATATTTCTCACTATAAACTTCTCAAATTTTGAGAACCAGTTTTAAAACCCATAGTTGTCATATAGAAGAAGGAAAGAATTCAGTTGTTCAAATTTTCTTCTTCGTTTTGCAATGGATTTTACTCTAGATGCATCTTTAAATATAAGTCTGCTTAGCTCCAATGGGAAGCGAGAGCCAAGCGGACCCAGGTGAGCTGCAACAATTGAAGTCAAAAGGATGTGCGTTAGAGATGTTGTGTTCGGAGCTTTCTGTGTAAATGGGGATTCTCCAGACTTCCATGCAAAATACAATTCTGTGACACCAAAGTGTGTCGAGCTGACCTCTGTCTGAGCAAGAACTTCACGAGAACGTGAGGCTGGCAGTCTCTCCGCGGCTGCCTTATCTGCTAGATCTGCTGCAGTCTCCTCCTTGGTGAAACCATGCCCCGTCCTAGGGCTGCTGCTGGCTCAAGACCCAGTGCGGGGGAAGGGTACGGAGCGGGCCCAGGGAGAACCAAGACTGTTGGAAACACAGTATCTGCCCTGGGAAACCAAAAGCCTGGCCGGGCCTTTCTGAGAGCTGCACTTACACCGAGGCTCTTCCTGTCCCGTGCTCTTTCTTTCCCATTTTCCATTCCCAGGCGTGGTACCACAGTATGAGGGCTCTATTTGTAGAATTCGGGTTTCTATATTTATACTTGATCATCCTTTGCTTTTTAAATTCAAATTATATCTCTGTTGATTTTTTTAACGTAATGTATCACTTCTTGACAGAGTTATAGGGACATGTTCTTCCATTTTTGTGATTTCCATTTTACAAATTACTTATGTTTTTACATCAGAATTGTCTCTGGTTTCTTCCTTTGCCCCGTTGTGTAATGCCAATGACACTTCATTTCTCACATTTCACTTTCAAAGTTTGTGCTAAGGTGCAGGGGTTTTTTTTTGTTTTGTTTTGTTTTGTTTGTTTGTTTGTTTTCAGCTTTAATTGAGTTTATTGGTACATTTTAGGGATACAGTACCGTTACATTCATTGTTGGGCTCTTGTACCTCTACATGGCAAGTCTTGATTCTCATTTTTTCCCCTTACCTCTGCCCTCCCTTCACCCCCTCCTCCCCTCCCCATCTACAAACACTTTATTTTCATCTTTTCATTCTCTCACATTTTTTTCTTTTCCCTTTTTACTCTTCCCCTACCCATCCCACCTTCCCTACACCTTTAGCTCCTTTCTTCCCATTTCTAAATGTCAGTAATCTTATTAGAATCTTATGCATTGTTGCAGATTCTTTACACCAGGGAAAGTATTCGGTATTTACACATGTGTGACTTATTTATTTCACTTAGGAGTATATCTTCAAAGGTGCAGGTTTATATTTCATAATTTCAAGTACTAGATAAATACTTTTAATCTAAAATTCCATGTTTTTGTTGACTAGAAAATTCTCATTTGTACCAAAAATATTATTTTTTCTATCCTTACATCTTTTTCTCTGGAATTCCTTTTAAATATATCAAAAAGGTTCTATTTTGTTTTCTGCATTTTGAAATTTTCTTCAATCTAAAAATATTTCCATTTCATCATGGCTGTATACCTGAATTATACCTTTATCATATTCTAAATTATTCTTCTCCCTTTGAATGATACACGGTCAATTTAACCATATGAATCAGATTTTATTTTTTACTTTACTTACTCAATTAAAAAAAAATGTCCTGGTTTGCTGAGATATTTTAATTGGGCACCTCCTCTAGATTCTTATCTGTTTTTGATTTCACAATTTATAGTTCTCTTTTATGGTGTTATGAATTTAAGAGTTTTTCTATCTTTATTGTTTTAGGTTTAAAGATTGTTTGGATTATCCAGTCCATGGGAGTTTTACGTGTTGGTCAGTCCTGTTCACGAGCATAGACTCTCAATTCAGGCCCTGGGGCAGTGGTCTTTAGAGTCCTCTGGGTCACCATGAGTCACTTTGGCTGCTTCAGTAACTTGGTGGATTTGGCTCAACTTTGTTCACCAGGCTCAAGAGTCTTCTTTCCTCAGTACCCACCTTATTCTTGCTTTTCTATCCAACTGCCAGCAGGCCTGGGGCTTCACTGCCACAGCTCACACCACTCTGGGTTGTTGTTCCATTACCCATCCATGAAGTATTAGTTTTGAGTGTGGCTCCATCTGGTATGTATTGTTTATTTAACTAATTCGATCATTTTCATGCTGTGTTGAGTAGATGAATTTTAGAATCGGAACCGAATGCATTCTTTTACCGTAATTTACCAGAAATTTCTAGTACATTCTTTCTGCTATTACCAGTGTGGTAGTTTTAACAATTAAAACCAATTTTACTTTTGGTCTTGTGTAAAATTTTTCACTGGTTCTCTTTTCATTGGATATGCCAGTCTTCTTAGTGCAGTATTAAAAAATCTCCACATTCCCAGTGTAGTCCTAATCTTTTATTAAAGCAACTCCTATCAAATCTCTCTATCTACCTGGCCATGAAAAAGTATATTATCCAACCATGTATACCTGTTAAAGTCATACAAAACCTTCAATGGTTCACTTCTAAATAAGAGCTTCTCAGAATTTCTCCAAAGTTCAACTTTGCCCATGCCTTCATTTAGTAGTTTCTCTACCCTGTGCTTTATTAAAATACATTATCATTTCCTTCATGGAAAGGACCGTGGATTGATAGCATAAACATTTTTTGTGTGATTTTTTTAGCTCTGTTAATCAAATTAATTGACAGTTCACGTGATTACTATAATTTCTAATACTTACTCAAATTCAGTGTTACTACATGAATTAATAAAGAATATTTACTTAGAAATACTTTGAGAATAATTGACATTTGCATAAAGATTAATATATATAAGTATAGCAACAAGTAAATCACACCAACGGAATTCATGTTCCAGAATTGGTACAAGCACTTAGCACACAGTAAGCCATTTAATCTATGCAACAGCCCTGTAAGGCGATCCCATAGTACCCTCATTTTGGGAGTAAAGAAACTGAGGCACAGAAATTGTCATGCCCAGAGAAGAACTGTCTGAGATTACACAGTGAATTACAGCCCCGGATTTGCACAGTCTGTCTCTAGAGGCTAGGCTCTTAGCCCTCACATTCAACCTCTTCTCAGTACACATGTTTTCTTTGATACATATCACCTTTTAGTAGATTAAACAAACGAAGGCACAAAAATCACTTCATATGGCTTTAAAAAAA
>NW_022900918.1:27445836-27455945 GCF_012274545.1 Fukomys damarensis | reverse complement strand
TTAAAAAAAAAAACCAACCAAACCACTCTGTGATTGATTGTGTGTCCCATGGAGAGTTGCTGTAAAGATTCTACCTTGTCACGACAGCTTCAACTTCATTAATGTTAACATGAGCTCTTTTCTTTCTTTTAAAAATAGTTGTGGTTGCCTGACTTAAAGAAATGAATTTTCTTTCAGAGTTACCTTCCTCTGTGGCAATGAAATGCCTCTAATGCAAGAACTGCCTTAATAATCTGGGGAAAAGAATGTGAAAAACAACCTCACGGTTCCCATTCTGTCATATTTCATTATATGACTATGAGCTGATGTTAAGATTTTTATTTTGTGGTCCGGTCATTGTTCATATTTTCAGATTGAAGGAGAGAGGAGAGATTTAGGCACAGATATATACATTAGTCGATGAGGGTAACAGATGAGAAGAAGGACACTCAGTACAGAGAAGACATAGATGATGGAAAGCATTATGCACTGTGTGAAGTTTTAAGTAAACAATAGAAATGCTTGGTAGCTAACATTTAAAATAGAAATAAGAGAACTGATATTGCTAAGGTGAGTAAAATATTGAGGCACATAGATAACTTATTTTCAAAAATGTATTCTGGAGTAGTGGGTCACCCCTAGGCAAATAATTTAACTAGTTATATTTTCCATTCTTCCCTATGAAAGTGTAATGAACTCTGAACTACATGCGGCCTCTTCTGTCGTTGTAAAACTGTGCGATGAACCACAGAAGAAAGAATTTGTATCTCACAGTTAGCTAGAATCTCAGACACATTGAACACAAAGTCCACAATGTCCTATGGTTATGGAAGTTTCTGAAGCTCAAAGCTGCCTTAGATTTTAGATGCAGTTGTCATACATAAACCAAGCCTGGTTCACAGACAGCAGAGTTAGTGTTAGCTCAATTGTCTTCATAAAATTGAAAGAAAACAATCAGTTTATAATTTAGTGTTTTTCTGTGATGAACATATTGGTCACCTCAGTCTCTCTGAACATGCTGGTCTCTCTGCTCATGATATTTTATCCCATTGTAAGAAAGTCTTCCTTCTTTTATTTATTCACTTTTTACTGATGGTCCAAATGCCGCTATTCAGAGCTCTTTCCCCCAGTGGTGTGCCAACAGCCTTCTTCCTCATTCCCATATTTTCTTCTAGCACTTGTGAAAAATCTGCAATGACCTCGTCTGTTCATATGTGTCCTTATTCTGGTAAGGAATCTCCATGGGGCATTGTTATGGTGTCCCTCAGAAGTTTCTTTTTGAACAGGTGAAGTATTGGCAAGTTATTGGATCATGAGGCAGGACTATGCTCTTGTTTTCATTATTCATTCCACCTCCTTTCTTCCTGTATTCTGCTTTTGTACTATATTAAATACAGAATATGATCCCTGAAAAATTTGCAGAAATTAATTTTTGTAGTCATTATAATTATTTTGGCAATTAATTTACTCTCATTTCACAGCTGCTAAATCTTGATGTCTGATTAAACCTTGGCTTTTACCAGCTAAGAAATCCGCGGTCTTACTATCTTTTCATATCAGTCATAGTTAACAATCTGCAAAGATTTTTAAATGCCTGGGAAATTCCCCTTTTAAACAAACAATTGGGTAAAGCTTTGAGTAGTGTAAGCTTTAGCTGTTTATTTACACATCCTTATTTGCATTCATAATAATAATTAATATGTTGCCTGGGAAATAGCAAAAGGAAGAGAAATATAGTTTTTTATGTTAATTTTATGAATGAGTCAAATATTTTGCTGGTGTCTTTTATATTCATACATGAGAAATAGACATTTGACAGTAGCTGCTCAAGATCATTTACAGTTCTAGTAAACATACTTGTACATCAAAATAAATAAAAATTGCACCCTTTGCAATGCCAGTTACATTTATAACATTGATTTTTTGGATGACTTTGTAGTTCCCAAATACTCACATCACATTGATGAATAAATCTGACAGTGTTTAGAGAAAGGGATCAAATATCCAGAAAATGCTTAATTTTTAAATTTACCACGCTATCATTTATATTTTAGGACTCTAAATGAAAAAAAAAAAAAAAAGAAAAGAAAAGACTATGCAAAGTAGTTTGTTCAGTAATAGATGCTTGCATATTTTTGGAAAGGAATGTACACATACATATTTCTATAGAAGCTGTATTAATTTTTAATAAAAATATCCATTGCTACTAGCAGCTAATACATAAATTTTCAGATTCTCATTTTTGCATATTCTCTTTACTATTTTCCAGAATTCTGACTAGCCAGTTTCATAACTGCTACAAAGAACACTCAATTTTGTCCACCATAACTGTTTTGGTTAGCTTCCTTTAGTTACAGAGATTTTTCTCTATTGTCATAAACTTTTTGATACAAAAATATATATGTGTGCATGTACACAGTTGTGTGTGGGGATACATCCATTTGATTTAAATGGCCAAAGATTTTGTAATGTCAGCTACTACCTTCCTTTATGTATTTTAAAAATATATAAAAATGTTTATTCACATAATTTCTTTAAAGCAAATCAATATGGGATAAAAATAATTTAATTTTTATCTTGAATAAATATATTCTAAGATTAAGTATATTTCAAAGTATCTTCTGCTTACTATCATTTTGATGGTGTCCTATTGTCATCATTTCTAGACAAACATAACCATTATTCTATTTCCTGCATAGAAAAAGAATCATTCTTTCGGGAGAGTTTAATTTGGGACCTACATTTTAGAGTTCGGACTGAAGAAGATGGTGATGTTTTCAAAATATATCCACTCTGATCTTGAAGACAATATACATTATTATTGTTGCTGAATTTTATGAGCTATCTGTAGGCAGTCACAAAGATAAACTATAGAAGATCAGTTGAGGATAATACTTTGATAAGATTTAAGTAACAGGATGCAGAATTACATGAAATATATGTAACAGTGACCATAATTTAAGCTACTGTAGCAGATGCTTAGTGAATATTTTACTAACAAGTTTTGAATGATAAGAATTTTGATTGGGAAGATTAAAGGACAGTATTTAGGAACAGTGTTTCCAAAATGTGAAATTCAAAGGACATTGTATCCCAAACAGATTGGAATATTATGGTTCACTTAGTAGACACATCACCATGTTAATTAATCTACTTGTGGTAGAGACGAAACATTATTTTGCTTAGGGATATAAATGATCTCTTAACTCTTCTCACTGACAATTTTCAATCACATCTTCCTGAGTTTAAAATTTGTTGCAAAATAGATTGCTATCTGTAAAGAAATTAAGCTTACCAATGTTTGTATATATTTTGGAGAGCTTTACATCAGTATTTTTAAACACAATAAATACAGTAGTTCTCTGTCTTGTGAGTTTGTCCTTATAAATTTAGTTATTTTGTATTGTCTGCTGTGGATCAATGACTTCTGAGTAAACTGATAAATGAAACTTTGTATCAGGCCTTAGACCTAAGAAGATTCTATATAACTTTTGAGAAGCATAGATGTCATCCCTATGCTTGCTTAGTATAAAAACGTATTTGAATAGTAAAAGCCATAGTTGTTGGTACTCCCCACAACCTGAGAAAATTTATCGAGTTAATTTTTTTCCATCAGATTGTACTCAAGTGAGACAATGCTTTATTCAAACCAGTGTCAGGCTAATCCATGTAATGTTTTCCACCTTTGATACACACATACATACACATGTATGTATATACACACATGAACACAGCAAGCCTCAAGAAAAATAACACAGAAAAGGGAATGCACACAGAGACAAGTAAGTAAAAAGACGACGTGTTTTTAAAATTATTCATTGGATCTATACTCCTCATTTTGAGTCAATGCAGATGGAGAAAAGAACAATCCACGCCTAACACAATTATCCAGGTCTAATGCTATTAACTTATTTAAGTTGACCCACGTGGGATACAGAGAGGAGCCAGTGGCAAAACTTAAAATAAGCAATAAGGGTAGAGAAAATGAAGGAGACCAGAACAGACCTGATTCTTTCCCCTGGTTTCCTTCTTCAGCAGTTCCTTTTGAGGTGGCTTTAGAATGAGCATTAATACATTCTTGCTTAGGAGTTAGTTTTGCATACATTAAGTACATCTTTTTTTGTTTAATAAACAATAAAGTGTTCAGTTTCTAATATAGGTCAGTTGATTTCATTTTATTCTTACTCTTTTGTTCCCGATTAAGTTTATTGGTACATTTAAAGCAAACAGTACAGTTACATTTATCATTGGGACCTTTTACCTTTACATGATATGTCTTGGTTCTTTTTTCCCCCCATTATACTTATTCTTAACAAAGATCAGAGTTGGAATAATTTTTTAAAACTTATTTTGAAAATGATGTATATTATAGGGGCAACCAATGAAATAAACCAAAGCCCCTCTTTAGAAAAATGATGCTCTTGCTAGATCGATTTTTGTCTAGAAATCCACACGTCACAAATGCAACCTAAATTAGTAACAGGTTAAGGCGTTTCTTATAAAATGTATTTAATGTATAATGTGATTAAAATATTGTAAAATTTTGCATTATTACAAAATAAAAGTTATTTGAATTTTAGCAAAATATGTATGAATATTTTATGTATCTATGAACCTTCATCTTAAAATATTAGAGCAATGCAGGTACTTTCAGAGTTGGCTTTGGTGTTCAGGTGTTGATTTATCCCCATGAAAAAATCTGAACATCTTAGTACTTCATCCTAACACATTTGCCACATCCCAGAGTCTGTAAGACTCATTAGTAGAAATATCTAGTAGTGTAACATTTCCAGATGAATAGTGTTTATTTCAGTTAAATACAACTTTAAGATTTTATTCAGTGGTGGCGCTAAACTCTGGGACTAACACTGGGTGTCCAGAAAATTAGAGGACATAATCCCTATCCAGGAGGTAGAGTCAGGACATACATATTGCCAGAAAGTTCTAGAAAAGGAGATCTCGTGCTCTGGAGAGACAGCAATGTGACCTAGGGTATCCAAGAAGAGAAACTAAAGGAAAGGAATTTGAAAGCGTTTATCAAGCTGAAAAGTTGGGTGAAGACTTTTCCAGATTTTATATAAGACACAAGAGGATGTCAAAAGTGGGAGTTGTTGGCAGAGAGAGCTCCATTATGCTAAGAGCTATGTTTGGGTGGAGGTAACTTGGGTGAAGTAATAGAGCCGGGGTGATATCAGGTCTGGCCAGGTCTGTTATATCAGGACACATTTTGGATTTCATTTTCTCAGGCAATAGAAGATCAGAAAAACGCTAAGACTTCTCCTGATATCTAAAGAAGGACTGTCGGGCATGCTGGGGCATGCATGTAATCCCAGCACACAGGAGGCCAAGGTAGAAAAAAAGCCAAGAGCTCCAGGCCAGCTTGGGCTACATCGTGAATTCAAGGCACTGTGTACTTCATAATGAGAACTTGTTTCAAAAAAACACCCCCAAAAATATAAAATAAAATAAAGGACTACTGTTGCGCCAAAATTTGAACATAGAACAGTAAAAGGAGCTATAAATTGTTCCTGAGTATCTGCTCATTCATTTGACATGTGGTAGGTAGATCACTGTCCCTTACTTTGGCAGTCCGGAATCTGTGAATATATTGCTTTACCTGGGGTAGGGAAGTTTATAGGGGTAGCTATGTTTAGTATATTGAGATGTGAAGATTATCCCACTTGATGTGAATAAGTCCAATGTGACTGTAGCATTTTTATAAGGCTGAAGTGTTTTTGAGACAGAAGGGTCAAAGGCAGAGATGGAACTATGATGAAGGTTTGTGTACACACTTATGTGGAGAGAAAGACACACAGAGATACACACAGGGAGAATGAAACACACACAGAGACAGGTGTATGTGCAAATGAAAGAGAGAGAGGAACAGAGAAAGAAAAGAGGAAGAAGAGGAGGCAGGAGAAAAAGGAGAGAGAAATACACACACACACGGAGAGTTTCAAAGGTGCTACAATGCTGACTCTGAAGACTGAGGAAGGAGCCATAAGTCAAGCAACATGGGTGGCCTCAAGCAGCTGGGTATGGCCAGGGGAAGCGCTGTTCCCTGATGGCTCCAGACAGTAGTAAGACTGCAGTCTTACTGATTCTGGGATTTCTGACCTCCAGAATGGCGAGATAATAATCTGTGTTCTATAAACCACTAGGTATGTAGTAAGTTGTCACAGTAGAAAGGCCAAGGTAATGCAGCAAGTAGACTAGAAGACAATAAAAATTGTATCCCTTCTGAAGACCGATGTGTCTCTTATGCTTGTCTCAGAGAGGATGCTTAGAAATCTCTGTGATGAACACCTGTTTCCTCAAGGACACCGATAATCACAGATTGCAAACAACCAGCTGGATGATTGATGGACAACTGATTAATGAATGATGCTAATGAAAAAAATTTAGAGTAGAACCATAATAAAACTTGGTCTATGCTTTAGATCTGTAACTCTTATGAGGGTGGTGTCAGTAAATGCAGGGAAAGAAAAGTACTTAGATAAAAGGGTAGTGAAGAGGCTTACACAAGTTGTCCCGGGATCTTGACTGAGAAAAAGACGAGGGAAAGGAGTGGAAAGAAACAGACACAACAATGTTGTGACAAAGGGCGCATAAATGACTCCCAGTCAGCAGATGTCTGCGGTTTCTGAAAGAATAATATTCAGCTTGAATTTGTTTATTTGCCGTTAGTGTGACCTTTAAGAAAGCAGTAAATTATCGGTAGCTCTTTTGCTCTATTACAGTGTTTTTAAAAACCAGGACGAAGACCTGTTGATAAAATACGGTATAATTGACTTACAGTTGCCTTATTTGAAGCAAAAATTCAGCTGGGAAGAATTGTGCTACCATGCCTGTTCTTAAATGCCAAAGAGTACTTATTTATTGGTTACTATGTTAACATTTATGCTCCTTTTCCCAGTTACCTCTTTGTTGTTTGAGGAAAATTAGACTCTATGCTTCTTATTCTCTTATGAGAAGTGCCATTATTTCCTAAAATGGCTCATTTGCACTTAATAGTGAAGCTTATTAAAGAACTCTGTTTTGTTTGTTTCACATCGTCTTCTATAAAACACAACAGCTGCAGGACAAAACTATAAATGAATAATATTACTCAGTTCATAGCCTTCAAATACTGTGACTCATTAAAAACATGATGAGTAAATTGCCTAGTATCTCATTTTCAATATAAAGAAATAGAGGCCACAGGGAGTGTGTGCCTGGAGTCCTTTAAGCCTGGAGAAACCCAGCACAACTTCACATAAAAAAAGAGTTAATTTTGCCTCGTTTAGTCAATTATAGAAAATAAGAAATTTTCTTTTCAATTTCAGTACATTTTTAAAATCCCACATCAATAAAAAATCCTTTCTTGAGATTAGAGATACATCTCTAAAGGGTACAATTGATTTTTTTAAAGCAAATTGGCAAATTCTTAATATCTTTTACTGTAGAAAGAAGAAAATGCCCAAATGATGAATCTTTCAAATTTTCATTTTGTCTCCATTTCTTAATCCCCAATCCACAAACATGAACTTGCATTTTCTCTGTGCTAAATTTTGCTGGACTCTGGAATAAAAATAGATGATTATGAGTTGATCCTACCCTAAAAATTATATAATTGAATAATATATAGTTTTTAAATGTATCTGCAGTCCTTAAGGAGAGAGTGAAAGAACCTGCTGTAATTTGAATTGGGAAGAGGCAGTGAACAGTATACATCATTCACACCTAAGTAAAACAAGGAACCTGAACCATTGTCCAGTACTCTCAATACACCTTGGAAATGTACAGAATATTATCAATTATGCAAGAAGGGAAGCACTTCAAGGTAAGGAATGAAATACTCGTAATGTATGAATTATTGTTTAAAATTTACAAGACTTCTCATCCTCATAGAGAAATGTGGCTAGAAAAAAGTTGAATGGGTTTAACATGTAAAGGGTATTTTACATCTAAAATATGTGAAATGTTTCTTCTTTGGGCATTTAAAAGCCATTATAATACCTTCTATAAATAAAATTTAAGATTGAGGAACATTATTATAAAGAGACGTTGAAGATGGTTTGGTAATATATTATTCAATAGTTTGGTGGCAAAAAAAAAATAGCTCACTTCCACTTCTCAAGAGTATTGGACAGCCTACTAATATCATTAAAATGTTTGTGTGGAAAATACTTTATACTTTTTTATTTGCAAAATAGCATTGGTGGATTTTATGTAATTCATTTGGTGAATTTTATTCTACCCATTAAAGATACAGATAGATTGGATGCATATGAAAAATTGTAGGAGAGGAAACTCTCCTTTCAGGTGCCCAATTATTTCTGAGAATTCATCATTAGGGAATTGAACTCTAACATCAGAAACAAACTTCAGTCATGTTCGAAAAGCAGAAATCTCCACAAAGATTTCAATCAATCTGGAAAAAATGCAAGACTTATCATTTTAAAATTCCACCAGCAAGTAGATTAATGCTTTCACCTACTGTCATGCGATCATTAGTTCGTAATGAAATGGAAGGGGTAGAAGAAGTAAACTCTTATATTAAAATAGAGAAGCTGATAAGAAGTATGAAAGTGTATATTTCACTCAAAAGTAATATATTATTCTAAATTATGGAAATAGATTACTTTTTCCTATTACTTTTATATAATTAATATCAAATGGAATGACAGTAGAGTATCACTATTTTCAACAAGTTATTTAAAAGAAGATAGGCATTTCAATAGCTGGAAAAATAATATAGTAATATCAAGTTCTGAGTATACTTTCTGTAACAAGGATTATCATTACTAAGACAGTTTTCTTATTCTCTTATATATCCAATTTAAGCACATGTTTGCTTACGGAAAAAAGAAAGTATGTAAAATATAAGATGAAACATTTATGGTAAATGCATACTTTTTAAAATTTGAACTGATCTGTTTTTGGTAATGGATTCTTTTGCCAGAAAAAAAGTTAACTGTGGAAATAAATGCTGTTGAATTAAGTGAATAATATTGAGTATATATTGAGCACCTGTTATACTCCATTAAATCTCGTAGACTTTGGATATACAGCAAAGAAGAAAAGAAAGCCCCTGGTCTTCTGGAACTTACTTTCCATGAAGTAAATGAGAAATCAGTGAATAAATAAGCTACTATTTAGCAGGTGGCATCAAGAGACTGTGCGAGCCTGTCTTCTGCCCACACTCAATAGTATTAAAGCTTCCTCTGCCTCCCCATCAGGCTATATTAAGGGAGCTCTTTGAAAGGGTGGGATTTCAGCCATCAGCCAGTGGTAACGAAGTGCCCATGGAGGCCAGCTAGAGAGCTGGAATTCCCAGTGCACCTGAAGTAATTGAGGAGTAACATTTCTGTGTGCACCAACAGGGGCCACACTGGGGATTTCAGCTACACCAAGCAACCCCGAGACAGTGCCCTTACTTACCTTTCAGAAATAGTGTCAGTGGAAGGCAGCTAAGCCAGAAAATTGGAATTATCAGTACACATAATACCCCAAATGTCAAGTACTCCTCTGAAACACAGTGAAACTCCAAACCAAGCAGATGTTAAACATAAAGAAAAAGGACAACAGACAGACGCCGCCACCATGATGGAAAAGGCTTTAGAATTATCTAGAAAGTGTTTCAGAGCAGCTTTCATAAAAATGTTTCAAATAGCAATGACAAACATGCATGCAGCAAATGGAGCAAATAGAAATTCTTAGCAAAGAAATAGGAGCTAGCAAGAAGGTCAGCTGAGAAAAACAGTCATATAGCCAGCAGAGAGTCATTTTAAATGAAAAGCATATCACAACCAACATTATGGCTGTGAAGTTATTTTCAGTGCATTTTTTCAAGGTGCAAAGGTTTGGGAGTAAAGAAAGGAATGCACCATTAGGGAATCAATCTGACTTCAGAAAAATCCAAAAAAACAAGGAAAGAAGAGAAGAAAGGTGGTCATTAATTCAAAAAATTAATTGATGAAATTTTAGTGAAGGGTGATATGTAGAATGTCACTGGAAGACAAGGAGTTTAAGCAGTTCATCTTCTTTTAAAGAAAATTAGAATCGTGTTCATGAAACAACGGATATGAATACATGTAAAGAACACAAGTCTACTTGATTAACTGTGTATGAACAGATAGGCAGCACAG
>NW_022900918.1:27435433-27445700 GCF_012274545.1 Fukomys damarensis | reverse complement strand
ATATATATATATGGTTTGCATTTAAAGAATCTATATACATGTGACACATTTAGGTATGTCTTGGGTTTTCCTTACACAAAAAGCTATAAAATAGTGTAAACATATTCTATGAAATCCAGATGTCAGCTTCCCATCTGAAACTATTGGGATATTTGATTTGTGTTGTCTTTTGCATTCAATGAATGGTAATAGGTAACCCTGATTTAATTTTAGTGAGCTAAAGAGAAAAAAGAAAGGACTGAGGTGGACATAAGAGATAAATGAAACCAGGGACAGACAAGTGATATCACAGTGCATGGAAGGCATGTGCATTTGGAACATCTCAGATGAAGAAGGAAAGTGTTGGAAGGGTCACATCACTTGCAGTACACAGCGCTATGTAGAACTCTGCCACGGTGCTGTGTTCCGTGATATGTCACGATCCACCCAACCCTTTTCTGAACCCAGCCAGTGTCCAAAACACAGCACTTAGTACACTATTCCCCGAATGGATGACAATTTGTTTCCATTTATATTATTATCTGAACTACATTACTTTCATAATTGTATTAGCATTAATTACAATGTATTTCATTTTATAGTTTCATACAACCTAATAAGAAGGATTTTATCGATATTTATTTATATTATCATGAAAGTGATTTAAATTGGCCTTGGTAACCTGTGGGATATTTTTCCTTTAGAATGGGTCCACATATTCCTGACATTGGAGGGAAAATTGACTTAAATTGTTCAGCAGGGGACCCGTCCAGCACCATCGGAGACTAGAATCAGGGAGGACGTGGATTTCAGCAGGAGTGAGTGGGCTGGGCAGGCTCGTGAGGGCAGAAGAGTGAGCGCATGACTGGGAGCTGTAGCAGCAGCTGTGGTCAGAAAGCTGAAGGGCTCACACTGGCTGGTGCTGGGGATTGGCAAGTGACAGCAAAAATAACAGATGAAGAAGAGGTTGCGGACAAGGAAGATAGCATTTTGGATTTGTGGTATTTATTAAAACTTAGTAAATCAGAAAGAGGGACAGTAGAGTGGCATACTTATGCCTGGGGAAGGTAATATCGTTAATAGAAAAGAGTTTAAAAGTGAGAGAAAGGAGTTAAATAAAAACCAAAAATTTCAAAGAAGCACAGCACAGATCCAAACAGTACAATAGAGCCACATGGTGGGAAAGTGAACTAATGTATCCTGAAGCATTAGACTAATAAGGTATGGAGTAAAGTAGGTGAAAATTATAAATTTGCTTAAAGCAAAGCAATACATCGCTGTAAACTCCTATATAGTTTTAATATCTACAGGTATCAATAATCGCTAAAACAGTCAAAACATACAGTTCACTTTTTAATTTCTTTTTTAAGATAAACATCTATACCTGCACTCATAATTAGGCATGTGAGAAAAGTGTGATTATGTTAAATAACAGAAAAGCAACAGTATTTCACAATTTGTGTTTGGCTGGTGTATTTTCTCACATTCCTCTAGACTGTAGCTTTTCACGTATGTCCCAAGGAGATGCAAGCCTTAGGTTTCTACAGTGTGATCAGAATACGTGGCTGATTGTACAGGTACTGCTAAGAGAAAAATGTAGTCACCCATAATTTTGAGTGAACATATGCATACAGAATATTAATTGGGGCAGGGGATTTAGCTCAGTGGTTCTGCCAGCTGGCTTACCAGTGCAAGGCCCTGAGTTTGACCCCTGGTACAAAAGCCAAACCAAACCAAACAAAAATATTAATTAATACATGACAATTCCCTACATATATATATAGTGATTACATTTTATGTTATGCCATGTATTTATTTTGCCTCAGCAAAGGAAGGAATGAAGAGTAAAGTTGTTTCTATGTCAGTGGAGCCAACACACACACACACACACACACACACACACACACACACAGAAGCTTTAGCCTTCTGGGGAGAGAATACCAATGAGTGAGATGTAGCATGAAGCCATCAGTTCTTGGAAATGTTGCTGTGATGTCCAAATGCAAATACCAAAAGATAAGGAAAAAGGTTGCTATTGAACCCATGCAAGAAGGAAGACCCATGACATTCTGGGTTTATATGATGAGCAGAAAATCAATATGTCCCCATTGTCCCCTCACCGATACAGTGTAGAAGGTTATAGTATTCATAATAGATACGCTGCAGATCTGAGTAGCCTGAGTCAGTTACATATTCACAGACTTTGGCGGGAATAAAGAATTTCTTTTCCACATAGCACAGAGCACAGTGAATAGAGGCTCTGGGAAAAGGAAATTAGAGAACATGGAGCCCAAGTGAAGTTTAAAGCAGAATAATCATATCCCCGTCAATGCCCTAATGAATGTACAAAGAAATTAAAATAGTCAATTGAATTAATTGCAGGAGGCAAGCTTCCGGCAAAAGCAAATGAATTGATTCAACTAATTTGTGCTCTCTCTGTTTTTACTCAAGATGGAAACTTTGATTAAAAAAAGATATCCATTTCTAGTACTCCCACTTGGATGGATAAAAGTGAGACAGTAATATGTCTTATTCAGAGTCTGATACCAGCTAATTGCTTGGGATAAGTTCCTGCTTATGTCCCTTTTTTTAGAAGAACTCATGACTGACATGAGATGTATTTCAATTAAACTCTGAAAGATCTGTTGACTTTCTTGACAGCTTTTTCCTTGACAGACAATAAAAATGTCATGAAGAATATTGCTGATGGATACTATACCATACATAAAGTATATTTATAATACCACTAGCTTTTATTCTGGGAGAAATTGACTCAGCCATAAAAGAACTAATTTTGCACTTTTCATTCCATTCAGCCACTCTTTGTTCAGTTGTCTTGAAGTACTACATGCAGTGGTAATGTGAATGGATGGCTTTGGGTTGAGGATGAAATATCAAGACTTGTAACTTGGGTTCTTCATTTAATAAAGCAGAGAGAAAATTAGAGGTGGCTAGGGAGGTTTTGCAATGATGCAAGTACACTAAAAACACAGAGTAGAGATGAAAAGGTCCTTACAACTCCTCTATCGAAAGCACAGCAAACTATAGCCTGAAGGCAGATCCTTGTTGTCACATAATTAAGTGGCTCATGAGCTAAGAATGACTTACAGATGAGCATATGCAAAATTTATTTGATAAAGAACACTAACTTTGAGCCCCAACTCCGCAAATTAGAACAGTATGCTCCCTAAAAAGGTTTCCATTTTTTTCAATAGTAAACCTATATTGTGAAAAATGGATAATTATTATTATGATAGCAATATGATTTGTTTTCTGTTTTTATATAAATACCTACATAATACACTGATTTTGCTTCTTAGACCATAAAGCCTAAAATATTACTATCTAGTCCTTTAGAGTAAAAGCTTTCTGACCTCTGACTGGATGCAGCGGTCTTCAGATTTTATTATGGCCTACAATCATCTAGAGGGCTTATTAATGTCAAGGTGTCCTGGTCTCATCAGTGGGCTTGGGTGTGAGCCCCAAGGATTTGGACTTCTAAGAAGTGTCCAAGTGAAGCTAACACCACTGGCCCTGGGGCACAGGCTGAGAAGCACTGGGCCAGATCAACCCTTGCATCGTAGAAAACTGGAGACCGATAAATTATGTCACCTGCCCAAACTCACACCTATGTAGTGTCAGAATCATCTTTCAAATATTGCTTTTAGCTCCACGTTTACAATTCTTTCCAGCTGCACAAAACTTTATTGCCCTAACGAATCCCATACAAACTTGCAATGAATTAATAGAAAATTCCACCTGAGATTTGTTTGTCTGTAGAATCATGTCTTCAGGGTGCAAACACTATCATTTTGCAGGCCTAATGACTTTTGAAGGCTGTTTTCAAGGATACACTAGACAGCCATTAGATCTGCTCTTAAATTCATCAGCCTTTATGCAACATTCATCTGGCACAGAGTCAATAACAAGACCACAAGGGAAACACCTGCATAGTGGGTTCTATGTGGCAGGATATTAATCTGGTAGGAGCCCTGATGTCAACAAAATCACCAGTCTGCCCCTCATTTAGTTCTTACAGGGTGCTTTCTCCCTTCTCCACTAAATAAATGCCCTGAAGAAATATCAACTTAAAAAAAAAAAACCTGAAAAAAACTTAAGATCCTAGTAATTTTGCCAGCATCTCAGAGCTATTTTTGCAATTCAATTTCCAAATTCTAAGTCCTCAGTCTTGACATGTTTAATTTCCTATTGCTTGGAAATGATGGTGAAATTATCTCATTTATTGTAATGATATAAATTTAAGGCTTTCATTCTTTCTGTGTAAAACCAAACATTTTAATTCCCATTTCTGGCTTATTAGGTCTTTCAGGTAAAAGGGGCAAGTCATTATTTCATATTATAGAAGAGATAAGAATAGGATCTACCTATTATAGGTAATTGTAATGATCCTGAAAATAAATATAAGCAAGGTGATGTCAACTCAGCTCGTGGCCAAATTTAGAGCAAAGAGTAGCCACTCTGTGTTCAAAGAAATTGTCATTCATATCAAAAGCAACGGCACATTTTTATATACCAGATAATGTTCCAAGTGCTCCAAATTCTTGATCTTCATAACAATTCAGTCAAGTAAGAACAATTATTATTCACATCATCTCTACAAGTACAGAAAAACATTAAAAATTAGGCTAATCCTCCCCTAAAGCAATGTTTCTTACTGGGGACTGAGCCCTTTTTAAGGTTTTATTTTTAAGTTTCTCTTTTTATTAGTATGTGCTAACAACATGCAGCCATCACATTCACCTTGGGAGGATGGTACATATACATGTCACATCTTGATCATTTTTACTACTCTTCCCTTCTCTCCTTTTGTATCTTTTCGTCCTCAAACCCCCTCCCATCTCCATGAAGTCTACCTGCGTGTGTCCTATCACACATATTTTATGTTGCTCATCACATTATTTCTATCTGTAGTTTCTCACACAGAGGTCATTTTAAGTGACTGGAGATACTTTAGTTTGTCACACCTATGGAAGGGGCAGTGTGGCTGCATCTAGTTGGGGACAGTCGGGGACATGGCTTAAATTTCCTACATACACAGGATGCCCCCCCATACAGATTATTCCAAAATGCCAGTAGTGCTAACACTGAGAGATTCTGCTCTACACTTTTTTATTTAAACTGCTATACTGTACAATTTGGAAGGAATAGGTCTCATCTATTGCCTAGTTACTTGATGTGAAGTGCGCCTGGTCCTAATGAACCTGTTAGTCTCTGCCTCTAGCTTGAGAATTCATTCTGTGTTTGTTAGACTGGCACAGTCCAACTCTTCTTGATTCTTTTAAAATTAATGTTGATCTTTCTTTCTAGATCCCATAACTGGAGAAACTTAGAACAAAATAACATTTCATGAGATGGAAAGGTCAGCTTCTATTTTTTCTTTCTCTCTTTTATTAAGAAGCATGGAGGTTCTGGATTACCAAGGATTTTCCCAGACTATCCATATATAGGAACCTTTTCAAATGTTTCCACACGTTGACACAGTCATAACACAGTTTGCTTTCTTTAGATTATCTCTGGAAAGTGTTAGCTTGCAGTTAGAGGAAAATGTCCATGTCTTCAGTAGCACTTCTAATAAAGGATGAATTATGTTATGGTTTTGTAAGAGGGTTTGTATATATACATTTTTCATGAAGAGTACACTCTGTGCCTCATTATACCTTGGAGAAGCTGTTCCTACTATAAACATCTCTATTTTAAACCAGTTGTGAAAATAAAAATCCTAGAACAATGTCAGTGGTATTTTTTTCATTCTTTCTTGTTTCTATAGAAATGCTTTGAAGGTAGGAGTGTGGTGGACATAGCATCATTAAAGGTCGCAAAGCAAGCATATTACACTTGACTGTAAACAAGGGAGATGATGTGTTAGTTAATGGCTCCAGGTCTCTGGGAGAGAAGATGAAATAACATGACACTGCACACAGACCTACAGCCTCCGTGCTGCTTTGAAGACTGTGTTTAGTTCAGAACGAACAGATTTAAGAATTAGCTGTCTTTGGTGTAAGAGGTCCAATTCTGAGCCCGAGTTATTTTCATAAGTGTAGAAAATTATGTAAATACTAGGAGCAGAATACACGCTCAGGAGGTGAGGGCTGTAGGAAGTCCAGGGTCTTAATAAAGACCCTACCATTTAGTGAACAGCAAATGCTGACAGCAGCACATAAGCGAGTTTGTTTTCTCTTACTCCTTTTCAGACTGTGTCCTCTCATTTTATGCCTTTTATGTAAATTCTCCTTTTCTTTTTCTGGCATTTTCCATTCTCCTCAGTTATAGTGTTTCAAAGAAATTTAACTTAGAAAAGGAAAACTTAGGATAGTAGAATTCACTGATAGGTACTCAGGTTTTCATAAGCTATCGAGAAAGATAAGACAAAAGAAATTATGTGGAATGTCCTCATGAGATGAAGATCTAACCAGTCTTTTCCTAATTGATACAATGAGTAAGAGGAAACATTTGTAGGTAAGCACTACCTAAAAAGAACAAGACACATTTGGGGATTAACATGAATGTATCTCTCCTTTCACTACATCTTTCACAGCCTAAGAAAAAAAAACTTTGAAATTTCCAAATACTATTTTAAAGTTGTACTCATTCCTAGGAAGTCGCTCATTGAAATGCTCCATTGATGTTATTCTGGTTCAGCCTACCTTTCGTGTCTGTGGGTAGAACTAGAAAAACATTCATTCCAATTCAATGCATATGGCAATTATAAAACTATGTAGCTCAGTGAACCAGACTCTTGCCAGGATAGAGATATTCTGGCTCTGATGCTTCTACTATACAACTCTCACTGATTTTAGTGTGCAGAGAATCTGGCCTTCCAATTTTTCTTCTAATTCTATCTTTTGTTCATTTTAGAACCATGAAGAAGGTGAGCCCAATTTTCTGACTATGGTTCTTCCCATTTACTAAAGTAGGCAAACTAGTATGTTTATGAATTGTAGATGTCATTCAGCATAATTACACATCGTTATATCCTCCATCCAGGTACCTTCTGCATTTCACTGAACTAAAATGATTGCAAATATGGAAATTGGAAGATGCTACTAAAAAGCATGGGAATCAGCCAACAAAAGCATATTAACACTAACGTGTACCTCTATAATACTTTAAAAGTATCAAAAAGAGTCAAACAACTCTTTATGTCAGAGATGGTGTGCTTAATAGCCACATTTAAATAGTGTCTTCATTAAACTGCATTAAAAAGTGTACAAGATATTGTCGGTGTTGCTACTCCATTAAAAAAATCCATCAAGTATTTTCAGTGTAGCCAATAATTTTACACATATTATAAAACATAAAACAGCATACATTATTTTCCTCCTGTATGATGTATTTTTCCAAAAGTCATAAATAATGAAAGTTTCTTCTATATAATGGCATTTAGGTAGTTATGGAATGACTTACCTAACTTCCACTTATATTAGCACTATGGTAAAGCATATAATATAAAGCAAAATGTATATAACATATCATAGATAATATACTCAAATAATAACTCCTGGTTTATTAATTTCTGAAATGTGCTCTTGGAACATTTGGATTTTACCTATTGGTGTAAAGCACTCTGCTGTTTGTTTTGATTTTGTCATTGATGACACTTAACAATCTAACAGACACTCTGAAGTTTCTAAAATGCAAAAACAGTCCCAGACTATTGTATATCTGTGTATTCTTGCTTGACCAAAAACTCCAAAATGTATCTTGAACAATGATTCAAGTAGTCTGAATCATACTGCAAATTTGTTTATTCCAGATGGGTAAATACGAAGAACTGCACTTGTAAGATACAGGTAGCATGTGATACACTTCTAATTAAAGTATATCCACAATTTTATTAGAACTGAAAAATGAACTAGTTCTCAGAACTTTGCTTTATCCATCTATTTTATTTGTATACTCACAAAATCCTCCAGTAAATATTTAAATGCTAAATCCAAAGAAAGAAATAATGCACAGAACTAGAAAAGATAATCCAAAAATTTATTTGGAATGAGAAGAGACCTAAGCTATCCTAGGCAACAGAGACATGGCATCTGGTATAACAATTCCCAATTTGAAACTATACTACAAAGCCACTGTGATAAAAACAGCATGGTGCTGGCAAAGAAACAGACCTGAGGACCAGTGGAATACATTGGAAGATACAGAAATAACTCCAGATGTACTCAGCTACCTCATCTTTGACAGAGGAGCCAACCATCCTCACTGGAGGAAAGATAGTCTCTTTAATAAACGGTGTTGGAAAAACTGGATCTCAATCTGCCAGAGATTAAAACTAGACCCTTATCTTTCACCATACACTAAATTAAAATCAAAATGGATTAAAGATCTAAATATTAAAAAAGAGACACTAAATTTGCTGGAAGATAAGTTAGGCAGAACTCTTGAAGACATTGGAATAGGAAAAGACTTTCTGAACAAATCCTCAGCAGCATAGGAACTAGCAGAAAGAATAAACAACTGGGATCTCATCTTATTAAAAAGCTTCTGCACTGCAAAAGAAATCATCAACAGAAGTAAAAGACAACCTACAATGTGGGAAAATAATTTTTACCAGCTGCTCTTCAGACAAAGGACTCTTATCTAGAATATATAAAGAACTCAAAACAATCAGCCCCCCAAATATAAAGTCCTGATTCAAAAATGGGCATTTGAAATTAACAGACACTTCTCAGACAAAAAAGGAAAAGCAGCAAGTAAATACATGAAAAAATGTTCAGCATCACTGGTCATTTGAGATATGCAGATGAAAACAACACTGAGATTCCACCTCACATCACAAAGAATGGCCGCTATCAAGAAATCAACCACTAACAAATGTTGGCGGGGTTGTGGGGAGAAAGGAACCCTTCTCCACTGTTGGTGGGAGTGCAGACTGGTGCAACCACTATGGAAATCAATATGGAGATACCTCAAAGAGCTGGGATTAGAGGTTCCATTTGACCCAGCCATCCCTCTGTTGGTTATCTTTCCAAAAGAACTAAAAGAATCATATCACAGTGACGTATGCACACCCATGTTTATAGCAGCACAGTTTTTAATAGCTAAAACTTAGCAACAGCCCATTTTCCCATCAACTGGAGACTGGGTAAAAAAGATGTGTTTTTTCTATAAAATGGAATATTATGGATGAGAAATTAGATTCATTCATAGGAAAATGGATGCATATTGATGATAGACTCTTAAGTGAAATAAATAAGTCACACATGTGTAAATACAGAATAGTTTCTCTGGTGTGAAAAACTATGATTGTACGTAAGATCCTAATGCTATAATTGACAATGTGAAATAGGAAGAAAAGGGCTAAAGGTGTAGGGGAAGTAGGAAGGGTAGGGGAAAGGAAATAAGGGAAAAGAAAAAAAGTATGAGAAAACGAAAAATCAGAAATAAAATATTTCTAAATAGGAGGAGGGGATTAAGGGAGAGCAGGGGAAAGGAGAAAAAATGAGAATCAAGACCTGTCATGTAAAGGTACAGGATCTCAATGATGAATGGAACTGTATTGTATACCTAAAATGTACCAATAAACTCAATGAGGGGGGGATGTATTAGGTATTTAAAATAGTCTAACTTTCATAAAAATGTTGATTCAGAAAAAAAGGTATTTCTGCCAAAAATTAGAGAGAAATTTATTTTTACATTTCAATGTGCTCCAAAATCACTGATTTTAAATAAAACATAAATATTTGCCTATTTTAAGATATTTCCTGAAAAATGATTCAGAATAAAGTGATAGATGTCAGTTTCTTAGTTTTTCATTTCAGAACAAGTCTTACCTTGTACTCTTATCAATTTAAAAATAACTATATCAAAATAGTTTAAATGCTAAGCACATAGTCCACTATTTATACTTTAGGAGAAGCTTCTAAAATATCGTTTTCATTTACTACATTTAGGCCTGTTTCTTGTGATCCTTTGAGATAGTTCTATAAACATTATTGTATTAAGTCTCCTTTTCAACAAGAACTCTTTATTACAAATTCATTCAACTCATAAACTAGCTCACACATCCTGGTTATTCATAAAATACAAATCTATACATATATTTAAAATTTTATATGGATATTTAAATCATAAGTATTAAAGCATATATATATTTAAATTACACACACACATGCACACACTCACATATAAAATCATGGAAAATAATTTTCAGTCAAAATGCCTCTACACGTGAGCCGGGGATTTAGCTCAGTGGTTCTGCCACCTTCCTAGCAAGTGCTTGGACCATGTTTGATCCCCGGTACAAAAAAAAAAAAAAAAAAAA
>NW_022900918.1:27412461-27435396 GCF_012274545.1 Fukomys damarensis | reverse complement strand
CCCCGATAAAAAAAAAAAAAAAAAAAAAAAAAAAAAAAAAAATTACTCTACATGCAAAATACCATATATCTGGAATATGTTTGATTGGGAGACAAGCTTCTAAGAACAAATTTGTGACAAAGATACCTACAGCCACTTAAGCATAGTACTATGGGCCACCATGAAATCAAATATTATAGCAGTACATCGCCAAACAGTAGCAGCTCATTAAAGTCAGGCACATCAATTTAATCAGGAAGAATCTACATGCATGTTTTCAATGGTCAATGGAAGGCCTTGACCATCAAAGTCTAGTTCAATTCCTAGCTTCCATCTGACAGGTTACAGTGTATTTCACAAAAAGACTTGTGTGCAATCTAATGTGAAGGGCATTTGTCATTTTAATATATGATCAATATAATCTATAGCCAGTTTTCAGACTCAGTTACAAAGGAGAAAGGAGGAGGTGAATGTGTTTCTCCAATGACTTGCTTATTGTTTTCCACTGTTCTTACTTGGGGTCTCTTTTTAAAATATAAAGTGACTTCTCTTTTTTCCAACATAAAATTAAATGCAACCATATATTAACTGAAATAAATTGTTATTTAATGCATTTGTCCTTTGATTTCTGCTTTGTAAAATTAATTTCCTTCTCTATGATATGAAGGAATAACCCAAGTGAATACTGTGAGGTTAAATGAATAGAGGGCCTTATGTTCTTTTTTTGGTACCAGGGATCAAACTCAGGTCCTTGAGGTTGTGAGGTTGGTGGCGGCATCACTGAGCTAAAATCCCCACCTGTGCCTTATATTCTTTAACTCCATTTCCTCATCTATCAGTGTGGAAAATACAAATTAATTTGTGTACACAGAGTGCAAACGAGTGTTAGGCCAGTTCACGAAAATAATAAAAATGGATAGATTCAGTACTGATATTCAGCAGGGCCAGGGATTTGGCTCAGTGGTTCTGCCACCTGCCTCACAAGCGTTAAGTGCCTGAATTTGATCCCAGGTACAAAAGGAAAAAAAAAAAAAAGAGAAAAAAATACTGATGTTCATATATATGACAATGACCCAAGGAAATAAACATTGCCATTTGTGTTTCTGAGATATCATATCAATAATATTAAAAGATAAATGCTTTTATTTAAGGGAATCTTATCCTCACATAAATATTCAGTTTTGTTCTTCATATCCACCATAAGGCTTTTTCCCAAAATGTAGCATTGAGCAGTACTGCAGCAAACTCTGATTACATTCAAAATGTGACTGGCAGTATTTGATAGACAAATGATATATTTACTGTACCTAATGCAAACAGTAGGCAGATGGAGAAATCTGTGTAAATTTCTTTGCCTCCAGAGAAACCTACAGAAGGATTACTGCGAAGATCCATTATACTCATGATTAGTGTGAGATCTACTTAGAATAAAATGCAACTAAAAATGAAACATATGTAGGTGGTTCTAAAGAAAATATTGTTAGTTCTCTAAAGTTTATAAAACCGCTTTCTTTTGCTTTTATTACTTGAAAAAGCTTACTGAAAATTATAGGGTGAACGATATTTATTTTGAGCTTATTAAATAAAATTTCAAGTGAATATTGAGACATCTTTGAGATGCATGTGCTATTAAAGTACCAGTACTGATTGCATTCAGTTTTCTGTGTGATAAAGTGAGATATACTTGCTGAATACGTATAGAGATGGCATGAGGATTAATCTTTTAGTTTTTGTTGGACTAATGATAGGTAAAATGAATGTTCTAGAATTTAAGATTCACAAAAACTGATTCAATGTATCAGACTAATTGTCTTTTTCTAAAACCTTAATTTTGTTCATTAGTGAATTTTTATAAAACCCTTTAAGACATATATGATGAGCTAAAATTTACAAAGCAAAGGATTCAATGAAAAGGTAAATGGGTCATCTATATACTCAAAAATATAAAAAGCTAAATAAAAATAAATGCTATATTTGATTTGATATTTTTGGATTCCACGTAGATATACTGCTCATGTGATTTTGAAAAATCTGAATTGTTAGATTTATTTATTTATTTATTTGTTTGTTTATTTATTTATTTATTTTTGGTCGTACTGGGGATTGAACACAGATCCTTGAGCTTGTGAGGCAGGCAGCGGAACCACTGAGCTAAATCACCAGCCCTGGCTTTTATTTATTTAAATCATCAGCCTTGATAGTTCAAAAATTTTCTACCACTACACAGGAATATCAAGAGTTAAGAGCTCCTTACTCATGATCAATGAAGTGAATAATAGTTGTAAGCAAGACTCGCCAAGGACTTATAAATAAATGCTATTTTACCTTCACGACCAGAGGATTCAGCTTGTTTAGAAAGACAATGCCATCTGGAGTGGCAAGCTGGCTGGAGGGAAGGTTTCGAGTCAATGCCAAACGTCTACGAACCATATGAGTCCAAATTATGGACAAAAGAAACACACAATTATCTCAGACTTAAGCCCTACCAAGAGACCTTCTGCACCAATGATTCCAAAGGACGGGAATTCACAAAAAAATTGTCTCATTTGAATTTACATTTTTGAAAAATGCCAGATACGCTGTAAAAGTGTACCTAGTTCATCAGGATGTCAGTGACGGGGCTGGAGTGCCACTGCACCTGCCTTGCAAGTGCAAAGTCCTAAAAAAAAAAAAAAAAAAAAAAAAAAAAAAAAAAAAAAAAAAGAAAGAAAGAAAAGAAAAGAAAAGAAAAGAAAAGGATCTTAGTGACACTAAGATATGAAGGATCTGTGGTTCATGCTTTTAGCATCACAAAGCATGAATCACCATTAGCAAAATTTAAAAATAAAAGTAAAAAGTGAAAAATAGCAAACAAAACAGCAACAAGATAACTTGAATTGTGTGTATGCTGGTTTAACAAATGTAATTTTTTAACAGATTTTCTCATAGAAATAATGCCATTCTAAAGTGAAATAAGAGTATTGTGGACCAAAACTTGAAAATGAATCCTACTACAGTTTGGATTTTAAATGTGCCACAAAGGGCACATTCTTGGTAGCCAGCTAGTGTTTTGGGGAGACTTTGGAACCTGTAAAGGTTGAGGCCAGTCAGAGGTTTTAGACCACTGGGGGCTGAAACTTGAAGGAGACTGTGGGACTCAGCCCCTTCACGATATGCTGCCTCAATACAAGCAAAATCAACAGCAGTCAGTTTTGGGCTGGACCTCAAAACCAGTGAGCCAAAATAAACCTTTGATGTGCGTAAATTGATTATCCCAGATATTTTGTTACAGTAACAGAAAGTTGACTAACACTAATCCCAACTGACCAGAGAACACACTCAATTGTTTCCCAACTACATCAACAAATGGGATTGTATGAAATTTAAAAAGCTTCTGCCCACAGCAAACAACCAACAGAGTCAAAAGACAATGGGAATTTTGCCAACTATTCCTTGGACAGAGGACTCATACCTAGAATATATAAAGAACTCAAAATAATTAAACTCACACAAAACTGAAATGAATAGACGTGTCTCAGAAAAAGTACAGATGGCCAATAAATGCATGCAAAATTGTCCAACATTGCTGGCCATTTGAGAAATGCAAACTAGAACAAGACTGAGATACCACCTTACTCAAGAAGGAATGATTGTCATCAAAAAACTGTAGAGGTACAAGATCCCAACAATGAATGTAACTGTACTGTATCCCTAAAATGTACCAATAAACTCAATTAAAGGTGAAAAAAATTAAAAAAAAATTAAATACTAATAAAAGCTAACAGTACTGCAGGGAAAGAGGAACCTTCCTATGCCATCAGTGGTCTTTTCAGCAAGTAGTAACACTAAAGAAATTAGCATGGTGATTCCTCAAAAAACAAACAAGCAAACTAAAACTAGACCTTCTTTTTGACCTAGCCAATCCCATCCTAGATATCTTCTTGAAAGAGTGAATGACATCATACTTCAGCGCTCCACACATCCATGTTCACGGCAGCACAACTCATAATAGCTAAATCTTGGAAGCAGCCCATATTCTCACCAACAGATCAATCAGTACAGAAGGCATGGGATTTGTGCACAGTTGAGTACGAGCCTCCCATAAAGAAGGATAAACTTGAGTCACATTTTGGGAAATGGATGCAAATACAGAAGCTTAAATATTGCATGGGTTCTCACATAAGAGGAAAGTTAAAGGTAGATGATAGAAAATAGGGAGTTTATTCTTTAGCAATACCAAGAGGACCAAGAGATGGAGTTAGAGGGAAGGCAGAGGAGGAAGGGGGTAACAAAGTGACATAAAAGGTGTTACATATGAGCTCCTATGAGGAGTTATTATTAGTCAATAGCATTTTTGGCATCTCACAGTTATTAACCGTTATACTAAACTGTGGAATGTAGCAAAGAAGAGGTAAAGCCAGGCTCCTCAGCTAAATTGGATTGGAAAATTTTAAAAAGGTAGACAAAATTACATGATTGTGAAGGTATGCTGTAGGGGAGCTCTGTACACCTTTCTACCTACCCATCCATGTCTCACCTATACAGGGCTACTTGGACTGTTCTCCATATCCTTCTGTAGCTCAGAGTTGCTATGGTTGTGATTGGTTTTACTTCCATCCCTCGTATTTCCCTCACTCTCACTACCCGGTGCTATAGCTTTCCTGCTATTTTTCCCTGACCTGGGATCACGTCATTGCTGTAATTGATCCCTTTGATATACTTATGCCTTTTATTTTCTGAATATCCCTTCATGAATCCCAATCTTGCTTGCTAGTCCACATCCTTGGTGATTTTATTCTCAGACTCCTCTGTGTGTTCTTGCAACATTTGCCTTCTTAGTGTTCCACCCTATCTTCTGGTTTTTCTCCTGTCTATCGTGTCTGAAGTCACTCTCTTCTCCTTCTGACCATTAAATTACAACTTATACTGCAATGTATTCACAATCTGCAGCTCCATTTCTGCCTTGCCTTCCAAAACCCCTCAGTTGTGTAATGAGGGGCTTCTCCTGGATGGTTGTGTGTGTTGTGGACTGGGTGTCTACCCAAATAGCCTTGGAACTTTCCTCTGAGGTATAGCTCTGCTCTCACCTTTCTTACATAGTGCTGCCAGCTCTATCAACCTGGTTATCAAACTAAATGGTCCTTAGTGCCTCCTTCCCTTGCTTTCAGACTTAAGTCTACCTTCCAACCTTGAAATTTGTCTACCTCTCTATCTCACTGCAAATAACGTAGATAAGAGGAGCCTAATCTCCTCCTTGGATGCTTGGTTTGTTGAAATATCCCTCCTAATCCTTTGGATCTTTCTGGCACCCCTGCAAGAGGACGTTGTTGAGGACAAATTGGATTGCTTCTCCTTGGTGTAAACTTTCTCCCACTGGGGCATGCTCTACCTCCTTACCAAGATAGATGAGACTTTCATTATAGGATTCCTGATCTCTGACCCACCTCCACCTCCTGTCAGCATAGCCCAGGGGGTATTTTCACAATATGCTAAAACTTCTGCTAATTATCACACCGTGTTTTTTAGCTGTGTTTTTATTTGTAGAGATACAACTTCCAGAAAAAGCTTTCTCATGATTCCCTGTGGCCATTTTCTTGTCCATCCCTGCCTGGAGGGACTGGAGGACACTACCAATATTGTTTTAGACAAATCATTCAACACCCTTCTACATTTTCACATTTGTCTCTAGGAGCGGACCCACCACAGGTCATTGGTGGCACATACAGACGTTTTTCTAGCCTCACACATAATACATGTCTTTATATTTTCTGGCTTATGTGTCTGTTTACTCAGCAGGAGGTACCCTGAGAAACATGAATCCGTGCAGCGAACTTAATCTCGGTACTTGGTACAAAATAAGACCACAATGAATATGGGATGACGTGAATTAATAATCGGTGGCTCATCTTCCACAACAAATAAAAAGTGAAAATTAACCTCAAAGTAACTCTAGAAACAATTGCCATATTATGATTAAACTTTTCCGACATAGAGACAACTTTATATTGTTTTCTTGTATTTACCACTTACATTGCAACCCGAACTTTTTTATTCACTTAATCTCTTGACTCATTTTCTGTTTCCAATTACATTCTCGTTACAGATTTTCATTGAGAAATCACATCCTCATTAAGCTAGTTTGTTTGAATTTCTTGAAAGGAACAATTAGAATAATCAACCAAGTTCTTTGTAGGTGTATCCACAATCTCTTAACCATCTTTTGGAACTCCTCTCTTAACCATCTGTATCTAAATAGCCAACACACCCCTGTCCAGGTGATTAAGCCTGAAATACTCTTTCACCAAATCCATATTACCCTCCTTCTGTTCATGGCTCTACCAGTCTTTAAATTCAGAATTAAACACAAGAGTGTTCCCTAAGCACACAATTTGCTAGTCTTACAGCCAGTGCTCCTGAACAATAGCCTTCGTTTGTCCCCTATTTTCCATCTTCATTTGTTTCACTCCACTTCAGGTACTCACTACCTCTTAACTAGTTTGAAATACCTATTGTATTGATCTCCCACATTGCCTCCTTGTTTTGAAATCTCCCTGTTCTAATCAAATCTCTGATGCTAGATTTAATCTCTCCTGCAATACAGATTGGAATGTGATTTCAAGTTCAACTTTTATGTTTAGGTTTTTGTTTCCTATCCACAAACTCAAGGCAACCAGCATTAAGAAATTCCATAATATTCCCTCAATGCACATTTTCAACATTTTTAACCTAGCGATTTTTGCCACTGAAGACGTCTATCTGTATTTGTGCATGAACTGAATGAATGAATGAATGTCTATAGGTAGCAGGCATGATCAGAAGCAAATTATAAATAAGGTGGTCTTTACCTTTGACGTCATCAATCTAGAGCAGAGAATATACCCATGTGCATATGAATTTACATATATTTCTATATATGCACATGTATCCACACACTATGCATAGAGAAATATAATTCATGGTAAAATTAAAACTGGCAAAGTCATTACAATTGATGTAGTTAATGAAGGAAGAGAATATTTCTTCATTAAAGAAAAGAAATGACAGATTTGCAAGTATTTGAGAGGGAAAAAAGCCATTTTGGATATTTGGGCTGTAGCTGTGTTTATTGCTCTCTTAATATGTTGTACCTGCTTCTTTTCATGCCCGCTCCCACTATTCCTAGCTTTAGATAAGCTAAATTACCACTATTTCTTTCACACATTCCTGCACTGGTTATTTGTTTATTATGTTCTTGAAATTCTCAAACCCTCCTGAGTGTCAATATCGTCTTTGTTTCAGGATTAGTCCAAAATCATCCATGAGGTCTTCCTAGTGCTCTTAGCCAGTTTATCATTATTACAGAAATCAATAAGCCAATATCCTTCTCATAATTTCCTCTTTAATATCCAATCTAATGTTTTATGTAAACCAAATCCTTGATCTCTCACTTATTCAGCAAATATGCAGTGAAAAGCTATTGCAGGCCCAGCTCCACAACTAGGTTACGGCTAAGCACACTGTCAGAGTGCCTGTCGTGTGTGCTTCCATTGTTGGTGTAAAGCGAGCGAGATAAGCAAAAGCAAATGAACAGGTAAACATTTAATGTTTATTTGTTCAATGATAAGCATTGCACGAAAACTAAAATGGAGAATAATAGGAATATAATAGTTATGCTTTAGGAATAATAGGAACCACCAGAGTGTAGGGTGTTTCATTTACATAAATGGTCAGGGGAAGTCTCACTACTAAGGTGACATTTGGTCCAGAAACCTAAAGGAAGTACAGGGAATGAACTCTGAGCATCTGCAAGAAGAGGCTTTTGAACAGAAGGTGCAAATATCTCAGAAGGGACAGTGTTTGGCACACACAAGGAAGGGGAGATGTCCTAAAGGACAAAGAGGAGAGGGCTGAGGGAGGGAGACCTATGGAAGACATGGTGTGGGGATCCACGAGGAGCCTTGCAGCTTTTCATTTTTTTCCTAGAATGAAAAATATGGAAGTCATTGGAGACTTTGAAAACAGTAGAGATGAAGCCCTGAATTATGTAGGTTCTGCAAAGAATTAAAGATGAGGAAGAAGGAAAAGTACATAAATAGTTTCTTCTGGAGATTTTTAGCTACGAAAAGATGAAAAGTAGGGCAGGGGAATGTGGATCAATGCATTATTTTTTTTCCTTTCTTCCTCCCTCCCATCCACCATACTCCCCTCCTTTCCTTTATTTCCTTCCTGGAATTAGTAATAGCAATCTTAAAGGGCTAATCTGAAGTACAGAGATGACATAGTGGTGGTGTTGAAAAGGTGAGAGGAAAGGAGATGGAAATCACAGCTTCCATATGATCTTGCTCAGCTCACTCAAAGAAACTGAACAGAATTCAGAATGCGTGGGTTCAAGAACAGAGAAACTTCAAACTGCAGTGAAAGCTTGCAGAAACTGATCCAACTGCTCGACTTACATGAATGATCTGAAAGTAGGTTTAAGAATTCAAATTTGCGGGGAGTACCCGGGATCGAACTAGAGACCTTGTGCTTCTGAGGCAGGCACGATGCCACTGAGCTAAATCCCCAGCCCTAAGAATTCATTTTTAAATAAATAAAAATACAAATCTACCAGTTACTACAATATGCAACCTCCAACTTTAAATTTTCTTCATACTTTCCAGGGATTTATGTTAATTATTTTTTACTATGATAAGGTTAACCTTATTTCCACTTTTGAGTTTAAATTTCAGCTCTGTTCAGGCATGATAATTTATTAAATCCAGCCAAGAATCTCTGAATTTAGAATGGATAATAAATAATCTGGAATATCTTGAGTTTATTTTATGTAGAGAATATGCTAAAATTGTGCATATATATTTACATGAGTTAGGACATCATATGTGCAGTTAGAAGTCTATAATCACATTAATATTTTATGGCATAGGAGTAAATTGATTTATTAAGAATAAGTACTATGAAAATTGATTATGGCCAGCAAAACCTTAACTGATATAATCTTCATAGCTATTACGACAAGGCAAAGACCACAAAAATCTATTCCTATGACTTTAAACAAACCACAAATAGGAGAGAATTGTAGCAAAGAAGTTGGAAAACTTCTAGGTTAAATTAAGATCTTTACACATGACTTTAGAGAGCATTTAGTTTACTTTGTACGGGGAAATTTGTGAGAGGGGGGATAGTTATGCATGGCTCCCACATTTGCTGGACCATATGAGCTTTCCTCCATAGGAAATCCTGCAGGAATTGTAGTCCCAGCATACACTGGGAGTAACACTGGATAATGTACTATTTGACCTGAGAAGCAAAATAAGGGAAGGAAAACTAAAAGGAAAAACTCTCAAGAATTTTAAGAGTTAATCTTAAAAACAAAAGGCTTTCATCTTTATTTTTAAATAGCTTACTTTTTATGAAGTATCATTATTCCTTCACACTTGAACAAATGCTTTTCAACATTAACCATAACGTCATATAAGATACTTTAAGGTATAAAATAATTACAGTCACTGCTGAAAATGTTAATTTTCCTACATTTTTGATTTTTGAAGTAGAGTGTCTGAAGTCAATGAAAAGACTCAAATTTAAATGCATGTAAAAAGCCACAAAATAATCCCATCTAGAATAGCTATAGCAGGTGACAAATGTCTTCCCTTCTTTATTTAACAACAGGTCTTTACTACCGAATAGGAAGAGATTTAGCAATTGGAATTATAATTATTAAGGGGTCTTGCAATTATTTTTATAATTTCTAAGAATTTATACGTACTTCACAATTTATCTTTTTGGAAAAAGTAAAATCTGTCAAAATACTGGCATCTATGTTTATGGTTTAAAACATATTTCAGTATGGTTGTGGTCATTTTATTCTTGAACCAATATATTCTAGGGGTGACATTCGTAGGTTTTCACAATAGTAGATGAGACTATTTCAGGAACATGGACCATTCTTCATTCTACATTTAGATTTTCTATCTGTGTCAAAGGGCAGTATTCATTCTTGAGTATTACTGATATTCTGGATGCAAAGAAAAAGTAAAACACATTTACATTTTTAATCATTCAAAGAGGAATTAAAACCATATACAAGTCACAAGTAGTACCTATTTGACACCATACTTCCAAATAAAAACTAAACTTTCGATTTTCTTTTTTAATTACATTTTTCTTTTTGCTGGTTCCGTTCTGCAGTTCACCGTGATTGCACCCCTCGTGGGGCCTTGGTAAATGTATACAGCACATCTTCATTCTCTTTTCATCTCCTTCCGCTCTCCTTCCTTCTCTTTCTTTTGCAAAAGATCTGTCTTCTCGTTTCCTAGATTTATCTCTGTTTTGCTTTTTATCTATATTTTATGACTTTCTTAATTTCCAGAGAACCCTAAATCTTATTTAAGGCACAACTGACGAGGGAAAATCAAGTGAGTTTCCAAGCATCTTCTCCATCAGATTCTTCTTTGGCCCAAATTAGTGTGTGATCCTGATGAGCCCCAGGCTGAATCTGGTTGATAAACATTACAGCGGTGTGCACGACTGAAGTGACCACAGTGTCTTCTGGGTTACTGATTTGTAACATTAGTTTTGTCTTTTTTAGATAGGGTTTCACAATGCAGTTCAAGCTGGCCTTGAACTCCCTTTGAAACCCAGACTGGCCTCAAACTTGTAGCAATCCTTCTGCTTCAGCCTCCCAAGCGCTGCTGGCATTACAGGCATGTACCATCACACCCAGCTGTAGCATCATTCAGCATGGAAGGAACTCAGTTTAGCTCAGCATATATTTATTTAAAAGACATTGGGTCCAAGTATTAGGGAATAAAGAGAAGAAAATGTACAGTTATTGTTCATACATTGTCAGAATTCCAGCTGGATAGAGACACGGTACAATAGATACATGAGATTGTTACATAATGTGAGGGTTGCTCTACAGTCGTTTTGGCAATGGAAGAGAGAAGGTAAGTGCTTTTACTTTCAGAGGTGATATTTTAAAAATTAGGTGGTTAAAATATTTGGCCCAGCTCAACTATAGTAGGTTATGAACTGATTGATTAGAGAGACAAAAATATAATGTTCACATTTGCAGGCTTAAATTATTTAATTAACCCATTAGTTGCAATCCATTAACCATTACACATACATTTCATGAGCATGTATTATTATTGAGCATTTATTTTCACAGGCTAAGTCTACTATTCTAAAGGAGACAGATAACGATCCTGTATTTTCATCAACTGTATTTCATGGATGGGGAAGGGCCAAAAAAAAGATTAGAAGTGTGTATAGGGATAAGTGCAGAGATAATTGTTGACAGATTATTTTTTTCAGCAGACGATCTAAGCAGGGTGACACAAGAAGAAGAAAATATGTTGATAGTATATCCAGAGCTGCTTTTATGCAGAGCTCAGAGACTTGGAGAAAGTGATGCATGTAAAGACACAAAGTGGCAGAAGGAGCTTATCAGGCAGAATAGTTGAATAAACAAAGGGAATATCAATTTCAGTAGCCCATAAGATCAATAATATTGAAATGACTTAATGAAGGAGAGAGTTGGGATAACCCAAGCCCATTGGAGTTCATATCTTGTCATGGATTAACCCAGATCATGCACATAAAACCACAGTATTTAGTGTTCGACCTGCTGGATTTTGGAGTCACTTTGGTCCTATTTCTGTTTCCCTATTTGTACCTCCTGGAATGGGGATGCTTATCATGTGCCATTGTATGATGGAAGGGTTTCACTTTATTTTTATTTGTACAGGGGTTTGTAGTTAAGAATTTGCCTTATATCTCAGAGGAGATTTTGGATTTGAATTTTTCAGCAATGAGGAAACAGGATTTTGACAACTCTTAGAGGTGAACTAAATGCCTTTTGCATAACGAGATAAGCATGAGTCTTTTGGGGACCAGGGGAGAAATGTTATGGCTGTGTCTAGATGTCTCCCCAAAGCCTCATGACATAGATGTGATGTTTTGAATGTGGCTGAATTAGGGTGTGTGAAAGGGGATTAAAAGTGTGCTACTGGAATTAAGGAGGTGGATAATGAGAATCCCACCCTTGATGTGGATGGTACTGATCCACAATCTTGTAGACTGTCTGGAACAGAAAGGGACTGTAAGGAGATAGACATGCTGCTGCTGCTGCTGCTGCTGCTGCTGCTGCTGCTGTTTATTGCTTCTTGCCTGCCAAGCCTTGAAGTATTTTTCCTCTGCCATGCCCCTCTTCCATGATGTCCTGTTTTACTGCTTACTGTGCATTGAAACCTCTACATACTGTGAGCTGAAATAAACCTTTGTTCCAACAACTTGTGGGTGTTGGATATTTTGTCTCAGCAACAGGAAAATAAATAAGAAGGCAAGAAAAGATATGAGGCATAAATAGAGATAAATGGAAAAATAATTGTAGACAGATTTTTTTTCAGAAGGTGATCTAAATGATACAAGAGAAAGAGTATTTTGATAGGATATCAAATATTGCTTTCATGCAGGATGCACAGATTTCGAGAAAGTAATGCTTGTAAAGACACTCAAAGTAGGAAGAGGAGGTCATCAGGTAAAAGAGGTGAGGAGATTAAACAAAGAGAACATCAATTTCAATAGCCCATAAGATCAACCATATTGAAAAGTGATAATGAAGAAGGGGGGGTTGGAGAAAATGGGGGAGAAAAAAGAAGCAAATTATTTCATTTATTGGTAAAAATTTCCTACAATGAATGTAATCATCATGTATATCTAAATTGCACCAATAAATGTTTTGCTAAAAAAATGAAGGAGGGACTTGGGATAAAAAAAAACCTTGGAGACATAAATAGAAGCTAGAATAGGACAAACTCTAGATGACCGCAAGGAATTTTAATTTCATTCTAATTTTCTGTGGTATTTTACAGTATGGAATATATCTAGCATATTTATACTTGAAGAAGGTCACTCTGCTCCAAGGAGATGGTGTGTGGGGAATCAAGAGGGAAACCTGTACACCTATTTCAGAGACAGTGTATTAAACAGTTGATAGGGGCTTCTCTTAGGGTGTGGTGGTGTAGAAATAAAGATAAAAGAAGTGAAAATCCAATGTGTTGGTAGGGAAGAAAGACAAAGAAAGATAGGCATGAGAGGATAAGAAGGAGCAGGAGTAGGGGAAGAATCAAGTAGAATACCAAGTTTTTGTTTATTTATTCAGTTGTAAATTAGTAAAATTTGGAGGAATTCCCTGAGGCGAAAAAAATTGAGTTAGGGGCAATCGCTTTGTGCTCTTTTCTTTCTGTGTATAGTTTTAGTACAGGGCTTATCACACAGCTGTTCACTGTCAAGGTGCCATAGTTAATTCAATATGTCTTCTATGTCACATCTAACTCTTCTAATGAGACACTTCCTAATGGCAAGAAGATAGGTGCTTCCTTGTTTGATCCCTACACTATCATGACAAAGATCCTATTCAGTCCCTCTTAGATAGAAGGATCATAGAAAACTACAGTGAACATCTCAGCTAAAAAAAACAAAATAAAACAAAACTATAATAACAGAAACATTGCAAAGAATGATGGGATAAACATGCTCAAAGCAAGAGGGATTGCTATGAATGTTTTGAGGGAGATTAAAATTCATTTCTCATAAACCCTAAAGAAGATCTTACATTTTTAAAACAGGGGAAATAGACACTCTAGGATTTAATATAACTTATTAGAGTCACACTATCAATAAGAACTGATATTTAAATAAAGATCATATTCTATGTCCAGTTAGTTCTCAGTGTAGGTTAAAGTGTTGGCCAAGGTGAAGTCAGTAGGACAGTGGAACGATAAAAGATGATGTAGTGAACTATGCATTCTTTGATTAAAGAAATGAGATGACATCAGTGAATAAAAGAACTTATTAAATAAGATAATTACGTAATAATTATTTAAATAAGATAATTTTATTTAACCAACTGACTGTGTTTTTATATCATGGTGTTATTTAAACAATAACAAAAGCAAATCTCTTTGAGACTTTTAAAAACAACTGATGCTATATTATGTGAATTTTGTTGGCTTTTTGTTCAAATATTTTTCTATGCTTTTGTCAACAATATATAGTGAAAAACCAATTTGGTAAAAGAGCTAATGTGTTGATTCTAAAGAACAGAAACAGAAAAATAAAGTACTGCACAATTGTACTTGCTCTTTTTGTATGCAAATACTATCTGTTATTGATAATAAGGCAGCTTTTAAAAAAATAATACCATGGTCATTGATTTCTCTGAATGTGTTTATGTGTTTATTTTATATCAACTGGAGAAAAGTAACAAATATTTTTAGAAAGACATCACCAAGTACTTGTGTTTGAATTCAAGCATCGTGGACACTTTTCTGTGGAAAGTTTAGGAAGAAAGACATCTACAATAAAGCAGGAGCTTTGGAAACTTTTTTTCCACTAAAGAGAAGTAAGAAGCCAAGCACACCAAGTTCCCTCATTTGAAATAACGCCCTATTGTGTAACTATCCAAACAATAGACTTTATATGAAATCTTGGTGAGAATGGGAATAAGTTCAGCATTTACAATGGGAAACTGTATATTTCTACAAACGAAACACAGGGATTAATCCTGTTGAATTTGAGATTAAGCATTGGTTATTTTTCTAAAAATCATTTTCTTGTAGGAAAAATAACGTTTAAACTGAGTATATGGAACATGATCTGCACAGAGTTCAGTGTTACCACACCAAAGATAAATACCTCCTAGTGACTATATTCTTTTTCATATTTTTTCCAGGCAGACATTAATAATACTTGTATTACCTGAGAACGCCAAGAGATGGCAGAATGGGAAATGAAAATAATGATCCCTGGATAAGCCTGAGCTACTATGGAAATAAACTGAGAGTCACTGAGTCGTGGAGCCTGAGGGCTTAGAGCTGGAAAGCGATCTTGGAGATCTTGCCCAAATCCATCCTTTCTTATGACAAGAACTTGAGAATCAGGCAGAGCAAACAAATACCTAAGCCATCATATGTTTACAGCAGAGTGGTACGTGTGGACCAGAGGCCAACATCGCAAAGAAAAATCTCAGCTGAGATTAGTGATTTCAAAAGAGAAAAGCAATTACCTTAGCAAATTTCCCCAGCTGCCTCAGTCTCTCTCATTTTAGTAGATAAAGAGCATCTCGGACAGCCTGCACCTTCAGATTTGGTAGCTAACAGTTAGTGAAGCAAGCGCTGAATGCACTTAGTGGTTTCTCACATTCTCATACCAAAGATAACAAATAAGCAAATGAATAAAGTCTCACTTTAATAGACATGATGGTCTTTATTTAGATATCAGTTCTTATCGATAGTGTGACTTTGCTAAATTTCATTAATCCTACAGCACCTATTTCTTCTTTAATTGAATATCACATTGGTTTATTAATTTATTGTTAATACTACCATCATACGTAGTGCTAAAAAAGAGATAAAGAAATGAAAATTTTCTGATTAAGAACAAAGGAGACAGAAATAATCATCTTCTTACTTTAGAAGTCCATGAAAGGTGCCCATTGTGCTGAAAGAATTCAATCCTTGGAGAAATGTGAACTCTCATTGTAACAGCAAAGTAATTTTTACATTTGAAATTCTAAAGGTTGTCAGTTCCTGTCACATTCTTTTCATTATGTAAATAGTGCTTGCATTTAATTTCCATACAACTTGTTTTAATCAATTCAACTGAACAGGATGAAGGTTACAGCTCAGAAAATATCTAACTAAAACAGTCTAACAAGGACAACCCTCGCCAAGTCATGGATGAATGATTCTGAGTAACGATAGTAGTTTCAGCTTCCTGCCTCTGGGTACCAATGAATGAAAGACAAAATACTTGAAAACAAAGATGATGTGCTTACCACAGAAAAATTCAATCTCCTCAAATACACATACAAAGAAAAAAGATCAAAGGCTACAATAATAAGGCAAATGCTTTGCATGTCAGGTTTTTGAAGCAAGCACCATATTGAGTTTCAATTTGTTCTTTACATCTGCACTGTAACAGCAAATGGCTGAAATATTCTTATTTATCTGTTGTTGATGTTGTGATTATCAGCACCTATGTTTGTGAGGCAGTAGGAAGAGTTGTTTCTTCCATCATTAGAAAACTGAACGGTGCGCACTGGCCTTTGGTGTAGTTGTCATGTGTAGAATAAGCCTTTTCTGACAGAGACTTCCTATTTGCTGCTTCATCTGAGTCCAGAAGAGAGCGGAGGTCACCACAGATAATCTGGGAGTAATACTCACCACCAGCCAAGATTTATGGCAGACTGTTTTGTCCTGACATATTAGGGTGCCAGTGCAGGAAAGAAAGTTGCAAGTTTCAAGTCTACTTTATATCTTGAAAGAACACACATGGGTTTGCCATGTTTTGGCTTCAAGTAATTTTTATATCTGCAATCTTTGCTCTGGTCTTCACAGAGAACGGGCCCCTGGCTGTGTCTTCAGGGAAACAAGGAGTCTAAATGTCTTACCATTTGACCTGCCAATCTTACTTGCTAGCATTTACTCGATTGACTTCAAAATATCTATGGGCCAGGGATTTAGCTCAGTGGTGCCTTGCCTGTCTGGAAAGTACGAGGTTCTGAGTTCAATTCCTGGTAGAAAAAAAAACAAACAAAACAAAGCAAGAAACTTATGTCTAACCCAAAGCTTGCAGGTGAATGTTTATAGAAGCTTTATTAATAACTGCCTGCCAAAAATAGATGTAAACAAAGTGTTCCTTTAAACGGATAATTAAACTGTCCTATATTTATATAATCAAATATTAATCAGCCACAAAAATAAAATGAGCTATTCAGCCATGAAAAAAATGAAGAAACTGAAATGCACAATGTCAAGTGAAAGAAATCAATTCTGGAAAAGACAAAACTATGGAGACAGTGTAGAGATTAGACTTCCAGGGGCCCAGACCTCAGGAAACATGAACCTACTATGTTCAGTGGCAGTAGTGGGAATGGGCAGTGAACCTACCACTTCAGTCCTGCACGTGTGGATGCACATCATTGCATATTTGTCAGCATGTACTGAATGTATGACAGAAAGAGCAAACTGCAATATAAACTGAGTTTAGTTAACAAGAGTGTCTCAATATTGGTTCATCTATTGGAGCATCTGCATCACACCAATGCAAAACATCAGTCATAGGGGAAACTGGAGGATGGGGAGCGAGACAGAAGAGCTGTATACTTTTATTCAATTTTTTAATGTGTCTAGATTAAAAACAAAAAATCAAAACCTATTAAATTAACAGATGCAATTAGTATGATCTCTAATTATGAAAATATTCCAAGTGACCATCCTTCTTTCCGCACATAATGTAGCACTCCTACCAGAAGTGCTGAGAAGATAAGTAATAAAGCCTTATCATCTCTATATTGTGAGCCAGGAAGAAAATCAAAGTGGATATAATTAGTTTACATTACTATTTTCTTATCCTTAGACATATTAAGTAAAAAGATGAAAATAAAGTGTCTGTAGATGGGGAGGGGAGGAGGGGGCGTAGGGAGGGCAGGGGTAAGGGGACAAAATGAGAATCAAGACTTGTCATGTAGAGGTACAAGATCCCAACAGTGAATGTAACTGTACTGTATCCCTAAAATGTACCAATAAACTCAAAGCTGAAAAAAAATACATCACAATAAATATTTTGAAGATTCTTAGGAAAAAGAAAAACAATACCTCTGGCATTCTTAGTATACTACTAAATTGCACATGAAATCAGAGTTACTTTGAGTCAAAAGACTGGCTTGTTTTGAGGATGACCAAATATTTTAAAAAAAATAGTTAATTCAAATTTTATGCATATATATTTTAGAAAGAGAAGGTGCCACAAACTAGAGTTATTTAAGGTGAAAATGGATGAATCAGAACACCCAGGATCTAACCTTTTCCCATGTCTTACTTTGTGACCAGAGCAATGTAAGCATCAGTCGATACTGATTATCAGCTAATTGCTAATCTTCAAGTCTTGAATATATAAAATTTAAAAACCTTGGTCATTTCAAAGGACTATTTGTAGATTTATATTGCACACTCTATGGCAATGCTGTCCAGCAGAAAAATAATACAAGTCACATGTATAATAATTGAAACCTTTTTAGGAGGTGTATTTAAAAAGACAAAAAAGCAACATGTAAAATAATGTTTAGTAACTTTTATCATTTTACTTGATATAATCAAATATCAGTCTCATGATAATGATACATATTTTTTCTTTTTCTCCAGGCTTTGAAGCACGTGTGTTTTA
This sequence comes from Fukomys damarensis, assembly GCF_012274545.1. Taxonomy (NCBI): domain Eukaryota; kingdom Metazoa; phylum Chordata; class Mammalia; order Rodentia; family Bathyergidae; genus Fukomys; species Fukomys damarensis. The sequence goes on along the minus strand of NW_022900918.1, from coordinate 27,417,228 downwards.
CACTCACATCACAACTCAGTTTACACTGGCTGTATTTCAACTGCTTAGGTTAATGCACATGGCCTGGGGGTTACATTGTTTAAATGTATTCTCTCTAGTTCCCAGTTTCTACATTGTTAACATTAAAGAATTAAATTAGGTAACTTCTAACTGTCTTTACAATTAAACTGAAATGTGCAAAAATTGCAGTGTATGAATTAAAACAGTTCAGGATTTAGATATGCACAGAAATGTTAAAGTTGGCATTCAGAAGATAGAACAGTACAGTTATGTAACATAGCTATTTAAGCCTATTTTGGAAAAAAACATTAAGATAGTGATTGAATTTTAAAATTATATTAGTCAATGCTATTCTGCAAGTTTCAACTTATTATTTTCTACCTCCCAGTTTCCTAGAAGTAGAAACTAGTTTAATACAGAAAAGTACAGGATTTCTTTTGTATTTCATGTTGAATGGATTCTGAAATTTTAAATCTACTAAATATTTGTACTTTGCTTAAATCTATTTCCTAAAGTAAACTTAGAAATAATATATTAGATAACTCATTATACAGTCAATCAAAAGTCACATTAGATTTCAAAGTCTATATCTATATATTTAAAATCTGTTAATTGTTAAGACTAGAAATTTTTAAAAAATTAGTAACAAAATAAGATCAAAGCATATTAATGTCATCACAGGGAAGACACATTTCATAAAGGAAAACAAGCTCATCTATCTTTTTCAGAGCTACCTGGAAGAAAAAGAAGCTAGCTGTCTTTGGTATCATTAGGGTACAGGTGCCATTTTACATAACTCTATGGCAACTTGGACACTGGGAAACAAAGCTTTGAATGGTGTAAATGCTCCTAAATAGTCACATATTCAAAATTATTTTTTGATTCTGTACTATGTTTTTAAAACACTGTGGTCTGGAGTTAAATTGTTCTACTGAAAAACAGCAAATGGTTATCAAACAAAAATGTGATGGGTAGAAATACAGAACATTAACGAATGTACACAGACTTCACTCTGAGGTATGAGTAGAGACTAAAGTCAATGAGATGAAAAGTGGGAAAGTCCTGGTAGGGCAGGGATAAATGCAAAGATGACATGGTGAGTGATATGTCAGGGTGACTAGTAATGGCAGATAAGACACGGAGTCCATTCCCAAAGAGGTGGTACTATAAAGAAAGCCACATCCAGTGACATCTTAAAAATGAAAGGAGAGTCCGTGGAATCTATTAAGAGCAAGTTTCTTTTCATAAGCGGGCAGGAGAAGTCTGCACAGCACATGAGGCTTGAAGAAGTATCTACCGAATTCAGAACCCATAAAAAGGCAACTGAATAAAGGCAGGAATTCCTTGTGATTTCTGTCAAGATTGAACAGGGCCACTTTGATGGAAGTTGTGAGGCATGAGGATATTTAAAGCTAGATACCTATACAAAACTTGGCTTGAAAGGAGACTCGATTTCTGGGAGGTCTGTGATGAGGTAAAGGCAAAGCATTGGAAACTTCAAATCTGGCCTGAACGGAGAAATGGAGGAAGTAGAATTATGTTTACATTAAGTTAGCTCTCGTAGTATGGAGACCAACATCTGGCTTTGGTTACATTTATCTGAACATAGTGAAAATGTTTGAATTAACCAAAAAAGATTAGACTAAATTTCATAACGGTGTTTACACAGCAGAATAAATGACAAAACAGATACATGGGAAAAGTGTCTGTTTATGCACACACTTCAGAGAGCACCCGAAGCTACATTATCTTAGCTTGGCTGACATAAAACAGGGCTCTGCGTAAATTCCTAATGATAGCCATTACAAATCGTGTTAAGCTGAGGTGGCTTAAACACAGATATCCCGTGTCTTTGTTTATTGCTATGATAAGAAGGGTCTGAATGCATTTCTACCAAAATTAAGAGAAAACATGGTTAGGAAATATATCTAAATTCTACTTTCCTACTATAAATAGCATTTCAGGTGACATCTTTATTCTTGGGAATTATGCCTCTCATAATAAGATTTTTAAATCCCTCTTTTCTACGTGAATAAAAATACATTTGGAGCTGTGATTTGTTAGCAGATTCTGAAGAGAGTGCTTATTTTTATGGAGGCAACTACGATTTTCCTTGGCTTTTTGGATGAGATTTTAGTAATCTTATGGAGTATTAATAAAACACATTGTATAATGCTTGACCTTATTTTACAGTCTGAACTTCTGCTTTTCACTTTATCACCTGATTCCAACCAGGAAATAAGGGCAAGTAGCATGATGGAGAGCAAGACACGATCAAGTATCAAGAAAGTCATTCAAATAGAATAATATACAGTTAAACCTGGGGAGGTCTCATTTCTCTACTAAAGAATACTATTTCATAACTTCTGATTTGAAGAGAGTTTAAGTTTAAGGGTAACAAAGCAGATATACTCATTCTCTTTCAATCACTTACACAGATAATCTTTTAGTAGGAAGGAGAAACACATACATCGATCTCAGGTATTTTAAACAGGATGAAGTCATGCAGGACAAGGGTGTTGTTAGTGAATCTTAGATCAGGCCCTACACTTTCAGGAAGTCCTGAAGGGAAGAATACTCAGATTAAATGAACTAAATAGCAAATCTGAAGTTGGAGAAAAGTTCAGACAGAAGGATCACCTTTTCTGGTAATATACAGTTCATTTCTTTTCTGGAGTTCTGATTTTAACCTTAAGCTCTTCTGTAAAATAGCTGACATTTATGTCACAAAATAATATGACTTTCAGCATAGGCTGGAAGACCTGCCCAGGGCAAGATTCAGGATGAGCTGTCAATGCTGGGAGGTGAAGCTTGATGCTGTCCAGTCACTCCAGAAAATGCCTGTGACCTGGCATGCAGTGACCATGTTGAAACTCAGCAGGGACCATGAATTAAATATGTCAGTATTTGAAAAGATGAGTTCAATGTGAAGTCAAAAATTGTATTTTCATGTTCTATTAGGAGTGATGAATAAACAACATAATAGGCAATAAGAGTTTCATTTTACTTATAATCTGACTTTCTCTCAAATTCTCTGTTTCATGATACTGCTGAAGCGCTCTATTTTGATCATTTCTAATTTCTTTTTACTTTGAAACAATGCCCAGTTTTCATTACCACTTAACATGAGAATTCGAACAAGGTCTGTGTGAATTTTATTTCATATTTATATACTTGCACAGCATTTGAGATTATTAAAAGTGAAATATGTTACAATAGATCTAGTCTCATGGAGAGTGATCTCTAAAGTTTGATTGCCTAACTGTTCTTTACTTGTCTTAAAGAATGACTATTTTAGGGCATAAATTTTGCTAACATATGAAAGGGAATTGTGTTTTTCTCAGTGGCCTATCATAAAGGTGGACAGAGGAAGTGATATATGTATGTATTATAATATATGTATGTATATGCATTGTGAAATATCTGTCTATATATGTGCGTGTGTCCCCCAAAAGCACCAGTCCCACATGTTAAAGTGCTTCCAAGAGTGCTGCTACTATTATGAAGTGGGGCCTTTAAAGAGGTGGGGCCTAGTGAAGGCTTTCAGATCACTGCAGCAATAGCCTTTGGAGGCAATAGTAGGACCCCAGTCCCCTCTTCACAGCATTGCTTCCAAGATACGAAGTGAATAGTTTTCTTCCATGAAGTATTATTTCCCCTCCATGATGCTCCACCATAAGCCCAAAGGCAATAGTACTAAACAAGTGTAGACCAAAAATCCTCTGTTTTCATATTATAATTTTTTTCAGATAATGTTACAAGAAAGGAAGCTATCTCAGGAATTTTTAAATTATAATCATGTATATGGAGACAGTTTACATCATTAAGTAGCAGAATAGTACATTTATGGGAAGATTCCTCACTTAGCTTTTCCTTGTTGGGACTAAACACCTGACACTTGCAACTTAAAAAACAGATTTGTTTTGCTCATAACTTCAGAGGGCTCCTTTCGCAAACAGAACAAAGTTAAAGAGGAAGGGGCCAGTGGCCAGATATTGTACACAAGGTCACATCTCCTCTGACCCACTCAGACACAGAAGAAATACTTCATTAGCCTCCTAGGGATTTCTCAAGTTAATCAAGTTGACAAGATTAACTATGACAGTTATAATTTGATGAAATAAAATAGAGCTAACCTGCTTGACTTAAATACTTTGGACATTTTTAAAACATGAACTCATGCCAAAACAAGATATAAGTATCTTTTAAATTTCAAGATATAAATATCATCATTAGTAAGATGGTAAAACTAACGTTGAATTTATTAAATAGAAGATCTTTATAAAACTCAATTTGACTTAAAACTTAGTGGTCTTAGATATAAAGTTGTCTTTGCCTTTGGAAATGTGGACTGGTTGGCTATATAGTTCAATGTCTATACATCACCAGCTATACTTGCTTCCTGCCTCTGTGCGCTCTCTCTCTCTCTCTCTCTCTCTCTCTCTCTCTCTCTGCACTCCCTTCCCCTGCCCTCCTTCTCCCTCCCTCTCTTCCTTTCTTCCTTCTTTTCTTTCATTCTTTCTTCCCTCCTTTCCTTCATTTTTTTGTTGTAAGTATATTTAACATGTGTGAAATCACCTTATCAAATGTTAGAATTCACAATAAAGCATTGTTAATGATAGTCACTCTGCTACACAGTTATCTACACTTTGTTCATCTTGTTTAGTTGAAACTTTATACTCATTAAGCAGCAATTCTCCATTTCCTTTTCTCCTCAGCCCCTGGTAACCACTGCTTTGTGTGTGTGTGTGTGTGTGTGTGTGTGTG
>NW_022900918.1:27386193-27412405 GCF_012274545.1 Fukomys damarensis | reverse complement strand
TGTGTGTGTGTGTGTGTGTGTGTGTGTGTGTGTGTGTGTGTGTGTGTGTGTGTGTGCCTGATTTGAACTGTTTTAGATAGCTTTTGTGAGTAGTATCATGAAGATTTATCCTCCTGTGACAGTTTATTTCACTGAACACAATGCCCTTTATGTTCATCTTTGTTGTTTTAAATGGCTAAATTTGTTTTCTTTGGAAGGCTATCATTTCACTGTATGCGTATATCACATTTTCTTTATCCATTCGTTTGTATAGATCTTCAGGCTTAAAAAGTGAACTATGGCAAACACTATGGAGATTATGGTAATACTTAAATAATGCTTTGGTATATTAATGGAAATGCAATGATCTAACATGATAAAAAGTCTATTTTATTTTTAGTAATAAATTAATGAAAATTATTTCTTTCTCAAATGATTTTTTTCTGAAAATTATGAAGGCCTAAATACACAGATTACTAAAACAATATTCTGAGTAAAAACTAATTTTGAGAGGGCCAGGGTTTTAGCTCAGTGGTTCCGCCCACCTGCCTCGCAAGCACAGGATCTGAGTTTGATCTCTGATATCCCCCCAAAAACCAGAAAACAAGCAACAAACAAACAAAAAACCCCTAATTTTGTGGAAGAAACAATATTAATTTATTTTTGATCTAATATAATTTTAGGATGAACTCAACTCTATGAAACAGTAGTATAACTTATTTTTCCAAAAGATAAAATTTAAACTGACAATAAAATCAACAAGCAGAATGACTCACATTTTGAGTTTGAAAGAAATTTATTTTTTCTTACCCTCTAACTCAATTTCTGAAACATAAAGAAAGCCTTTAACAATACCAGCGATACTGATTAAAATGAGAGTATCTAGAAGAGAAAGACTAGGTTTCCCAATGTGGTCTGCTATTCTTTAATCATGATACTGTAAAAAATTCTCATCATATGGGATAATTTGATTTCATAAAAGATATACAGTGTTCTGACCTCAAACTGATGTAAGATTTTACAGTCTTTGAAAAAAATATGCATTAATATTCTGAAGAAACAAAACTAAAAAGTGACTTAACAAGGCATGTAAAATGGTCATGCTTATTACCATCCATGTGATACCCCAAATGAACTGAAAGATGGGAAAAATAATAGTTGATGTTTTCATAGGGATATTTATTGTGCAGTCAATTTCAACTTTTCTCCAAGGCCCTTTACCTTTCAAAGTAATAAACTGCAGAATGTACTTGGGGAGAGCAATTGGCTGAATGAAAAGATGTGTAGTGTTTTGGCAAATTTATAAAACAAACAGGGCTACATGGAATAAAAGCCAAACACACGGCCAGTCTACCAATATGGCTGAATGAGTCTAAAGACAGATAGTGATCTCCCGTGGCAAAGGTAACGCAAAACATTTAGCTCCTTAGCAGATTTAACCCTGTACGATTAACTTACAAACTTTCTATATGTCATAGAAAGAAAATTAGCGACTAAATTTTGTCCAGGGAATTCTAAGGAGAAATCCTTCTCTGGTCTAGTGAATCAGGGTTGATGTATACCTTATTTTTGTGAATTGTAATGTTTAGCCCAGTTTGAATCCAGTTCCATATATTTCAGAACCCAGCCTATTTCTATTGCTCCACACGTTTTTGCACAAAAGATTGAAAGCGTATCTGCAATGAGCACTATGACTCATTTACAGAGCTTCTACTATATTTCTAATTTCTGCTGAAGACATACTTGAGTTCAGGCATTCGACCCAAGCCATAGTGTCTTTGTGTAATTACCCAGTCACATTCCTGAATTGCATTCTTTATTCCTGTTGAAACAAGGAAATAGTTTCTTCCTGTTGTTATTATAATAAAGGACCTTCCTATGTCTCATGAATCTCTTTCCCCTTTCTCCCATAACCTAAAGCTTGCCTTGGAAAGAATAAAATCAAAAGAAAGATAGGGTGGCAGTCAGTTTAATGATTTCTAATCCAAAAGAGCAATTACTGAAATGTTGAACTCCTAATGGAAGCCGATGGGTTTCATAGATCCTCTGAAGATGTATGCAACAATCCGAGTAAGTGACTAAGTATGTCTTTCTGTAGGCCTTATACATTTCTTTGAATTGAGAGAGGTGTGTACCCTTGATAGTGCTGATATAAATGATTGGAGTAGAAAACACAAAAATGGTTCATTGTGCCATATGCAAGGGAGGCAGCATATTTTTCTTTAAACTATATGGCAACTTCATCCATTTTAATTGTTCTTTTTTTTCCTTCCTTCCTTTTCCTGTATTGCCCAGGTTGCTTGAAATAAGGTGACTTCTTCAAAAAACTCTGGGGACAACAAGTTTAAATATTCTCTGGAACAATCCAGTATTATTTGAAACTGCAAAGGAAGTCACAGTGGTCTATTTGATATGGAGATAAACAGGCAAAGCACCCTGGTTAGAACAAAATCCAAAGATAACAAGGTGGCAGCTTGTTTAAGGTTTCTAGGTAAAGATTTAGCTAGGTGTTCATTTGTGTTTATCTAAATAAGCTTTTCTCCAGTTTATCCTTGAACTGGATATTTAATGACAGTTTTATAATGGAAATGACCCCTAAAAGGGACATTCAGGGTTTTTTCCTTGCCTCATTAAACCTGGAAAAAGGTGACTGTTATGAGGCGCCCTTGTTTTCCTCCATCAGGTAGAATCTTATCAGCATGTGTGAATAACGAAGCTGCTTAATCCATCAAATTGGAAAGTTTTTTCCCTAGGTAATTCTAATCCCAAATAATATACAACCTTGGTATTACAAAAGACTCTCAATATTACTTACACAAGAGTTAGTTCCTTTCTAAACCTTGCTGTTCTAAGCAGTATGTAATGTCCTTTTCTGCACACTTTAAGAAATATTGCAGTCAGTACTTGGCAACAGACGTCTAAGGACTGGGGATCAAGGTCGTGGCCTTTAGGGTTTTGAAATGCAGGTGTATTTCTCTTCCTTGGTTTGGTTACCCCACAATAATGGCCATGCCTTACCTAGACTATAAATGGATTTGATTCATACATTTTTTTCAAGTTCTAAATTTCTTGGTTGTACTCATATCATTAGGAAGTATTCACTCATTAAGTCTACCATTTTTCGTATAGTCTTCATTTTAGAGCCTAAATTGTCTTTGCTTGGGGAGATATGCAGATCGCTCTCATCTGGTAGATTAGTGCCTGCCAGCCATGCGGCTTTACTGGACACAACACAGATATGGTAAATAGGTTTGGGTTTTCTTCTCTGTGAGATAGGAAGAATTTCTGATATTGGATTCATTTCCCCATGCATCAAGTTCTCAGTATGTGGATAGAATCATCGTGATGCATATACATTATGCTTTCTGGTGCCTTTCATTCCTTTGTCAAAGCCCTCCATCTCCACAGTGAGTTGGAGAGAGTGTACACTGTAGAGATGTAGAACCCTCCACATATTCAGAAAGATAAACACTACACCGAGTATCAATGGCCAGGCCTACACAACACACTGATATACAAACTCATGGCCACATTTTCCTACATCTTTCTTGCTTCCTGAAGGTTGAGGGCTCCCTACACATCCTAGCACAAATTTGGAGTCCTGTGCAAATAAGAAAACAAGTATTTTCCCCGTATAATAGTATCTTCCTCCAACTCTTTGATACATCTATCAGATAATCACTACAACCTGATCTTTCTTATCAGAGAAATAGAAATAAATTTAATTCAAAAATCCATTTGCATTTGTGTGCATTATAGAAGACTTTTTGCTGTTTTGCTGTTCAGTTTTTAGTTTTGACAATTTTAAAGAAATAAAATCCAGAAATTAATTACAAAATAGTTTTTTATGTATGTAGTTATTTTAGTATACCTTGATTTATCCAATATTTTATCTATAAATAGACAAATATGGGTCCATAACAAAACTATTTTAATGCTCAACATTTAAAGTGAGACATGTCAGTGAATTTAGTTTCACATCCTTTTGGGTTGGCTCTGGTAATGCTGTTTGTGAAAGCCTCTTTGAATACTTACTTTTTCTGTCTAGTTTGTTGAACACACTGGTTACTTCCCATATGTGTGATATATAAATATAAAAGAAAGGGCAGCTTTCCAATGGCATCTCAGGGCATTGCAAAAGACAAATGTTTCCTTTGCCCTTGACTTATGTTAAGTATTCAGCTCAGGTTAGAGAAGATGGTTGTCTGATTGCCTGCCCTATTTTTCTTTGCCACAGCAGAGTATGGTTATCTATTAAAAGCACTCCAGAGCAGCATTAAGCTAGGACACCTGTGGAGCTTGTCAAGACAAGTTCTCAAACAGGTCACTGGTTGCTGGGCAGCTTCAGGAACACACTAACAAGCACTCTTCGCTGTGGGAAACAAGAATCTCAGTGCCTTTGTGTAGACTGTAAAGAGGAGAAACATCAAGTAGGGGAGAGAGGGAAAGACAAAGATACCTCCTGAGATTTCCTAATTGATTTTCAATCTGTAGCTTTATTTATAAGTTCATGCGGCAATGTTAGTTCCTAAAGTGTGAGTATTGGAGCAGAAGCTGTCTCACCTATAAAGCTTTTAATTTTCTGAAACTTGGAAGACAAAATGTGACCTAAGTTCATAGCAAGTAATGCTTTGATTGCTACCCCAATGTGCCCTCTTTTCAATATAAAGTTGTCTAAACAAATTTAAGGGTAGCATACCTTAATCTTTTGATTTGTTTGGACTTTGGAGTTGTTAGTATCACTGTGAAGGTAGATCTTTTTTCGCTTAGTAAAATGTTCAAAGCCAGTTTCTTAGTTTTAGAGAATAAAGAAATATAATAATTTGCATTGAGAATCTTTGTGTGGCAGTTATTAGGAAGCAGGATAAAATAAATTCTGGAGGAATATAACATTACAATCAAATGTTTAACACCAATTTGTGCAATCACAATAGAAAAGTGTAAACATTACATTGCTAATAATATAGTTTTTTTGGTGAGAACTGGATTTTTTTAGATTAAAAGTAGGTGGTTTTACTACTTTTATTAAATTGCATAGTTTTTTTCCCTCTATAGGAATAAAACTCATTAGTCTATCTTGTGTGTCACCTTTAAAAGATATGTAAATATAAAATATTGAGAAAATTATTGGAAACAGGTCACTTGAACTTACATTTTAGCTCACAATGATTCATCATTTGAGATCATATAGGTTTCACATGCAGTATACAGACATTAAAAGCAACATCACTTCAATGAATACAATACATTTACTACAAAATATCAGTGAATGATTTTCCCAATTTACCTGTATCCAGCAATGAATATATATGCACAATATGAAGGAAAAAGAGGAAAGAATACTTTTGAGTAACAAGTTATTTTCCAAAGGTGTTTTTTGCTCTTGGCTTTTTAATACATTGTGAATTTCTAAGCAAAATAATGTACTATTTTCTCTAACAGTTAAATCAATTTATGTCTAAGAAGCTGATGAGTGCTGAAGAAAATATCTACTCGGTGTGTACTCGGATAAAATGATGTAGAATAGCAAAGTGCAGCAACAGCTTCCCACAGAGTGAAAAATCCCCAGATGAATCCTGGGTCTAATAGTGCATTTCTGTAAATTCAGTACAAATTGTTTCTTAAATACCTGAATATGGCCAAAAGTGTCAACTTGATTTTTTGGAAAAATATCACCCAAGGGAATATTAAAATAAATATTATCTTCATGTCATACTTCCCGAGGAAGAGGTAAAATTACTGACCATACGGCAAGTGCTGAATCTTGTAATATGCATAACTCGGCTCCCCTTCTGCCCTTGTGCCAGAGTCTCAGGGACTTGTCAATAACAGATAATACATCAGTCATCTCACCGAATGCTGGCTGCAAAGTTACCTCACATGGGTATTTGCAGAGCTTGGGTAATAAACACAAGGGATTAAATAATTTTGAAAAAGTAATTTTAGCTACACTGAAAAGAATATGGTTTGAGTTTTAGAGTCCAGTCCTTCAGAACCCAGAATTGGAGTCAGGACTGGGCTTGACTCCCAGTCTCTTTATGTAAGAAAGTCACATAAGCTCTCTAACCTTCAATTTCTCCAGTTGGGAAAGAGGGATAGCATGATCTATGCTGCCCTCTGTAGGGTTGTTCGAGGAGTCAGTAAAATAATATATTGAAATGTCTTGTCCACAGACTCTGTATTCCAAGTGGTGCTAAGCAAAACTTATTTACTCCAATATGATTATTTGTTTAAGCTTAGACTGACTTCTAGTTCTGGCCCCAACACAAACTACCTTGAAATGTCCATCTCTCTGAGTGTTACCTTTTTCATTCTGCCCTGTCTGGAAAGACCAGTAAGATGGCATTCTAGTATTCTATAAGCTCTAAATCTTAAAATAGAAGATAGTCAGTTCTAGTCATACATTGGCTTATCAGAAATCTTTTGCAGAAGTTCAATATGTCAGAGACTGTGCTAGGCACGAGATATGCAGCAGTGTTGAACTAATAATTACTGACTTCACAGAGCTTACTGTCTAATAGAGGAAGAGAGCAAACTAGTATCCCAATCTAGAAAGAAGAAAGATCAAGGTAGGGTCAAGAGTAGACTTTGAGGAGCCTCTCAAGGAATATTTTTCTGTTGTGGTCAATGTGACCCTCAGAAGATAAGGAGGAGGTAGACAAGCAAGGGAGAAAGAGAACCTAGGAAACAACATTAAGAAATATTCAGAGAACTATGGGGCCCTCTATACTGTTGGCATATAAATTGAGAGGCAAGTAGTGGATAATGGTGGAGTTAATACAAAGAGTTACTTCTTAAGAATTTGAAAGCCTGTGTGTTTATTATTTTCATTACTGCTACCGCTCTCAGTGTCATGTTGTATGAAGAACACAGCTCTAAGTGTTGGCGTTTGAGACAGAATGATTGATTTTGAGCACATGTACTGAATTCAAGGGTGAGAATCTAAGTCTTCAGTATCTGTATCTAATCCTATTGACATCCTTCATCAGCAGTAATGCAAAAGAAGGAAAGAATTGATAAGCAAGAATGTGTGATGCATTTTAGAAAGAATTAAATAGGTAAAGTACTTGTTAAAATAGTCATGCTTTGCACATAACCTCTTAGAAAATTTAATGATTTAGGTTAACTAACTGGCACTCTGCATGTGTAAAAACACACACATTATACGTACACATGAGTTCAGACTGTGGTTGGGATATTAATATATAGAAATGTTCAATATTTGTTGTAAATCTCTGTCCTCTGTGGCATAAACTTTCCATCGTTGTTTTTTTATTTCTGTTCTTTTCCACTTGTATATGAACTATACAAACAACAGGGGTTCAGGGGTTCAGTATGTTTGAATTGCTTCCACTCTTTATAGTAGTTAATTATTAGCATAGTATCATAAGGGTTAAATGAAACTCTCCAGAGTTGAAAAAAATTTATGAGATAACATTCCAAAGCAATTATAAACATCTAAGTCAAGAAGCTCATGCAGTTCAGATAGCTTTATTACTGATAATGAATGAGGTCACCATATTTTCTGGTTAATTGTTAATTCGCTGCATTATTTGCTGTCTGGAGACCAGAGACATGCTGATCAAATTATCTTGAATAGCAAATCATTAGAAATCATTTTTCTTTCTCAGCCTCCTTCCTCCTAACCATTCCTTGAATTTAAACTTCAAACTTGGGAAGGGAGAAAATCCAGAAAACTCAAATTCATAATAGCCTTTTTAGACTTGTTATGAAATGTCTAAAATGTGTTTTCCAAAAGTAGAATCCATAACAAATACTTCCGGGGTCACATCTGACAAGAAACACACATTAACATTTTAGAAAAGACAAATCAAGCTTTTTAAATTTTTTTTTCAGGAACCTGCTGTGATAACTCCATTCAACTATTTTGAGAACAATGTCAGATTTTATTTTTCATTACATGTGTAGACTTATGTCTGAGTACTCAGGCATGGAAAAATTGGAGTTATTGTGCTGCGTGACCAAGTCATTTCTTTATGTTGCTTGAACAAATGCCTTTTTTAGGGAAGCAGTTGTTACATGGGGCACAGAGAGAGTATTCACATTCATACATGCCTCTTACAATTATGATTGGAACAACTTTGAATATGTCCCTTATCCTCCCTGAGGTCCACTTTCCTCATTTAGAAAATGGAAATGATAAATATCTAAGAAGATTGATATGAAGTTCAGATGGAAAATGGAGATAGAAAAGCTTTTCCAACTGTGAAATTTTAAATGAATCTACGTTGTTGTCTCCCCATGACTGCTGGCAACATTTTTCTTTATTCATATTATCCAACCAAATAAAACAGAGAATGCACAGGAAAAACATTCAAACATTAGAGAAGTCTTCTCAGCCTAAATTTTGTGGTTACCTGGTAATGGTTATTTTATCTTAGTCAGATGAAAAATAGCTTCTGATTGCACAGTTTGGATTGCTCTGCTTTTTACTAAAACACGCTTTCAAACCTATACCCATGTTTGAACAGAAAGGTGCATCAAGTGCTCCTCTGTCTATGTTATCAGTCAGTGCTCGTGAGAGCAACAGACTTCATATAAAAATCGATATCACTATATCTATGGAGATATGATAGATACAGCTTTACAAGCTAGCCATATACCAGCTGCCTGCAGAGCTGCTGCATCTGGTGTGGAAGAGTGCCACGGGGTTGTCTGCGAGCTGGAGATCCTTAGGATCCAGTCACTGATGGAAGGCCTGGAGCTCACTGTAGTGTCATGCAAGCCCATATCAGGCAGCTAAAAGATCTGCACTGGAAGCCAGGAGTCAGAGGTCCAAAATGAAGGCATAGTTTGGAGCTCTTCTGAAGAAACAGCAACAAAACTTCCTTCTTTATTTCATTCAAGCTAAAAAACCTATTATGAATCGGTGCCAATCACACCCCGAGTGGGTCTTCTTCCTTCCTCAGGAAATCCATTTAGTCACACCCAGAGCTTTGCTAAACCTGGCAGTTGGGTGTTTCTGACTCAAATTGACATAATGGTCTATGTATCAGAGGGTAGATAAAGAGCATGTGTTATTACTAGCTAGGTCTTACGGGGAATCATATCACATGCCCCTGGGGAGCTACTTCTAATCTAGAGCCAGAGTGGTTCTTTAACCACTCTTCCAAAGTGTAGAAAGTGTAGAAAGAAGATCAGTGCACAAATGAGAAATGTGCAATAAGAAACAAAACTGGGAAGACAGAGAGCATCCTTTACATAGGATCAGCTATTCTTAAGATCAGCATCTCAATTCTGGAACTGCTTGGTGAGTTATAGAATAAGGGGTATTACACCTATTTTATCAGAAACTGCTACGTTCCTTACTAAAGTGGGTGTAGCATCTGTACTCCCAACATTAACTTGTATGTCATCCATTTTTTTCTGCATCTGTGTCAATGTTTAGTGTTGTTGCTTTTTCTTGGCCATTCTGAGAAGTTTGTAGTGGCATCTTAGTGTGGTCTTAACTCATCTTCATGTCTACTACTAATCCATAAAAGTTAAATTAACTTTTGTCTATTGATATAGTGATTTTATGTGAGTCAATAATTCTAGGAATTATATTCTAGAATCCTTCAGTGGTCTGTGCAGATAGTCATGCCATCTGCAAGTAGAAACAATTTTATTTCTTCCTTTACATCTGCTTTTTATTTCCTTTCCTTGAAGTATAGTGGACCCTTGAATTACGATTGGTGTGACATGAATAACTTAGGTTATGACCAAAGTTTTAGTTTTAACTTGTGAATAAAGCATTGAGTTACAACCAGAATGGTGGCCTCTTGTGCTTCCAGATGGTTTCAGATAGAGATTTAACCCCTAGAGTTCTGGAAGGAACATTACAACGTCCTTTTCTGTATGGGATCAATGAAGAAACCCTGAGCCAGTGTCTCTCGAAGGACACTGAGATCTGCTTGTACAAAGGCAAGAGACTTTGAAGGCTGTGTAGAGGAACCTGAGCCTCAATTGACCAACTTGAGTTACAACCAGCCCTAGGGATCAAACTGAGTACGTAAGTCAAGGGTCCACTGTACATTCTGGTCAGAACACAGTGCTGCACTGAATAACACTGATTAAACATATTTATTAATGATTTTAAGAGGAAACTATTCAGTCTTTCACTATTATGTTTAATCTATATTATTGTGTTTTACTGGATGTTTACAAACATGAGGCTGTTCCTCTCTATTTTTAATTCAGAATCTATCAATGGTGAAATATGAATTTAGTCCAGTGACTTTTCTGTATTAACAGACATAATCATGTTATTCTTTATTCTGTTAGTATAGTAGATTTTATTGATTTATATAAAGACACAGGCCTTTCTAACCTTGCAATCCTCGTAAAACTTTATCAGTCATCATACACAAATGTTTTCGTATATTTTTATCATTCTGCTTCTGATTTCTAATTGGATACCACTGTGGTCAGACAGCAGAGTGTATATGATTTCAATTTCTGTAATTTTTTTAGGATTTGTTTTATGGCCCCAAAGTTGGAAAATTTTGAATATATTCTGTAGCTTCTTGAAAGGAATGTGCATTCTGCTATTTTGCAGTGTTGTACTGATTCAGTAAGAAGCTGATGGTAATATTTTTCCTTATTTTTTTGATTTAGTTTATATTAATTCTTGATAGTATTAAAAGTTAATACAGTAATTGTACATTTTTTTACTGAGAAGAGAACTAGGAAATAAAAATAAAATTTTGGAATGGGAATATATTTTAAATATATTTAAATTTATTTTCTACCATAAATGCAAATTATTTTACCATCTAGCCATGTCAAAAGTGCCCAAGGCATGCATTTTGATGGAGTTTCATTCATATTAATTCAAAGATTTGTAGACTGCTATAACTATAATATCCTTTTAAAATTTTTTAGTATTGAGGATTGAACACAGAGTGTTCTTCATCCTTGGTCTGTATCGCCAAGCTACACCCCTAATTCAGTGAAAGTACACTTGCCTAGCATGTGCAAGGCCTTTGGTTCAATTAAGAGTATCGTAAACAGTAAAATCCTAAAAATTTTAATGATCAAGTTTTTACGGTAAAATGTTATTCATGTAGTTGTGAAATGGACAGAACATTTCTATTTGCAACTCGTGATTATACTTCTTTTTGATGATGAATATTTTATTTTTAATAACAAATAATAGCAATTTCTGAATTAATGCTTCTCTACAGAGTGGCTTTAATATTAAACATAAAATGTCTCTTCAGAAACATTCACGTACAAATAATGCATTAAGCCCAATTTATATTTTTTAGCACATTACCTAATTTTGACTAGACAACGATGAATAATGTTCATCATGCAGGCTGATTTGAAAAATTCTAAAGCAACAGAATAAAGAAGTTTATGCAGAGTGAGTCATTATCCAGTCCTTATATTTTAAAATATTATATAAAAATAGCTCCTTCTGGGATATCACTGGGGGTTTATCTAAAGAGTATTAAAAATATCTCTTGTTTGCTTGTTTAGTTTGCTGCTTCTCAAAGCTTGGTTCCCTAATCATCTAAATCAGAATCTCCCATGTGCTTATTAAAACCTGTATAACCAGCACCTATCAGGTCTGCTAAATTAGCAACTCTGAGCCAGAACCTGAAAAATTTCGGAGTGTTTGAATACAGTACAAAGCATGCTAAAGTTTGATCTTGAGTGTTCCTCCTGTATTGCTTAAAATCCAATGCACAACCCCAACATGTAATTTAAAATACAAATGGACAGAATATAATGTAGGCTCTTCTCTCTATTGTAAATTGTTCTATTGTCTATTGTGGCTATATTCAAAACTGTAATTGAGTATTACTCTGCATACTTTTTTGCAATTCTGAAAACATCATGTTATATTCATGTCTTTGCTACCAGTGCCATTCCTCTAAAATACTGCCCTTTTTCAGCACTTTGGGGTGGCAAAGCATCTGGAGAAATTCCAGAAACATTAGTAAGTCCAATATTTATTTTCCATCAACTTTTGAATCAGTAACACCAGTCTGTTAGAATATACTAATTCCTTTCAGATAAATGTAGTATTTTTAATCATTTGCAGGACAATTACTGTTGACAGCTGCTGTGCCCATGTAACTGTGACTCATGGACATTGGAGATTTGGGAGTTGTTCTGAAAAGTCATGTAAATGCTAGAAAATTTTATTTTCCTAGCATCTTCTTAGCCACCATGATATTTCTGTTGGTGACTATGAATAAAAATCATCAGAAATGTCTAGTATACTTTGGGAGCCACTGAGTCATTCTTTTGGGACAGATACTTATGTTGTTTTCTTATGACATCCACTTACAATAAGAGATACAGCCAGGACTGGTGGCAGACTGCATTAGCATTCCTAAATATTAGCCCAGTTCCTTAAAATAACAGTATATATTGTCCTTTGTCATGTGACTTCAGTTACCTCCTGAAGATAGAATATATATCGCTATCACATTTTCAGGCTTGAACATGTTGCTGATATTGTCCATTAGAACGTGAGGAAAAGCAACAGAGTGTTAACTTTGAGCAGAAGCTTAAAGTGGCATTCCACGCTTTCTCTTTCACCAACTTTTCCTCCTATCAGTTTTTTCTCGCTGCCGATGAAGTTTCCAGGCACAAGAGGCAAAGCAGCGCTTGCGCACACATCGGCATTGACATGTGTCTTAGTCACGTTCCTGTCACTGGGACAGAGTATTAATCGCCACAACTGAGGAGTGGCTTATTTTGGCTCATGCTTTTAGCCCATGGGTGGCTGGCTACAAGGCAGGAACAGGATGGCAGAGGGGCCTGGCAGAGAAAATCCTGCTTGACTCATGGCAGCCAGAAAGCAGAGAGAGAAGGGAGGAGCCTGGGACAAGAATACATCCTTCCAGGTCAGACCCTCATTGACCCATCTTTAACCAATGCACACCTCGTAACAGCACTTTCAGCTACCAAACCCATTAGTTGATGAATCCTCTGATGAGTAACGGAGCCCTTAAAATCCAATGACCTTCCAAACAGATGTTGCCAATAGGCACATTTATTTCGCTGTGATTTTAGTGTATGTTATAGTGACTCGTCTAAGAAATTTTGCATCTGCTGAACTTCCTAATAACATATTTCCCCTACATATGTTTCCATAATTTTTTCCAGTCTCACTGTCGAATTTTTTGTTTTCTGACTTTTCTATATTTGGCACTATCAATAATTCACAACACTCTTTCTCACAAACACTATCAAGAAATGTCCAAAAAGGACTTTTGATCTAACAGTTGAGTATGTCTCTTCCAATGTATGCTGTTTGTATCTGTAGTAGAAAGGAGAATAACATCTATTGCCAAAGATTAAAACCCTAAAATGTATTTTACAGACCCAAGTATGCTCACTGCTCCATTTGAAGCAGAACAGGGCATCTAGCTTACAAGAGACATATAAGGGGGATAAGAATTTTGATTGGGTTGGAACTGTTAAGTCTAACCTAAAGCATATAGCTATGTCAAAAAATAAGGACACTGATAAGTATCTTGGAAAAAATGTTGTATGGACTTCAGAAAAGATATGAGTTGCCAATAATTTACTCTTAATACACCTAATTGTTATATTGGACAAAATTTGTTTTATAGCCTTTATTTTTGAAACTAGGTAAAAAAGAAAATAACAAAACGACCATTTTCTTTTTTTCTACAGGCAACCCCACCTCACAGTGAGCATACCAATTCCAACTCTATTCTAAATTGGACATAAATATTCTAAAGATACACATTGAACAATGACAGAGTTGACGACTTGACTATATCTTCCTTATATTTTTGGAAATGCTCTATTTGCCATGTTCACAGACTTTCAGAATTAATTACCCACTCAGCTTGTATATCCGTGCAGTATTTGGTCATTCATGTCCAAAATATTTTAAAATATATCATCTAATTTTCATTTGTTAGTTCATTGCCTTTGTAATGTCTAGTTCAGTGAACATCCAGAAAATAGACCAGAGATCCTACCAAAAGCTTTCTGGTCACCACTCATTGATATTGGTTCTCACTGTTTGCCATAAATACTCTTAGCTTCTGCAAATAGATATTCTATATGTTATTTAGAGGATTATATTCCAGATTGAGATGACTTTAAGGTCCATTAGAATCTTACTGGTCTTTTATTTTTAAGCATAGTTTCTTAGTTTAGAACATATGCATATACAAAAAACAAAAGAGCTTGTATTTTAAATAATTATAAATTATTTCTCATGCTGATTTAAATGGAACACTAGTCATGTTTATCAATTAAATTTAGTAACATATTATTTTTGCATTGTTGCATAGCAGATCCAGGATTTGCTCTGTTGGCTGTCAAAGTAACTAGGAGAAAGTAGGGAAAAATCATGCAACCAGGAAAACAGATTTTAGAAAATAGTAAACATAGGCCTTCATGTCATGTTAGATGAGTCGTCGAGGTGTACTTCTTCCCTGCTAGAACCAACTTCTCTTATCCATCTCTAAAGTATATCTCATTATGTCTTAGGCTTTGATAAGTAAACTATGCACGTATGGATATTTCAAGGTAACAGAATAGTAGAATGAACAAAGTGTGCAGACTCAGTGAATTCAGGCTGCTATAATGAAAAGAACCAGACTGGATGGCTGAAACTGCAACCACTTATTTCTCCCATTTCTGGAGGGAGGAAATTTGAAATTGGGGTTCCAGTATGGTCAGGTTCTTGGGGAAGGCCCTTTTCCTAGTCTTGGGTGTCCACATGCATAGAAACAGAGTGGGAGAATGCATGTGTTTTCTTCTTTCTACGGAAGTCCCATTCTCATGATCGATTGCAAGTTGAATTACCTCCCAAAGGCCTAATCTCCAAACTGTACCACTCTAGAAAGTAGAGCATCAATATATGGATTTCGCAGGGACACTGATGCTCACT
Source organism: Fukomys damarensis (assembly GCF_012274545.1). Lineage (NCBI taxonomy): Eukaryota > Metazoa > Chordata > Mammalia > Rodentia > Bathyergidae > Fukomys > Fukomys damarensis. Next base: position 27,397,533 of record NW_022900918.1, on the reverse strand, counting down.
GAAAATGTGAGACACAAATTGCCGCCAGGGCGTACAGTTAAATAAACTGCTCTATAATATGCTATGTCAATGCCTCCATTAGTCCTGATAATTCCAAGAAAATTATTAATGGGTGTTCAATTACCATTAATGTCAAGCTGGAAGAAAAGGACAGGTACGGGTAGTGACCCACAAAGGTACTAGTTCCTGATCATGAAGCTCCTGAGAAGAAAGAGTAAGGACTACTCTAAAGACTACTCAATGTCTGAGAGCAGCTAGATCAACACTGAATCTAAACGTGGGGTCCCGAATCATATTTTTAGGCTGTGTTTCACCTCTACGTTCTGGTGAAAAGTTCTATAAGCCAAGGAACAACTCTCAAGAAGATTATCAGATCAGTATGTTTTAATATTACACCAGATATATTCACCTATAACCTAGAACAAAATTAATGTAAGTCACATTTACATTCAGTTAACACATGACTTGAATTATTATTTTAAATTTTTGGATTCTATATAACTGATTCTATGTATGAGACATATTACCCAATATTAATACCCTAAAAGTATAGCAAAGGAATCACTTGGAAAATAAAGACCTGGAAGAATTGTTTTTCTGTTCATTTAATAGGACATTTATTATGTTAAGAATTGTTGATGAAATACCTTCAGCTTGGAACATGAATAGAGTATGGAAAAATACAATATAAGAGCTTTCCTATTGGTTTTTGAAAACTTGTAATCTATTTGATATTATTATTGAAGTTTAAACAATAACATATCGTATTGGCCAATATTAACATACGATAAGCTACAAAAGTAAATCATGGGTGTAATTTCAAATTTTGAACAGTAATAGAAAATAATCAAAATTAATTACTATGCATATTTATCTCTTCAAATATATGCGAATATTATTTCTGCATGTAATACATTTATTAATGCGATTCCACATAGTGATGTCTTTCATACTAAGTTGTCAGATTCTGGTGTGTATTTTACACTTACAACACACATCATGTCCTGCATGGCCATATGTGGCTAATGGCTTCTGTGTTAACACTGTCCTATAAAGACTGATTCAGAATGAAATGCATTTATTTTTTCTTTGTAAACTCTCTTTAAAAACAGTAGTAAAATGAATTGTCAACAGAAATAAAAACTGGAATGCAGGAATTCATTGAAACAATATATTATTTTAGTGCACCAAAATTGAACTTTATATGAATAGAGAGTTGAATAAAAATCCTTTGAAATTAGTTTTTAAAAATTAAGTAGATCTTTGGTGAGAAGATAAAAATGGCTGCTAGAGACTTGTGAAATAATTTCTCATATTCTCAATTTAATCAGAATAAAGCAACCACTGGATTTATATTATCAATGCACTGTAAGTGTGTAACTGTATTTGCAGACTTATAATACAGTTCTTTTATATTAATTTTATTGGTACATTTCAGCTATACAATATAATGACATTCCTCATTGGAAATTTGTGCCTTAACATAATCTATCTTGGTTCCTATTTTTTCCCATTCCACTGCCCTCCCTTCAACCCCTGTACCCCTCCTATTTACATAGGAAGAAAAGGTTCAAAAAGGAAGGGGAAGTGGGAGAGATTGGAGAAAGGAAAAAAGGGAATAGAATTAATAAGAGAAAAGAAAAATTGGAAAAAAAAGCCTTTGTAAGTAAGCACAGTACTTAAAAACTCAAAATATTAAGATATCTTCATGCTTTATTCATACATAGCACTGATTTACAAATACATGTACAGAAATATATACATGTTTATATACATGTATATGTGCGTGTATTCATATAACCTCTTAAGTAAGACATTTGATGATGCAGAATTATTACTACCAGATCATGGTACTTCGGTTTAAAGAGAAAGAGAAGAAAATCCATTTATGCTACGGCTTTTCCTAAATACTTCCTTATCTTAAGAAATGAATTTTCTCATTTTGTGCATGTTTAGATAACAAAAATTCCATGTACATTTCAAAAAGGCTAAATTAAAACTTTAGATATAAATTCCCCTTTCAGTTTTATTATCGGAAACATTTAGATCCCTATTCTGCATTAGTCCATCAATTTATACTCATTGAAATTTTGTTATATTGTCATGCTACTTCATTGTTTTCAGAGAGTGAATGGGAGGCACATCAGAGAACTAGGTGGTAGTGGGGCTGGTATCAGGTAGAGTAACATGCAGGATGATGAAAAGTTTCTTGTCTGGATGGGACGGACAGCCATTGATGCTTGAGTAGAAAAGTGCAATAACTCTCATAAAAATACCTGACTGCTCTATTGGAAATAGATTCAGATTGTCAAAATGTAAGAACTGTTAGTATAGTCTTGCCATAATCTTGAAGAGAAGATGGAGTCTTGGGAAGGGAAGTAGTAGTGAATGTGGTAAAAAGTGATTCGTTTCTGGATGCATTTTGAGATAGAACCAGAGCAATTTCCTCGTAGAGCAACATCGTCATTTGATTGATCATGTGGTAAGGCAAGAATGTAGATTATTAGTCAGAAGATTAAGAAAGATGAAATTACAACTAATTGAGTTTGAGAAGAATATGAACAAAGTAAAATGGGGGGGTAGTGGTGAGAGGAGATGGGAGGAATCCATTTTAGAGGTCCCGTTTTGAGATGCTATTTAGATATCCTGGTAGAGACATCTAATATAGATACGGATAGAGAAATCAAGAGTTTAGAAACAAAGCATCATCAGCCTGTACACAGATTTTCAGCCACACCCTGAAAGATGTTAAGGAAATGAGTGTAGAAAGAACAAAAAACATTTGAAACTTGACCCTGTACAGTATCACTGTTAAAAGTTCAAAGAAAAAGTGAGATTCCAGTCAAGCAGACACCTTAGGACCATGCCAGTGTGTTGCGTGTGGACTGGGGAATGGCATTCTACAAGATTTGAGATGCTTCCATTTGATTCCCGAGGAGTCCACTTTCAGTCCTTTGTGGGGTCACTTTCAGTATCAGGGATAGGTACTTGTTTCTCTGAGCTGAGTTCATAAAGGGTTCACATTTAAGCTTGTCCTCTCCTTTGGCATTTGATATATATCAGCGGCCTTAATTTCCTGATCTTGCCTTGAGACCTTGCATTGGAATTGAGCTTTTATTTTCATTCATATTTCCTTCCTCGTGAACTCGATATTTAGATGTCACTGCTATGCCAATATCATAGCTTCACCCATTCTTCAGTGTTTCTAAAATATATAGCCACAATGCAGATTATAAGATGAAGAATGAAGAAACTGTGACTTTTAATATGTAGAGGAAATGGTATCTGTGACCTGATTATGTCCTGCAAAATTCATGTTGAAGCTTAATTGCCAATGTGATCACATTAAAAATTCTTAGGAGGTGATTATATCATTAGGGTAGAGCCCTCAAGAATGGGGTTAATAACTTTATAAAAGAATTTTTAGGGAGCTGTTTTTCTTCTTTAACCTTTGATCTCTAGAACCATGTGAAGATACAGTGTTTATATCCTCTAGAGGGATCAGAGATCAATTTGATGTTTGGAGGGAAAGAAAGGATTCTCATCAGACATGAAACCTGCCAGCCCTGTGACCTTAGACTTTCCAACCTCAAGAACTGTGAACAATATATTTATATACTTTGTAGTTGTAAAGTATGTTATTTTGTTATAGCATCAGGAACAAAATAAAGTAATATCTTGAATAGATATGACACACTATATAGAAATTTCTACCTGTTTTAAATTTTTCCCAATTATTGAAGATTACAATTTTAATACTCACCTATTATATCTAACTATCTTAATATGCTACTGAGCTGATACATTGCTGAAATTGTTTGGGACTCTTCTACTGCCATGTATTTTTTTCCTCCTACACATATTCCAGGATTCCTAATCATTTTAGATACTAGAGAAATCCCTGTAAAAATGGATTTCCAAAAACCCAATATGTAATTCTATTTATGTGAATTGCATAAATACTTGCACATTGTAATTTTTTTCTTGCAACACATGTGGGTTTAGATTTGGTGGTTTCCACACAATGAGAGCCAGTAGATAGGATCTTAGAGCTGGTCTGGAGGAGATCTGACAATTGAGGGTTTATGAAGAAAAATACAGTATATTGAGTATTTTCATTCAATATTTCTTTATGTAATATATTTACCTTATGTCTATCAAATCAGTTTTACCAAAATATTTCATTTGAGATATTAAAATATTAGAAGAGAGCACAGCAACAAAATACAATCTCTCCAGGACTTAGAATCAAGAAACCTGGAATTCAACAACCTATTTCCAAGATTTAGCTATTACAAACTGTGCTGCTGTAAACATGGGTGTGCATATATCACTGTGGTATGATACATTTAATTCTTCCAGTAAGATACCAAAGAGAATAGCTGAGTAAAATGGACCCCTTAGTGGTCTGCTCACTTTCTCCATCTGCCAAAGGGATCAGAGAGACATTTTGGTTTGGAAACTTGACGTATTCTGAGATGTATGGGAAGAGGAGCCTCGGAAGCTAGGAAGGCACTGCACGAGCCCCCACATCATAAAGCTAGTCAGAGATAACAATAACTTGGGTGTAGCGGTGTATAGAAGGGCACAAAAAAGAGCCACGGGAGTGAATACAGCCCTGAGGCAAACACCACACAATTTTTTTGATGACTCAAAAATGAACATTAAAAAAAAAACCCACAAAACCAAAAACCCAACCTCAGCATTGTAGGAATAAAGAAAAAAACTAGAAAATGACTCAAAAGATATAAAACATTTAATTGCTGAAATTAGAGCAGATAAATTTTCCAAGTCTAGGGAACTATTCCAACACTCAAGCACAAGAGGCATATAGAATCCCAAATAGCACCAACCAGAAAAGAACTTGTCAATAATACATCATAACTAAATTTCATTAATTAAAAAAAAAAGAAAATGTAACACGTGTTTACAGAATGTTCAACAAACAACGTACAATGTCAAGCCCATTATCATAACCACAGATTTTTCAGCACAAATCTTAAAGGCCAGGAGAGCTTGGAGCAAAGCTTTTTTTTAAGACCTAGAAGGAAACATCTTTCAATACAGACTTTTATGTACTGCAAAACTAACCTTCAAAATTGACAGAGAAGTGAAGTCTTTCCACAACAACAACAACAACAGTTCCTAAAGAAATGCATGACCACCAAAACAAGACTGCAGAAATCTTGGAGACAAGAGACAGAGAGGCTACCAGCACCAAAGGGTCCAAAGATATATATGTATCTAGCTCACTAAGAGCCCAGTAGATATGCTCCTTCATGGCTAGTGGGCATGCAGAATGGTACAATCACTCTGGAAGACAGTTTCTCAGATTTTTTTTAACAAGACTAAACATGTTCTTCGTGTATAATCCCATACTGTTTGGAACTCACCCAAATGAGTTGAAAAGTGTCCACATAAAAACTCTGCATACAAATGTTTGCAATAGACTTTACTCAAATACCAAAACTTGAAAGTCATCAAGGTGTTCTTTACTAGGCAAGTGGGTACACAAACTATTACATAGCTGTACAGTAGGCTACAAAGGAAAGCAGAGTCATCATGACAGAAAACATGGGAGAATCTTGTCACATCTCTAAGTGAAAAAAAGCTGATCTGACATGGCTGTGTGATTTCTAATATGTGATAATCCAGGACAAACCAAACTTCGGAGACTATAAACAGATCAGTCATTGCCAGGAGTGGAGGAGATTAAATAGACGGGGCACAGGGAACCTGTAGTACAGTTAAGCTATCACTTGGATGCTGTAATAATGGTAGGTACAGTTCTTGTGCCTTTGTTTAAACCCATAAAATACACACCATTAAGAGCGAGCCCTTAATCTGTGACTGCAGATTCCAATAATAATGATGATGATGATGATGATGATGATGATAAGAATAATGTTAATATAATCATCAGTTGTGACAGATATAACACATTGACATTAAAAATACCAGAACATGTTAAGAATGGGGAAAAATGGAGAAGAAATGGTATATGAGAATTCTAACTGCTCACTTAACTTTACAGTAAATTTTGTTTTGTTTTGTTTTGTTTTTTGAGTCAGGGTCTCACTATGTAGTTGAGACTGACCTGGAACTCACTATATATAGCCCAGGCTGGTCTTGAACTCACAGCGATCCTCCTGCCTCAGTCTCCCGAGTGCTGGGACTACAGGCTGACTGTAAATCTAAAACTGTTAAAAAAGATATGTCTACTAATGAAAATACATATGTGGCTATGGCCACTTCTCATTGAGATGAATACACAGTGAGAAATTTTGTCCAGAAACTGATGTGATCTTTCATTTGAATAACTGTTTTGCAGTACAACATTTGTGGATATACACTTTTAAAGTAGGTGAATGATTTCTGTATTATTCATAACACTTGACAATTAAAGCCACCCATATCAGTCCTTATCTGCTCTGATACCTACAATCCTCATAACAGGCTCCATATGAATTCCACTCATTCCTAGAACCAGTGAGTTTCTCTCCAGTAGGCCTTGAGTACTAGTTCGTCCAGTAGGCAGTGAACACCAGAAAAATTAAAAAGGTTGTGCTGTAGCGATTTAGGGTCCTAAGAAATAGAAAAAAACCAAAGCTGGGAGTGGCACGATTCCTTGATTCCCTTGTTGCTCAAAGGCACCATCCTGGAACTCTGCCTGTTCCCAAATTTACCCATTTTGTATCTAATCATTCTATTCTAGACACCTCACTTCCTTGTCATTCAGCATCCTCAGAGCCAGGTTCACCTCAGCTATCAGGGTCAAAACTCCCAGGACTGCACTGGGTTTTCTTGCATGTTTTTTATCCCCATGTCTTCTGTCCTATAATGAGAATGAGGAGAGGGTATTCCTACTGCCACTTGCTTCATGGAAGGCCATGTAACACCAGTGCCAGTGCTTTCTGCTCAGATTACCTTTTCTTATGACTGACATTTGAGTTGAACGTGAATAAGGTGACAACTTCTTGCAGTATCATAAGCAGTTTGATGAAATTTTGTGGATCAAATTCATGCAATCTGCATCCAACATTTACTGACATTTAAACATGTAGATCTTCTGTTTCACCATGTACTGTTAGTGATTCTATTGAAATTCAACTGTTTCTTGATATTATTTGTTCTTTGTAAGACTTTCCCTGTGTTTTGTTTATGATTTCAATATCTTCTTCATGAGTAGTTTTGTATATTTAATTTAGAAGTTTTAAAGAAAATACTTTCATCTATATTTCTTCTTAAAATAAGATTATAATAACATGTGCTCCACTACATATAGATCTTCACAAAACACAAGTAAATATTAATATTTTATTACAACCACTTATAAAGAAATAGCAGGGCTCCTATTACATGTATTGTAGCAAATTAATCTACCAAGTTGTATGCACAAACTCTTCAAAGTAGCAAGAGATAAAAGGGAGAGAGAAAAAAAGAGCACAGAGTTTCTCTCAGCAGGCACTTAATTTGTTATCACTGAAAATGTTGGCTAAAATATATAACAACAACAAAAGTATAATTTGTCCTGAAATCTTCAGTTGAACCAGGCTCTACAATGTAGCATAGGGCTGGGGATTTAGCTCAGTAGTTTCACCGCCTGCTTTGCAAGCACAGGGGCCCGAGTTCAATTCCTGGTACAACGAAACAAAACAAAACAACAACCTCCCCCAAACAAAAAACAATGTAGCATAAGAGGTAGCGATAAGATATCAGTTGTTGTTTTCTCCTCAATCATCATCATTCACTCATTCAGAAAATAAAAGGATGTACACCGTGGAATCCCTGGAAATACAGAGTTCCAATATGGTCCTCAAGTTTCCCAAAGCCAGTGAGAAGAACTGGTATACAGATAGTTACTGGACATTTTAAGATTGCTTAATGGGATCCGAGACTACAAAATAAGATACAGTCAGTTCAGCCTAAGAAAATGAGTCATAGAGAAGCAAAGGGCCACTGTAGTCATAAAGACATAGTAGAACTTTCCAGGCTAGCTGAGATAATGCTGTTCCAAATAACAGGGATACTGTGTACAAAATTAAAAAGTAAGGGAAGAACAGGATGGGTTTGAAGCGATGCAAGTAAATCCAAGATACTTAGTACATGGGTGGAATATTTGGTAGAGAGAAATGACTTTGAAGGAAGAGATGGCGAAAAGTCAGATCATAAATGGTCACAGTCAATCTAAAGCTAAGATTAAATTTATCAGAAGACAAGTGTGTGGTAGTGAAGGGTATGATGAACTACAGCATGATGGAATTTACTTTTCAGAACCATTGCCTTGGTAGTGGTGGAGCGGTGGTGAGTATGGGGAAATGAGGTAGTGAGCTGGTGTAAAGTAGGTGGTGGTGTGGATCTCACAAAAGTTGAGGGAGGGAGACTAGGTTGGGTCATTTAGTGATAAGAACAAACAGATAACAGACCTAAAATAGGCAGAAATATGTATACTGATTTGAGTACTCATGACAGCAAATGCCCTTGAGAGATCATGATGTTCCAAACATGTTACTTCAGGCTTCACCACAATTAATTTTAGAGAATTTCTGTGTATAAAAAACTGATATTTCAAAGAGATAAGTAACTTCCTGAAGGTCACACAGATTATACATTACAGAATGAGGTCAAAACTAGGGGTTGTTAAACTCAGAGCCAGTGTCCTTTAAGTTACTTCACGTGATCCTCTTAATTGGATCAGAGACACAGGAGAAGGTAGAGACTAGATAGCTCATGGTTCTCTGTGTTGGATGCTATTACTGTTTTAGTGGAAGATAATAACTAAGTAGAGGTTCCCGAGGGATATCCAGGTTGAAATGACAAATACGCAGTTTCTTACATGTATCTGAAGAGATCTCCTGATGACACAGTTCTTTAGATGCACTAAGGCTAAATAAACAGGTGAACAATGATAATGTTGCAGGATGTATCCTTATGCTCTGTTTATGAGTTAGATCAATTTATATTTCATCTATTAAGGCTAGAATTTCTTACACATATTCATTAGTTACTTCCTGATGATATAAATCTTCTGTACTAGTTCTTCATTGGTCATGCTATTTATTAATAACACCTTCAAGAAAAGTGTATTGAATAACCATGGGGCGCATTTTGCAAATTACACTATTTAATTGAAAGAAAAAGATCTCCCTTCTAAATGATCACAGTTATCTGCCTTCACTAGCTACCTTTATTTTTTCCTACTCATTATTCACCTTATTGCATGTTCTATTTTTAACCTTAGCTGCCTCAAATGGTTTTTCATGAGAAGATTATAAATGAAAATACACATATACAGCTATAAAGCTTTCAGTCTTAAAGTTGGCACAAAGAAAGTTGAAACAGCCAAAAGATGAAAATTTCTGCTCTTTTGTAAGTTCGATTTTTTGAGGTGAGATAGCAGGACAGTTAAGTGGCCAAAGGACTTTGACATATAAGCATAATGAAAAGGAACTGCCAGGACAAAGCAGAGAATGTTTACAAGGAGAACAGAAATTATTTTGCAGGCTGCCTCTATGAGGGCAAGTCTTGGCACTTCTGTATAATTAATTATTTTCTGATATAACTGAGGGAATATGGGATTACCTCAAATATCTTCAGGGCTGAATTATAATATTCCATTTTATTATCCCTAGAACAACATGTACAGACGCTTTAGTGATAGTGTTTACTCTCCAAGCTTGGGGCACTAAAAGACATTGCTGCTTAGTTCATCCCCATGACTGGAGGCCCCTTAATTCCCTTTCTCTTAGAAAAGAAAATGGTGGGAGAACCTTTTTTTTTTTTTTACAGAGTGCTGCATGTTAATGAATGGTCCAGTGGCCCTGAGATCCATTAATTAAATTAATTAGACTTCATAGCAATAGCTCATGAACCATGATGAAAAAAATTAGATGGAAACAGGAAACACATACACTGAAGCATATGGCTTTGCCAGCGCTGGACCCTTGAGGTTTATTAAATGATAGTTTGACATAATTCAAATTTAATAAAATCTGTCTGCTTTCTGAACGTGAGAATTTTCATAACTTAGGTAACTTATGCAAATTGACTTATATCAAAACATGTGCTCTGACTTGCTGCCTATAATATAATAATGTTCTCACAGCCATGAAGCTATATTTATGTAAAATTAAATGATGTGGGTATATATGATTAAGGATATTATACCCAGAAAATATTATGAGCAAATATAGGGTATAATTTTTATATTTGTAATTTCATGAAAAATTATATATAATGAAATAATGCACACCTACAGAGGTAATGTAGCAGAGAAGTTAAGTCAATTCCTTATTCATTTTATTTATTTATTTTTTTGGTACCCAGGATCGAACTTGGGTCCTTGCCCTTGAGAGGCAGGTGGCGGAACCACTGAACTAAATCCTAAGCCCCTACCAAGGAGTTTTTAATGGTCCAAAATTATAAAGTATCTAGCATTATTCCTAAAATAAGTGGAAACTAATAAAATTAAGACAAGTTTTTTTTCAGTCTCAAGGCTTCAACTATCGGCTAAATATTAATGATTAAAATGCATATGTGCTCATAGGCCCTGAACGCAGGTTTAGCCATTATTCCTCTTGTTGCTTTACCATGTCCTACACCTAACACTTATTATGCATCTCCCAAATCTATTCCTTCCCTAGCCTTTCCCAAATTGTAGAACCTGACTGGATAGAAGGTTTACTTTCTGTTTGGCACGGGTAAGAATGTTTGATTCATATCTCATTAGAATCCATCATCAAATCCCGTCAACTTTATCTTTTAAAGATATCTAAAATATGACGACTTGTCACCACAACCACCCTGCTTTATTCTATCTTTTTCTTGAATGACTGCGGCTTTTCTTGCTGCCTGTTTCTACTCTGAATCCCTATGGTCAGTTTTTATCCCAGCAACCAGTAGACTAGTAAAAATGTGAATTATCTCAGTCACTATTCAAAGCCTTCCAGTGGCTTTTACCTCAAACCCAGCCAAATCACAGCATCTAAAACCTCCACGGTCTGGTCATCCCCATGTTTTTTTCTTCTGCTATCTTCCAATCTGATCACTCCACTGTAGAGTCAGGTCTCCAGTCCTTACTGCTCCGAAATCCTGAGGATGTGAACTTGGGTCAGGTTACAGCTCACCCCAACCCTAACCCTTCCACATCCTCTCCCCCTGAGCCAGGACCAGCACCTGCATCTGGGTCTGTGCTCTGATTTCTCTCTTCATCTTGGATGTCTCTCCAGTGTCCTCTTCCTTATGAATCCTTTAACCTCCAATCTAAAATGTTAAGGACAAATTTCACCTGCCTCAGAAGCTCTCCAAATGATTTTTTTTTTTTTTTTTTTTTTTTTTTTT
>NW_022900918.1:27372681-27386149 GCF_012274545.1 Fukomys damarensis | reverse complement strand
TTTTTTTTTTTTTTTTTTTTTTTGCTTCTCAGAACTTTTATGGTCCAAAAAAGTCCATGAAGCAAATCCAGAATTTACATTGTTTTAATCGAGCTTAATTTAACTAGCTTGTTAGATGAACATAGGCTGTGCACTCTCCCAGGAAAAATAGCAGAATACTCTCTCCTGGGCCTACATAGCTTGATTGCCTCAACTTTGATGCTGTGTTAAGCAAAATTCAGATGTGTTTGCTCATGTAATTACTTATTTCTCTAGTATTCAATTTAACCTATTATTTAAATAAAATCAATGATGCAATTTTTAAAAGAATTATGTTGTTTGTTTAAAAATATGCTGAGCTTTGAAAATATTAAAAATTGTTGAATTATACAAGTAAGAAACTATAAAAATTGAAGAATAAATAAGGATAATTACACAAGAAAGTTGCAATATTAAAAGCTTTATAGACTGAAATTACTTTATTTTTGTTCTACTTCAAATAAACTGAAATTTACCATTATAATTGATTCATTATGCTCATAATTTATACAAAGAATACGATGTATAGAGAATCTCCATTTAACAGAGAGATAGCTAAAGTGTCTTTACTTTAAAATATTGGTCAACTAATTTACACTTGTAAGTTTGTTCCACAATTCTTCTCATTAACTTTCATTGTTGTTGCTCTGTGTCTGTGAATTTGTTTTGAAATAGGATCTTGCTAGGTAGGGCAGGCTGGCCTTGAACTTGGAATCCTTCTATCTCTACCTCTGGAGTGCAGGGATTAAAGCCATTTGCCATTGTGTCAGATTCTTTATCATTTCATATAAACTGTCAAAAACAACAACAACAACAACAAAACCCAAAAATTATAAGGGGCAGGGATTTAGTTCAGAGGTTCTGGTGCCTGCCTCACAAGCCTGAGGACCTGAGTTCAATCCCCGGTACCAAAAACAAACAAACAAACAAAAACCTAAATTGTCAAATGGTTAGTTATAACATTTGTAGAGGAAGTTTCTACTCTTTGTTTTCTAACTTGACCATTTTCAGTGTTCTCCATTAGGTTGTATGTTTCTTTAAGATAGAGTCCACACTATTGATCTTATGATTTTTTTTTTTCTATTTAGTCATATGAAAGCTACTCAGCATGGGTAGGTTGAATAGTCACAGACCAGGCCCAGTATCGGTTTGTGGACTATGAGAGTTCTACAAGTTTTCCAGAAAATTAAGAAGGAAAAAAGTTGGCAAGAGGTACATTCAGCAAGATTATCTAGTTAATTATAGAACCAGGGTTTAATCTGGGTTTTGCCCGACTGTATATTCCTTGGTGTTATCCACAGTATTACAGCCCATTTCTCTCATTGTTTCATTTGAAGAAATCTTGAGTAAAATAATTGATTTTTTTAAATTTTTCTAGGCAATCAATTATTTAACCTTATATAGTAATAGTTTGTTGTGATACTTGTATCTTCTGAGCACTTTAGAGTGGAAATGTATTTGGTTTGTTTGTTTGGTTGGTTGGTTTTTTGAGACAAGGTCTCACTATGTAGTTGGGACTGACCTGGAACTCACTATGTAGCCCAGGCTGGTCTCGAACTCACAGCGATCCTCCTGCCTCAGCCTCCTGAGTGCTGGGATTACAGGCGTGCGCCACCATGCCTGGCCTTAGAAATGTATTTTAAATAAACCCTGAATAGGACATTTTATATATTCATTATACCTATAGGCCTTCAAATAATATAGGTTTTTGAAAAATTAAAACTAAAATACTACATTCATTGCTGTAGATATTTGAGTATAATTTTGACAAACCATCATTGTGTTTATTGATCTGTTTATGTGATAGCATTGATATTTCAAAAGTTTTGGCTGACCAAATTTATGATAGTTCAATATAGCTTTCCTACAACCATAACATATTTTGGGAAGTAATGAAGTGACTGAAAATCTGGCTAAAATTCTAAAATGTAAAGCATTGAGTAAAATACTGCCATTTGTTATTAGGATGAAAACATTTGTTTTAATGGAAAGACATAGGCTGTCCTATGAAAGAAACTTATCTTTAGACTACATACATATGATACATGTTCACACTTAACCCTGCAGGAGAACAGTGGTGGTCATTTCCAATGAACAATGTGTGAAAATCAATAGAAGAGTTCCTGAAACACCTGCTGTTTCTCCATGGCATTAAGCCAATCCGCTGCTACATGACACGGCTTTATTTTGACAAAACATCATATTTTACAGGAGACACAATTCTTAGTTTACTGAATGCAAAGCATTTGCTAAATAAACTCTGAGAATCATAAAAGAAATTATAGCCCTCAATACATTTCTATTTATTTTGACCTAAGAAATGAGATTGTTGCACCTGTATGTGCTTTAAAATTTAAATGAGAAAATTAATTAATCAAGCATGGAAAGAATTAAACATGTTTTACAGCGGAAGTATGAATTACATCATTTTGAGATCATTGTCCTTTGCAAATGATGTCATATATGACTAATATCAAGAAGAATAGGTAAGAGACAAACATTTTCTGAAATCATTTTGTTAACAGATTCAAGTGAGATTTAACTATGAATTAGTGTGAAAACAACTAAGGATCATGTATCCAGGAAGTTTTTACAATGATGCGAATTAATCTTGAATTAAGAAAAGGTAAATGAAATAACAGAGGTTTAATTATTAAATACATACTTTGGTGACAAGGTATCTAATGAAAGTTTATTATGTTCGGTGCCTTTCTTACCTTACAAATATGATTCTGTAACTCTATTACTTTCTGAAAGATACACATCACATAAATATTTACAACCAAACCTCAACAATATTTTGAAGTAGCAGGGAAATGAAGGTATTTGGTCTCATTTTACTTACTAGCTTTATGTATGAGTACAAGTAGATACCATTAACGATAGTTATAATAAAATCTATGGCTTTTAGTGAGTAAAATGGTGATAAGAGCCTCCAGTGATTAGCTCTCTACACACAGACAATTTTGTGCTATCATCATTGCCAAATTACCTTTATAAGAGCTAAGGAAACAAGGTGAAAGAGCATCGTGACTGTTTTTGGTGTACGAAAAAGAAAAGATCTGTTGAAAGAAAAGTGTTACTGGTATTAACTGCTTCTTTAATTTCAAAGATCAGGGAGAGGGATGCCTCCCACTTGGAAAAGAAAGAGAAAATTAAACGTAGGCTTTGGACTTAAATCCCAAAGCCAGACCCTTCACACTGAACCCTGATGCAAGGCAGAGTACCATATCCCCTACTTCTAGGCTAAGAAGCAAGGACTAAGCCATGAGGACTGAATTCTTTGTGACCATGTGCTTCTGCCCCCGACCTTGGGCAAAAGACGAGTGACACCACAAGCTGCAGGGAAGGACGCAGAAGCTAGCAGAGGCTTTTGCCGTGGAGTTCAAGGATGGGCCCACTGCAGGGACACCCAATGCCAAGCAGAAAGAAAAGGTTCCATACCTCCTCAGCTCTCGGACAGAAACTCTAAACTTGGCATGAGCAGGAGTCCTGTATGCCCGTGGGTCAGATTGGAGCCTTGGTCTGCACCACTGTCTGCCTCGGAGGGAAACTGAAGTACCACTCCACATGAGACTGTGCAGGTCCCACACTCTGAGACTCAAGTGTGACCCAGCACAGCATAGGCTTTGGCAGCCAACAGGGAGGTGGACAATTCGAAATGGCTATTTAAAGTAAATTCAAGAAAACAAAGAAATGATTCAATATCTGTAGAGAAAGATGGAAGCAATTTTAAAATGTTAAATCATTGAGCTCAACAGTACACTAAGTGAAATTAAGGAGAGAGATGGCGTCCATAGCCAGATAGCTCAAATAGAAGAAAAAATAGTGAGCTCAAAGACAAGCTATTGGAAAATGCACAATTGGAGAAGAAGAAAGAGAAAGAGAGAAAGGAAGACAGCTTCCATTACTGAAGACAGTATTGTGAGACGGTGTTGGAAAGAAAATGGCAGTGCAAGAAAGACTTGAAAATGCCACATCCCCAGGGTAGAGAGCTTATTCAAAGAAGTCACAAGAGGAGGATCCAAATATCAAGGGTCATTAGTAGGATTTAACCCAATCTAGTCTACCCCAAGTTGTCTTATAATCAAATCAGAAAGGCCAAAGATAAAGAGAAGATTCTCAAGTGTATAAGAGAAAAGAAAACATGGGTTCCCCAAATTACCTGACAGTACACGGACGAAGAGTGAGCTGCAGGTGAGTAGAGAATGGCGTGAGATTGCTGCACTGCTGAAAGAAGACAGGGTCAACTCAACCGGAAGTGCTCAGGAAGGCCATCCAGTAGAAATGAAGAAGAGATCAGACATTCCCAAACAAAAGCAGAGAAGAAATATCACTCAGCTTCCCCGAAGAGAAATGCTAGGGAGTTCCTCAAACTGAAAGAGTCACTAATGAGTAAGAAGAAAGCACAGAACAGCATAAAAGCTACGGGTAAAAGTAACCATACAGAAAAGATCAGAATGCTCTAGTATTGTAAACATGGTGTATAAACCATTTATCTATTTGCTATGAAGAACAAAAAAATAAGACAAGTAAAAAACTGCATTGATATGTTAAGAAACAATATAGAAAGATGTAAAAGGTGACTTAAAAAACTTACCATTTGGTGAGGACTTGAATATGTGTAGATTTTTAAATGAATATATTTTCTGTTTATTTCCTGGTCATTATGATTATATTAAACTGTTATAATACCAAATAATCTATTTCAATAAAAATATATTGCATAAACTGTTATATTGCTGTAATTCAAAATAGTGTGTTTTAAGCAAGACATATGTATTTTAGTATACTCATAACCAAAACTAAAAATGTATAATAGGCAAGCTAAAAGGAATAAGCGAAACACACTATTAAAACACATCAATTCACATCAAAGAAAGACTTTAAGAGAGGGAGAATGAAAGAAGGGAGCTAAGTAAAACTAGAAAAAATTACAAAAGAGATGCAGTAAAATGTTACCACTGATAATTACTCTACATTTAAATGGAATGTATTATTCAATGAAATGACATAGAGTGACTGAACAGTTTTTAAAAAGACCTAAGTATATATTATTCACAAAAAACTAATTTTACCTCTAAGGCTATGCATAGACTAAATGAAGGGATGGAATAAGATATTACTACCAGAAAAATGGTAGCAAAAGAAAAGTTAAAATAGACATACTTATACAGTATCAGATAAATTGGAATTTTAAAAAAGCAGTAAAATGATAGCAGGGAAAGTGATTATACCATGATAAGAGTGAGTCAAGACAAGAAGAGGAAATGACAATTATATATGATTAATTTCATATGAGATATATATATATATATGGCATCAGAACAACCACATAAATAAAGTGAATGTTAATAGACAGAGAGATTCTACTACAACAATAGTAAGGGACTTGTATAAATCACTCAAGCATAAAGTCAACAAAAAAAAACCAATAAATTTAAATTGCACTCTAGAACCAATGCACTTAAGAGGCACCCCAGAACATTCGACCCAAGAGCTCCAGGATATATGTTCTTCTCATCAGCACATGGCACATTCTCTAAGAGAGATCACATATTAAGCTACATAATAAGTCTTATCAATTTTAAATAATTGAAAGCATCATGGTATCTTTTCTGACTGCAACCATAAGGAATACAGTAGTTCAGAAAATATACAAATATGTGGAAATTAACAATCTTTTCTTGATCAATGAAGAAATGAAAAATATTTTTAAAAATTTTAAACAAATGCAAATATAAACATAAAATATCAAAATCTATGGAGTAGAGCAAAAGCAGTACTAAGAGAAACAGTCACTGGCTATGTCAGAAAAAGAAGGCTTTTATCATAATAGCTATCCTTGCATCTTACAGAACTAAACAATATAAAATATCAAAATTAGTAGAAGGAATAAAAAAGATCAGAGCAAAAATAAATGATATTGAAATGACACAAAAGAAAAATGGATACAATCAGCTGGTCCTTTGAAAGGATAAACATAAAGAACACATCCAGGGCCAGACTAAGAAAGGAAAGACTCAAATAAAATCAGAGATAAATAGTTAAGTTATTATAATGGATATCACAGAAATACAAACGGATAATTTGAGATTATTATTAATAATTTTATGTCAAATTTCTAATAACCTAAAATAAATGGATATATACCTTACAAAGAGTGTATAAGGAAGAAATAGAGCATCTAAGCCAAAAAATAACAAATACAATAGCAAATGGGAAGTAAAATTTTCCCATCTCAGAAATTCCCAGGATTAGATGGTTTCTTTACCAAATATTTATTTGTTTGTTTATGTGGTTTTTGGTACCAGGGATCCAACTCAGTACGTTGCGCTTTTGAGGTAGGCAGCAGCACCACTGAGCTAAGTACCCAGCCCTTTACCAAATATTTAAATGAGAAATAATACTGATTCTTCTTCAATTACTCCAAAATTAAAGGAATAGAATTGTCTCAAAGATAATCTTTGAGGACAGCAGTACCCCAGTACCAAAAGCAGACAAAGAAACAACAGAATTACAGAACAATGTCCTTAATAAAAACAAATGAAAAAAATTTCCAGTGATATACTAATAAACCAATTCCAACAACATTAAAAAGATGTTTATCAGTGGGATTCTTCTTAAGGATAAACACATCAATAGATGTGATATACCACACCAAAAGAATGAAGAGCAAAAACCCTATGATACTCTCAAGAGATGTAAAAAAGCTTTTGATAAAATTCAATATTGCATCATGATAAAAATGCTGAAGAAATTTAGTATAAGAGGAAGGCACTTCATCATAATACATGACAAGTATATAGTAGGGAAGATTGAAAACGTTCTCTCTCAGATCTGGAACAAGACAAAGATATCTATTTCTACAACTTTTCTTTCTACACATTACAATGCTACATGCATACCAATATTTATAGCAGTAAACCTTGCAATAGCTTAATCTTGGAAGTGGGCTACGTGTCCATTTACAGATGAATAGATAAAGTGTGGTATTTACCCACAGTGGAATAATAGTTTGCCATAAAGAAGGATAAATTTGAGTCTTTTATAGGAAAATGGATGCCCTTTGATACCATAATATTACTTGAAGTGAATAAGATAAATAGGTTTGAATATCACATGGTTTCTATTATATGAGAAACCCAAGATATAAATAAACAAAGTGAAATGTAGATAATAAGAAATAGGGTGATGTTTTGCAGAAGGGCTGGTTAGCAAGGGATAGAGGAAGAGGGTAAGGAGAGAGGAAGTTGATGAAAAAAGAATTAAGATGTGTTATGTCTATGCACCAATTCCAAACAAGGAATGTAATCATTTCCTATTGTAAACATACACTAATAAAAAAGTATATCCAAATTGGAAAAGAGAAAGTCAAACTGTTGTTGTTTGCAGGTGATATGATCTTTGTATGGGAAATCTCAAATGGTCTACCTAACTACAATTATCACCAACAGACAAAGTCAGTAGTGTCACAACTCAAAATCAACATAAAAATCAGTAGCATTGATATACACTGATAGCAAATTATGTGTATTAAAAATCAAGATAGTAATGACATTTACAATTCCTACACAAAATAGAAAGAATTTTGCAAAACAAATGAAATATCTCCATAATGAAAATTACAAAACTTTGAGGAAAGAAATTGAAGAAAACACAAGGAAATTAAAAAGCATCCTATGTTCATGGATTGGAATGATTATTATTAAAAATATCTCTATTGTCCATCACGATCTACAGATTCTATGCAGTCCTTTCAAATGGCACTCTGAACAGAATTATAAAAACAATTCTAAAATTTGTATGGAAGTACAAAACTAAAATTTCCAAAACAGTCTGGAGGAAAAATAACAAGGCAAGAGATATTACACTTCTTCTTTTCAAAACATACTACAAAGCTATAGTAATTAAAATAGCATGACATTAACATATAAATTGACAGAAAAATGGGACATAATAAAGAGCCTAGATTTAAACCCACACTTCTATAGTTAACTCACTTTTGACAAACATATCAAGAATATACAATGGAGAAAGGATAGTCTTTACAAAAATGGTTTTGGGAACATTTTATATCTACATGAGTAAGAATGAAGCTAGAATCCTATCTCTCACGTATTACACAGAACTAACAAATTGAAGATCTTAATTTAAGACTTAAAATTATGAAATTACTAGAAAAAAACATAGAGGAAATCCATCAGATCATTACAATAAAAAATAATTTTGGAGAAAATAAACCAAAAGCTCAGAAAATAAAATAAACATAAATTAATTGGATCTTATCAAACTAAAAATATCTTCTGTACAACAAAGAAATAATTGTGAGTTGTAAACCTCTAGAATGGGAGATAATATTTGAAACTGTACATCTGACAAGAGGTTAATATCCAATATGTGCAATGAACTTAAAAATTCAACAGAAAAAAATATCAAACAACTTCATTAAAAACCAGACAATAGATCTAAATATACACTTTTGAAAAGAAAATGTACCAGGGGCCAAAAGCTACCTATTTTCAAAATGATCAACATCGCTAGTCATCAGATAAATGTTAATCAAAATTACAATTGTACATTAACTAATTCCACCAAGAGTGGAGTGACTTTTATTAGAATGATTAAAGATGTCAAATGGATGTGATTAAAAAAAAAAGAAACTTGTTCACTGCTAATGGAAAATTAACTGGTACAGTCATCATGGAAAAAGTATGGGAGTTCCCCCCACCAAATTTAAAAAAATAAAGCTAACATATTATTCAGCAAGCTCAGTAATGATTATATATCCAAAGAAGTAAAAATTCTATATGTTGAAGAGATAACTGTTTCCATTAGTTTTGCAGCACTCCTATGTGATAGACAAATCTAGAAATGATCTAAGTGTCTATCAACTATGAATGAAGAAAACATGGTAAATATGCTCAATATCATACTATTTACCCACAAAATAAATGGAAGTTTGTCATTTGCAACAGCATGGAAGAAAAAATATTATTATGCTAAGCAAAATAATCAAACACAGAAACACAAATGTCATGTGATCTCATTTATATATGGAATTTAAAAAAAATCAAATCTAAAAAAAAAAAAAGAATCTCAGAGAAACTGAGAACAGAATGGTAGTTACCAGAGCCTAGTGAGAGAAAGGGGAAGGAAGGAGGTGGAAAAATTGATTTATTCTAAAAATATAAACCTACACCCTTACCATAGTGGGTTTTTTGTTTTTGTTTTCTTTTTTCATGAACTGTTTTCTTCCCATG
The DNA here is from genome assembly GCF_012274545.1 of Fukomys damarensis. NCBI lineage: Eukaryota > Metazoa > Chordata > Mammalia > Rodentia > Bathyergidae > Fukomys > Fukomys damarensis. The sequence goes on along the minus strand of NW_022900918.1, from coordinate 27,376,868 downwards.
CCAGCAGATGAAAATGTGTAGTTAACATAAACCATTGCTTCTTTGCTTTATTTGTATTTTGATTAGTTAGCAAAGTGTCACAAAATTATGGATGGTTCACTTCTGTTTCTTTCTTTCTACAGTGTAGTAGTAAGATATATATTATTTGAGGTTATGAAAAAGTTCTTTTTAGGGATAATTTCTATCCTTTTTGTACTCTGAGGTATACACACATTCTAAAGCTTCAACAGAAGGAGAAAGTAAAGAAGATAAAACCATCACAACATTATCCTTTTAGAAATTGATAATGTTCTTTACTTGTACTGGTATGAGAAATGCCATTCCTAAACCCTATCATCACTTCTCATCCAGCCATAAGAGAAGACTTGGTCTTGGTACTTTCTGTCCATTATGTTTTTTATGTCCAGTACAGTTTTGCCACAGAAATCGTATGGCTTTAAAGTTGTTTTTAAATAAAGTGGCTAGACAACCTGCAAGCATGTTTGATACATCAAAGGCAGCTCTGCCAACTTCCCCAGGAAATATTTCAAAGTATGATGAAGACACTTCTTTGACCTACATTTCTAAATCTGCTGAGTATATAGACTTCTAAACATGACACAAAGCCAGCAAGCAGAATGTCTCAAAACTTGAGCATCGTGCTCTCGCTCTGAGAATCAACTCTTTTTCTATGAGTCCCTGAGGCCAGGAAAAAGTTGTTTCTTAGCCATAAAAATGTCACATGATCTTCCAGTGGAAGGTGTATATGTAGTAATCCAATCCATAGACCATCATTTCTTTTAGCATAGCAAAATATGTGACCTATTTTATGCTCCACTTTCCAGGTGTGAGCATAAAAATATTTTAAATTAATTATTATATCACTATATTTAAATATCAACTGTTTTGAAATTGAAAAGGCAATACCAATCTTATGAGAACTGACCTTATTCCCTTATTTATTTACTATCCTTTTCCTGAAAATTGTTTTAAATACTAGTTTACCAGAGTTACTCAAATGCTCTCTAAGACTCTTGTGTTGAAAATTTTTACCCAAAATTTAGTAATATCTTTTTAAATTCTGCTTTTGGGGAGGAGGCTAGGCTGTCTTCATTACTTTCTCATATTTATTTTGTCTGCTGTAGAGTAACTGACTTTATTAAGATAAGGCTTTTCCAGCTGTCATTGTATTCCAACAGATCTTTCTGTTAGTTCATCAAGTTGAAAATCCAGAAAACACTAAAATAAGGGAAAAAAATCACTTTTAAGATTAAGTCATCAAAACACCAGCTTGCAAGGCATCAAGAAAGCTTTTGTAAGTTAAAACAATTTTCCTCACTTCCAAGAGAAACACTAAAATTTTACACTATTTTAAGATAAAAGGATATAGGATTTTCTGAGATGGGGACCAGTGACTTTTCTGGAGCAAGATGCGGAGATTCACAAAATGAATCTGGTGGAAATTGAATCAAACTGGTGTCAACTTACTCTAGAAGTGACATGCAAAGTCCTGAGATCCACTGGCTTCTTTTCCTCTGCTATGGGCAGCTTCCTGAGTGGTCCTCACCCACTTTTAAAGTCAGTGAGTTACCAGTGGTCTGGCCCTGCATTCCTTAACAATGACTTTACCATGAATTTAGCCCAGCCACTTAACACTACCAGATCACGTGGAGGGTCCTGCTTTAACTTCCCTCTGTCTTCAATGTCAGCTATTTCTAATCTGGCCTGCATGCAGAATACTTTATTCATCCTTCTTAAGTACAATTTATTTATGCCATTCCCAGTTGTCTACAGGATAATGCACAAATCTTCTCAACTTTACCCCCAAGTAACTTGGAAAAACTCATTTCATATATTTTTTTTGTCCCAAAAGTGCTAGAATATACTTATTTATACTTACTTATTTTTCCCACATAAATTAGCCTGCATATAATTACCCCCAACCGAATCTTGTTATCTTAATTGAATTCTACCTATTCAAAGCCAGTTGTCTGTCCAAATCTCTCTCGTTCAAGAACTTCTAGCATCTCTCACAGGTGCCAACGGTTCCCTGTTTAGAGTTCCTATCCCATAGTTTGTTTTCCTGACTGCATTTTGCTTTAGATATAGGTTTTGGGCCCCCTGTCACCACCATTCAGCTCTGCCACGGTGCGGTAGAGTCAGAAGCCATAGCCGGCGTGTAAACAGATTGGCATAGCTGGGTTCCAATAAAGCTTTATTCACAAACGCGGAGTCCAGTCAAATTCGGCCCTCAGGTTAGAGCTTGCAGAGCCTCTACCCCCCGATGACCCCACTTCCAGCCACCACTGTGTCTGACCAGCTGCAGGACAGACTGCAAGGAAGCCAGCATAAAGTCTCCATCTGTCCCAACGTCCAGCCCGGGGGAACCGGGGAGAGTAAAGCACTGAGTTTCTTTGGGTTGTATTTTGAGATGTTCCCTTACGCAGTGGTACCTCACTAAGACATTCTCTCAGGCAACACAATAGACAGAGAAAACGTATGAGTTGCAAGGCCTTCTCCTCAACACTGGCCTTGTGCATTTCTGAATGTCCTCATAAAGGACTTAGATATGTTTTCATGGAGAGTTTTATATTTTATGTACAGGACAGAATGCAGTGTCTAAGGAAGATCTGAGATTTCTGGCAAGTCTGTTGAATAAATAATGCTATTTTTTTTCAGCTTCCTTACTGCTTTCATCTTAGGATCTACAACACTCTAAAATACAAGTCAAACTTCAGAATATCCTTGTATCATGCGTATGGGTGTTCTTTTTTGCTGAGAATTCCTACGGGGCAAACTGGTAGATCATAGGCTGCCAAGCAAGTTAGCTGGAAAATGGAGATCAGACCAAGGAGCAGCCCATCTGCCATCACCGGTATCGTGTTCCTGCTTCAGGACTGTGAGAAGGAACAGATGAAAGTGAGCTCACATGTGTGGAGCTTCACAGTGTTGTGTGGCATCTGCAGAAAAAAAAGCAGAGGCTGAGCCTGTTTGACAAAAGAGCTAGGAATGGACCCTTGGGTTGGTGGCTGATATTTTCTGCTTCAATGCTAAGCAAACCTGTCATTTAAAAAAAATGTTATGGTCTGTTATCGCCACCCAGCCCCTATAAAAGGTTATTGGTAACCTACTGACACAGGAATGATAAACTTTGGATTGTTAGTTCAACTTCAGATAGAAAGAGTGAGAAATCCACCTAAATGGAGACGTGGAAAAGATTTAACAAGATTAAAAGAACTAAAAAGCAGCGAGAGATGAGTCTCATATACTTTTTTGGAATTGTCTATTCAAAATGTGAACTGATGTAAAATGTAGAAAAACCACTGTTGCACCCACTGGTCTGTAGCTCTTCAGCTATAAAGACCCCTAGTCCATCCATGAAATCAGTGTTGTGGGAAAACCAGTCATTCAGGAACCAGCTCTTTGATTCCTGGTGGGCTTCATTTCAGTTTTGCCTTTGGCTTCTTCTTGGTGGCCACTGCCTCCGGGTCTGGAAAGTCTTGTCCTCTGACCAACATACATATTAACTATTGACTTTCTGGCTCCCGTTTGAGCTCCATTTCCTTGATTCCAGCAGCTTTACCCTCTGGTGTGTTTCCATTTACATGCCATCCACACCTTCTGCAAGCTGACAGCAGCCATGAACATATTTCTTCCTAAAGCTAAAACCTATGAGTTCCAACCACGTGCCAAGGACTGTGCCATGTGCTAGAAAGCAGTAGTGAACAGCACACTGCTTTTCTGGAATTTGTATGTTGAGGGGAAGAGAACGAATGTATTAAAATTATTTAACAAGAACTCTGTAAAAAAAAAAAAAAGCTTTCCAATGGCAAGTAACAAAGCTCCTGTTTAAAGTCACAATTATCCCAGAGGAAGTGCCTTATAGACTAAATCTCATGCATGGATATGAAAGTCTGTGGCTAGAGGGGCAACAGAGAGGAGTCCTCCTCATGCACCTTGTGGAAAATTCTGAGTTATACAGTCATGTTCTCTGGGAGCAGATTCATCATGAGGCAGGAGGGTTTGGGCCTGTATCCCAAGAGAGCAAAGGCCTGGGTAACAAAGGAAAATAAAATTGAAGAAAAGGGATAGATTCAACCACTCCTTAAGACTTGCTAACAACTGACGTGTGCTAGTGAGAAGAATGAGGTGTCCAGCCTGATTCTTCCAGGCAAAAAAAAAAAAAAAAAAAAAAAAATTTTTTTCGC
>NW_022900918.1:27368956-27372288 GCF_012274545.1 Fukomys damarensis | reverse complement strand
CAAAAAAAAAAAAAAAAAAAAAGACCTTTCCAGCAGTATTCACTCACTGTGTCCACACCTGTGATACACAGCGAGCAGGTGCCCAGTCTCAGCTGCCAAGAGTAATAATAATGCAGCAACTTAATTTCCTCTGTCAAATATTTAGGAAAATGTGTGTGGGTGTGAGGTGTGAAGTCAAGAAAACGTGGCTGTCACGATGTCTTGTTAGCCTGGGCATAGAGTGAAGGAGTCTCAGGAGATGACATGTGAATGAGATTCCTAATCATACTCTCTATGAAATAAAAATGGAGTTGAAAGTGATATATATTAGATCTCTAGGGTAGTGATCTTCTGGGAAGCATGTAGAATAAACAGGTGTATTGAGCTTTTGGTTACAGCAGTGAAATCCTTGTAGATACACAAAATCACATTAACATAACAGGCCTTTTGTAGTAAAACTTAGAATATTAATCTTTCTGAACATCACACATCAAGATATAATATTTTATTTTTGTATATTCAAAGTTAAGTAGTAATATTATCATTGATGCAGTTTTATTATAAAGGTATATTTGCATGGGCATATTGTATAAAAAGTGAAGCCAAATACAGTATAAATGTTCTACAAATTAACAAATGGTTTTATTTACACTATAAGCAGCTATTGATTTATAACCTTTAGCTGTATGTTTTCTAATCTTTTAAACCCTTCAAATAACACTTACTTAAATCATTTAATTAATTCAAAATTAATGTTCTTATTATGCATTTCTGATAAATCTTATGTAGTAATTTTTGGCAAAAAATGTTTTAAAACCAAATATATAAGATTAATCTTTCACTGCAGGCACAAAGATATTCACGTGTGTTACCATTTTGTCAAAATTGTTTTTCTGTTAATGTCAAATAAAACAGTATAGAGCAAGATACTACTTTTCCTTAGGAAGAAAAAAAAGCAACAAAAGCCCAAATCAGAGCTGTGACAAAAAAGAACTGAAAGCATAAAGGAATATAATAGAGATAATCTCCACATTAACTATGCAGTCTCTTAAAGTCACACACAGCTGTGAAAAGATTGAAATATTCTCTTGCAGGCTGACATTCCAACTGCAAAGTTTTAGAAGGTTTGGCTTCTAAGTAGCTTAACCTTAGCCTGGAAAAGCAGATTGCTGGTATTCTGTCCACCTTCAAAATTTTGATACTTGAGTCTTTCAGTTTTTCCATTTCTATTACACATAAATTTGTCAAAACAGGAGCAACATACATTTTCATTGTTTTCAGATAGATTTTAGCTCAGATTCTCAGTTTTCATAACGTCAGAAATTTTACAATGAGATAGTCAATACCAAATGCAAAAGAAATTCTGAAATTTTCACATAAATTAATGTGTTACTAGCAAAGATTTATTTAAAAGTTCTGGGTATTTCACAATTTAAGAAACACATTCAAACATATGCATATTTGAAAAAATACCTAAAGAAATTGAGACCAAATTTTAAAGGAGTCTCATTTTTTTAAAAAAAAGGTGATTTATAGTTCTAATCAAAATATTAAATACTTTTAATATATCCAAAATTCATATATAAAGCAGAAATTATTCTCCATTTATATTGTTCATTAATACTTTTGGGCCATCTGAAATCTCTAGCAAATGCACCCACTAGATTAACGAAAACTAGAGCAACAGGAAATATTCGATATGCGAGTAAAGTTTCTGGCAAACTAATAGACATTGTTACGCTGTATCCCAACCCACATATAAAGCATGGTACTGATTTACCTGAACTAAAGGTATATCAATCAAGCATCAAACACATCCTCGGCAGAGTACTTGCCTGTTTAGCAGCTCCACAGTCTGAAACCAGGAAGCCGAGCTTGATGCATCAATTTTAGTCATCCTCTCTGACCTCTCTCCTAGGCTTCTTGCTGCTCTCGGAGAGCTAAGAGTTAGCCTCTCTTAATTCGATGGAAATTTCACAACCTTGACAGGAGAGGAACTTTTATGCTTCTCTCTCTGCGGTGTTTGTCTTTCCTCACAGTTTGCTTTGCTCTTTCTTTCTGTCTTTTCTCCTTTCTACTTCTGTCGCTTTCCCTTATTTTCAGTCGTGAGTCAAATGCTTCTGATCCTAACGGTGACCTCTTTTCCACAGTTATATTTTTCAAGAGTTTTCTGAACTATTAGGCCTCATTCTCTCTAGATTATATTTATTTCCTCTTTTCGATAGCTTTACTTTGGAAATATTAACTCTGGTATTTTTCTGAACATAGGAAAATTCTACACACACATCACTTTCTCTCTCATATTTACATATTTATATACCTCTGTTTAAGGCATTGAATCTTTTCAGGACAAATCACTTTGTATGATTATTGTGTAAACATGGACCCACATCCATTGACAATTAAACCTAAGTCATTTTGGTATAGGATGGTATTGTTCTCTATTAAAGGCCTCAACAAAGAAGAATGGTAGGAGTTGACAAATGAGATCCTCTGCCGAAGCACAGAAGATAAAAGCTCACGGAGTTGAGTATTTGTGAATTATCCAAATGTCCCTGTACAGCCCTGAATTAAAATAGCACATATAACTTTGCAAACTTAATACCTGTAATTCTACTATATACTTAGAAATGCTAGTATTTCCAGCCAATGATGAATTATAAATGCTAAACACTAATCTCTACCTTTAAATTTCATTAGAAATGTTCTGTAGCAGAGGAAATGGAAATTGTAATTTGCTATCTACTTGCAACATCAAGTTAATCTTATAAAGTCCTCTGTCTTGCAAGAATATTTACATGTCAATTTAATAAACTGGAACATTCATGAGAATTGATATGTTTAAAATACTGATTATGTATAATAAAATATATTTTTTTGATTAATGATGTTTTTAAATTAGAAAAAAAATACTGTTGTATTATGAAAGGCAAACATAACAGATACAATTTTTCAGGTTTTTCTTTTGATATTCACTGATATCCTTTAGATTTTTTCCTACTGTTTATTAATTTGGTAATTTAAAAATTATTAAAAATTTATATATGGTGACTGTGCATCAACTTTAATATATAGCAAATATCACTGACAATATGAATGCAGCATTGGAAGAGGTATCTTGAATAAAATTAGAAAAAAGAAGGCATCATTAATATATTGAGAATCACAAAAGAAAATCCACTTCTTATCCTAAAATAATGATATGCATTACTTGTGATATCTTAGAAGTAGATGAATAAGGTAATTAAAGTTTTTATTATTAGCTGGGGATTTAGCTTAGTGGTTCTGCTGCCTGCCTCTTAAGCACAAGGACCCATGTTCGATCCCTGGTACCAAAAAAAAAAAAAAAAAAA
>NW_022900918.1:27349907-27368832 GCF_012274545.1 Fukomys damarensis | reverse complement strand
CAAAAAAAAAAAAAAAAAAAGAATCTAAAGTTTTTATTATTTTTGTTATTGTTATTCTTAGGAAGGCATGATATTTATATTTCGCTACAAGGCAATTCTGAATAAAGCAAAGGGAAACACATGTATCTTTGCTTTACTTGTATTTTAGCGATGCCCTCTCATTTTCTGTACAGTAACTTTGGAAATTTTGCAAGACTGGACATTCATACTTAATAGCAAAAAACTAATCAGTCGTGCCACAGATAATATGTGCTAATATTTCACTACTTCTGTACTTAGAAATAAAATTCCCACAGTCAGCTTAGATGTGAACAGTGAGACTTGGAGTACGAAGTAAGCACAGGAGCACCCAAGGCATTTGGTAAGCAGTCCCTTCCCAAGCTTTGCCGAGTAACTACATAGTTTACTTGCTTTCAACGGATAAGGGCTCTTCCCTTAAATGAGAGGCATGAAATGAACCCTGTTTCTCAGTAGATTAGGAAGCAGCTGTTGAGAGCAATGTTATCAACTTGAGATATCTGGTTTCAAGATACCTTGAAACCTTAGTGTCCAAAGAGCAATCCCTTCACATTTTGTATTTATTTGTCAATCACACCTATATATTCAGAGAAGGCAGAAGCACTGGCTGTGAACCTTCCCATTTCCTTGGATTTTTTTTTAATTTATATATTCTCTTCTTCATGACCATACAGCAGGCATTGATACATAGGTCAAGAGATCTTTATTACAGTCCTTGGTTAGTACTTGATGGGTGTGTAGTTAGCCTTTGTTTGTCTATACTTAAATGTCCTTCATTCCTTAAAGTGTAGCCATGATGATTTTATTTCCTTTTTCATCTTCTATCTCTTTAGAACATGTGTGTCTGTTACTTACCTCAATACGGAGACAAAAATACCCTATGCCCCAAATTAAAGGAGGAAAGGTTTATTTAGCTCACGGTTTGCAGAGGTTTCAGTTCATAATCAGCAGGCTTCAAGGCAGGGCAGCATCACAGAAGAGAAACAGTTCGTGGTGGGCAAAAGGTAGCAAAACAACAAGGGAGGACACGGCTCTTGCTGCCCCTTTTACTCTATGCAGGCTGGTTAGGGCGCGCAGCCCTCACAGCCTTAATCCGACTGCCCCAGATCCTAGCATACTGTGAGTCAATGCCAGCATCACACACTCTAGCTCCAGCCACCTCTAAAAAAGCTCCACCTGTGACTGCGTGAGGCTTTGGGAGGACACCTAGACATGAGCCACAACAACAAATAAAAACCAAACTCTCCCCATGTTGGGTTGTTTTGCACATTTTTCTTCATTAATGTTATGGTCTCACTCCTAACTCCTGGAGAGAACGTACAGTAACAGCTGAGGTTCATCTTTGGCAAGAACCAGAGGTAAACTATGTAGAAAGCTGGGGTGCACATTTTCAGTGCATGTACAGTCTTATCAGGTAGCTTTGGGATTATACTCTGTTTCTATTACACTTTATTTTCCATTAATAATTACAACAAAATATTCATTAACCATTTTATATAAATATATTCCTTATAGCATCAGTATAATATTCTAATGATCAACTTATAATTAATTAATTTCTATTAATGGACTTTTAATAATTTTCAGTGTTTTGCTTTTACACATATTTATCATCTAGCCTGATACTTAATGTAAATTATAGCACTGCCATCATTGAATCAAAGGCAGGGATTATTTTAATTTGCACCCCCCTTTTTTGGTACCAAGGATCAAAATTGGGACCTTGCTCTTTCAAGGCAGGCGGCGGAACCACTGAGCTAAATCCCTGGCCCTGTCCTATATTTTTGGACCTATGAGACATTTACCAGGAATGCATTAGCACATTTTTTCTTCCACGCTGACCAAAATGAATGTTTTTTGTTTGATTTTGTTTCTATGCTTTTTTGAGAAAGGGTCTCACTATGTAGTTCAAGCTGCTCTTAAACTTAAAAAAAAATGAATAACATGTTGTCAATATATAGGTAGCAAACAGATTGAACAAAAAAGACGAAGAAGGGAAGAAAATGCTGCGATGACAGTGAGATTTAAAATGTCCATTGGATCTGGTCTACACTCATAGATGTGTCTGCGTGGAGAGATGTTCAATGTCTGGAACTTTTCACCTCTATCTCAAGATGTCATCAATTACCATCTACTGCCAATTCTTCCTTCTAATATAACCTCCCTCACAGTCATTTTTATCCGTTCTGATGTTCGACTTTGGACAATCTTTTCCTAGATTAGCCCTACATGTAATTTTCAAGTCATCTGTCCTCCGGATCTCCATTTATGTGTCAGAACAACACTTACAATTCTAAAGCCCCTTTCAAGGGTCTTCACATTATTCCCCATCTTGGACACATGGAATATTTGCACTCCTTTCATGATGCTCAGCGAATGTTTTGAGTTCAGGTTTCTTCCAACAACCTGCTAAGAACAAATTCCCTACTTCTCACATCCCGTATTATAATAATAAACAAATTGTTTCAGTTCTTGGTTGTTCCTAAAATATATAATGTTCTCATACCATCTTATTCCCTATAAACAGTTTTTGATTTATGCCCCCAAAACTTCTTTGAATTTAAGGTGAGCCCTTACCTTCAGGAATTAGATTCTCCCCTACTCGAGGGAGGTAAGTGTGTCATCTCAGCTCACTGGACCCCGCAAATACTGCTATTCTGGAAGACGTCATATCAAAACCGAGACTCTTGGAGGGCATGTCTTCTTTGCTGCTTGGTTTGCATTCATTTGTAGTGATTGTGTCTTTTGTTTTGAAAAACAAATCTTACTCTAATACTCCAGAGCTGAAAGTAAGAGAAAAGGTTCGTGTGCAAGTAATTTACTAAGGAAAGCCCCTAACTCCACCCTGCAGGGTTGGAGGGTGAAGCCCTGGCCAGCAGAACTGCTAGACAGAGGAGGCCAAGCAAGGGAGCGAGCTCCGTGTAAAGTCCCAAGGAGAGAGGGCTGCAGCCCGATTATGCAGAGGAACTCTGATGAGTGTCAAACAAGCCTGAGATCAATCACATTCTAGGCAACACATCCGGGCCCTTTTTAGATCTGTATCTGCTGTCCCTGGACAATGCAAGCCTTGGGGAGATGCAAACGCCCAGGCCCCTCGTCGCTTCTTTGATTTCCAGGTAGCTCCTGTAGCTGAGCAGCAATGCTCCAAAGGAAAACTTCATGTCAGCACTCAATTCATTACAGCGGTTGCCTGGATAAATGAAAAATTACAGGACTTGAATTGTTTGAAATACAAAAAGGAGAGCTGAGCACAGAGGGGCATGTCTGCTATCTCAGTACTCAGTAAGCTGAGGCAGGAGGATTGCAAGTTGATGTTTAAATCAGCTGGATGGCATGGCAAGAATCTGTCTCAAGAAAAAAGTAAAACCAAAATAAAACAAAAACAATTGGAATGTATTAAAGACTATTGATGAAGGCAGTGACACCCTCAAAGTGATAAATCAGGTAAATTAGATTAGAAGGCATTGTATAGAATAGATTAATGAAAGGAAATCCATCTAGAAGCACAGGAGTTATTTAAGAGGAAATTGCCTTGGTGATGAAGGCTTATTCTAGTATGGAAAAAGTAGTAATACAAAATAAGGTGTGCTTTGGATTCATATTGCAAATGAAGATTCATCATCCTTGTTGCATTGCTATGCAAGCTAGTGGAAAAGAGACATTGAAAGATTGCTACTTATCTTTGGAAAGCACGCTCACTATTCTTTCAGAGGAAGAAAGAATTATCATGATTGGAAAAAGAAAACATGTTTCTGGAGTGATGGCAATGTCTGAATTCATAGGAAAAGTGGTGATTCTTTTATTTTCTTTCCATATGTGTTTTCTTTCATTTTCTCTAACACCTCTCACTCTGTCTTGCCACAGGGACCTTGCACATGCTGCTTCTCAATGTGACAGTCTTCCTTTCCTACCCCCACCACAGAATAGCTCAAATACCACTTTTTTGGGAGCATTAGTCCACCAAAAGAAGCATAACTTCTCTCCAAGGTCTATTATTTCCTTCCACCAGAGTAACCTTTAGTTTACAATTTTTAGTGCAATTATTTTAATAATATATGCTTTCCAATGAGACAAGAACACTGAGATGGGTGTGCATGTCACCACTCCTTGTTAATTAAAGGGTATAGTAAGCTTTACACAAATTGAGTTTAAATTGTGCATGGGGTGAAAAAGTGAACAAGTCCACTCAGCAGGAAATGTGGGCCAGTTATTATTCAGTTATCTGTATAGAGAAAGGGATGTGGGAAGCATTAATAAATAAACACTAGCATAACTAATGGTGGGTTTAATTCCTCTGAAAGAGGCAATAAGAAAAATGTCAAAAAATCAAAAATCAAATATTTCTATACATTGTCAACAGGTATGTGGAAAGGTGGTTAGCACTGCTAATTAACAAGTGAAGGCAAATCAACCCTATATTGAGATGTCATCTTATACCTACTACTACTACTTGATGGCTGTTGTCAAGAAGACTAGTGATTTAAGTGTTGGCAAGGATGTAGAGAAAGGGGAACCATTATATGTTATTGATAGAGGTTTAATTGGGCATAGCCATTGCAAACTACAGTGTGGAGGCTCCTCTAGAGTAAAATAGAGAGACGCTGCATGATCTAGAAATCCCGCTTATTGTTACGCATCTAAACAAAATGAAATCAGGATCTAAAAGATGTATCTGGACCCATGTGCTCAATGTAACCTTATTCACAATAGCCAAGTTATAGAAACAAGCTAAATGTCCGCCAATATACGCATGGATAAAGAAAATGTAGCTATGGATGCAATGAAATATTAGCCCTTAACAAGAGGAGATCTTTCCATTCGTAATAAATATTGGAAGGCAATATAAGTGAAGTAAGTGCCACACACGAAAGGTAAGTACTGTTGATCACTTTTAAATCAATTTAAAGAAGTTAAATTCACAGAATCTCAGAGTAGAATCGTTATTGCCAAGGCCTTGGAAGTGGGAAATAGAGGAACATATTGGTCAAAGAGAGAAACTTCCCTTTCTAAAGTCTGGTGCTTTAATATTTAACATGGTGTTACATTTCACAATGCTGTATTTCATGCTTTGAAATTTGTTAAAGCATAGATCTCAAGCGTCACTACATATGGAGAAGAGGCAACTGTGAGGTGGTGAGTGTGGTAATCATTACAGGTATATTTCAAATCTTTGGGTTGTATACCTTAAATATATGCAATGTTTATTTCTCAGTTATATCCTAATGAAGCTGGAAAAATAGGAGAAAACACTGGAGCCTCTACAATTCAACCTGGTTGCACCATTCCAGTCATATTCCAGTCTAGCCTCTTCCCAAAATCTTTAGTCCCACCTCTCTAGTTCACGTGTTTTCTGATGTATACTTTCATTTTTCACTACCATATTTTTTATGATCTATGTTATTTAGAAATGCCTATCTCTTCCCTCTGTGCATGATTGACTAAAACTCATTTCTACCACTCACAATATTGATTTTATTATTTTCCCCACTGCTTAAATTTTACCCCCCTATAATAACATTTTCCATGTAATATGTTCTTCAAAAGGTACTATTTATCATGACTTGCCTCAAAATATCCTCCCTTCCATAATTCTGAAAAACAAAAGCAAAGTAAATCCAAAATATCTAGCTCTTCTAACCTGAATATTTTAATAGGCACCAAACTACCCGACCTGCTTTGTGAGTGTGTGTATATATTTATATACACATTGTAATACATTTTATTTTATTTTATTTTACCCCTCCCTATGACGAATTCTGACATGAATTAATGTGAGGACAGATGTAGTGCCGTTTAATACTCCAACTGGGGTGACAGAGATGGTGTATGGCCCGTGTGCATGCCTTCAACATTGAAGGAGGCTGAGAGCGGAGGCTTGCTAGTTCAAATTCCATCTGGACAAGATAGAAATACAAGTTCTCAAGGTAAAAAATAAATTTAAAAAAGGCTAAGGTTAAAGCTCAGTGGTAGAGCACCCTGCTTTTGATCTCCAGCACAGAAAATGCTGACTATCTGTATATCTATATCTATGTCACATTAGCCTTGTAAACTTAAAAGAAAGTTCATGACTCTAAGCTCTGCAACAAATATATCCCCAGATGCTTTGTATAAGCTTATAAATATTTACATTTTTGTTTTGTGCCTAGTAATATTTGACAATCATTCAATATTGCATGATTAGAATTCAAGATGAAAAAATGGTTGCATGGTTTTATGAGGTCCTGTCAATTTCACAAAACAGACAGAATAGCTACCTCTTGTGGGATGCTGTACACCAGAGGAGATAATTATAAATAATAGTGGGAGACTTTGCCTCCAGAAGGTTCGTGTCTAGTGACCGATGGCAAGAGGAACAGTAAGAAAGAGAGAGTCAATACCATTAAGAATATATGTAGGACAAAATATCAGAAGAGTGAAATGTTATAATAATATCAGAACAGAGTTCTCTGATATTATTGAGTAGGCAGCGTTACAGTTTTTGAAGCAAGAAAAAGCACCTAGGGAAGAGCAAAGTTGTTTAAGAAATCTGATTCATATGAATGTGTATAAAATAGAAAGATAGAAAAGCAATTCAGATGATCTGAACTTTATTCATTTTCTAGCAAACAAGATAGATTCTAGTAGCAGCCTGAAAAGTTAAAAGAATGCAATGTTAGATGTAAAGAAATTGAAGGTAAAGAATCCATTTTTTGCTTTCCACATATTTATCTGGAAAAATGTGAAGTGCTCAGAGAGCAGAATGTTTGAGTACTTTGAGGTTATTAATACCGATGCTATTAGAAAAGACAGTTTTTGAAATAGCCTGCTGCCCAAAGAGTCTACCTGTTCTACTTTTTCAATTTAAAGACAAAACAAAACTTCTAAAAAAAAAAAAAAAGTAGTCCTGACATACACCTTACCCTAAATGTTTCTCTGATTGAGTAATAACTACTTGTAATTTTTCTTTTATTGTACATCATTTGTCTTGCCTCTCACCATTAGACCTGGACCTGGAGGAAAATTTCAATACCAATCTAGTATTAGAGCAAACACTTAGAATAAAGAGACTTCTGCGTTGACAGAAAGGGAGGCCAGGGCCAGACCTGAGAGTTGTAGTCTTATTTCTAGAATATTTCTATTGTTTAGGTAATCAATGCTCTCATGAAATATAACATTTTCTTTTAATTTTAATAAATTTATTGTATTCCACTTTTAGAATCTCTTAAATAATCAAACTTTTATATTCTATTCTTATGATTAACTTTTGTCTCTTAAACTTTTCCTATATTACCTACAAAGTTCAGATAGATTTCACCAACTAATGACAGGGATAGAGACATTTCATGGAGACCTTTAGGATTTACTTGAAATTAAGTGTTTTATAATTACTTCAATCCTTTGAATTTTTCCTCCTTCATTTGTGCTTTGAAAATATCTAACTTTTTAATACTATGTGATAGTTTTTGTTAGAAAACTTTTTGTTATTTTTTGAAAGTTGGCTGAGCTTATCATTCAGCTCAGTTAAATGAATCAACAGAATAAAACATAGATAAATGAAAAGTAGTTGACTTATTTGCAGGACTACATATGTAAAAATTTTTCAACATCTTTTGCCTTTATGAAAATGCAAATCAGGGACAGGAAAAGATTATCATCACTAAAAAGAAACAGTATTTTTTTTTTTTAACAGAAACAGGAAGAAAGATGCCTTGAAGCATGTCATGAATCAGTGATACCCCACTCGTAGGCTCACGAATGTAAAACTATCAACCTTTCCTTTGAGAAAAGGGTCTCTGGGACACTTGCTTGAGCAGAGTCCCCTAGGGAATTGGTTCCCTGGGATTCATTTCACCTTGTTCAGTCACCCAGGTACTCAAAGGCCTTTATAACCTTGGATTAAAGGGAAATGGTTACTACTTCCGCCGACAGCAGACCTTGATTTCATGCACATAATGCTATCAGCATGTATATAATGTCAGAGTGGTGAGGGCATGGAGGCTTAGACTCAGAATTCAAAGGAAGGCCTCGGAGGCCAGGATAGGAATCTTAGATGGCAGGGCATGAAGCCGTACGGGTGAGCTGAAGGTACTTCATGGAGACCCCAGGAAGTCTGAGCTGCTAGGATTGCGGAAGGTCAGTTGTGGTGAGTGGAGCTGGCCGAAGAGAGTTTGTGGGCTGCAACCAGCAGGGAGATAAGAGTAAGGCCATCTGTGCCCTCTGGAATTCACATTTTATAACATATGCTACAGATGCTGGAAATGAAGCTACAGGATTGAATAATTTTACCTGCTGGTTTTCAGGCTTGCTTTGGTCTGATTTGTTTCTATCATCCTAATTCCCTTTTTCATCCTTTGAGTATAAGAAAGTTTACCCTGTGTTATTATACCATGAGATTATGAATTATTATTTTTTTGATGCAGGTTTACTGCGACAAGTTTGCTTGAGTCACAGAAAAGGCTTGGACTTGGACTTCAAAAAGAATCTGGAACTCTTGAGATTGTTGCTTTTCTAGTTGCATGTGGGAGAGTCATACTATGTTAGGTGGAACTGTGAACTGCCTATGGATTTGGAGATCAGTGAGGGTTTGAGAGCTATTTGGGTGTGAATATGACAAAGGGTGAATAGTGACCATTAATCCTCACATCAACTTTATTGAATTAAGAGAAGCCTAGCAGACTGGGAAGCTCATTCCTGAGTGTGTCTGGATGGCTCAGGAAGGCATGGCCTTACATAAGATCACTTGCCTCTTCCTCTCTGGCGCTCTTCCCTGGCTCTTAGGCTGCTACGAACTAAGTCATTTTGCTCTTCCATCTCTCCACAGTGAGATTTCTGCCTTGGAGCCTGTAGCCATTTACTGGAGGTCCTGAAACCATGAGATAAATTAAACCTTTTATCCTTTAAGTTGTGGGTGTTGGGTTTTGTGCATCAGTCATACCTGATAGAAGGGTGAATGATTACAGTTTGGGCCTAAGCAAAACACATCATGCACATGTGACACAAGAAGAGAGTGGGAGACCAGGATAGCGATAGAGGCTGAAAAAATAAAAAATTATGAGAAGTGGGCTTTGGAATAAAGGGATATATTAAGAATTTACACAAGAGGAAATCTATAAAATATAGGAAATCTTGAATGTAGCTTAATATACTTGTTTCTCTACCTCTCTCCATGATCCCTTACCTAAAATTTCTTTTCTCGGTCTGTATTATTACCAACTAACAAGAATCTAGTGTCTTTACTTCCTCTTCCTGTCTTTCCAAACACCTTCACTCCTAATTAAGCTTTGTTGGATAACTACTTAAGTTTTAATGTAGACGGGTTTTTCGTTTTTCAGTTTCTTTTTGTTGGTGGCTCTCTGCGAAGTTGCCCCAACTTTGTTTGGAGTACCTGCTGTTTTCACTACCTTTTCCCCCCAATCACCTGCCATCTACTCTGTATCGAAGTATCATTTACTAACAAGTTCCATCCCACTGCTCCGAAACTTGACTCCTCAATGATTTTAAATTCCTTCATCAGAAAGTCACATGATGTAAATGTTTTATTTCATTTCAGTAGCCTCATTTTTTTCCTATCGTACCTTTCATGTTATATAAGTTATGCCTCAAAATGTCAGACACATTTTCTCTTTCAAAGTTATGATACCAGAGACTAATATGGCATTTAGTAGGTCCTTGAAGACAGTTGTTTCCAACTTTAGGTTGATCGATGTAATAGATAAATATGATAGTTTTAGCATGTAGAGTTTACCTTTTTCATCTTAGATTTCTATTAAAGTTTTGGTTACTGTAAGCAGTTTATGAAACTATTATCCTGTGGAGATTGAAGTAACCACTAATGGAAACATATGGTCAATTGTCAGTTCTGATTTTACTCAATGTAAGTGGGCAAATAGAAATATTTTCTAATAAAGCCTGACTACAGAGTTGTTCCTCTTGATATTCAAAAAGTTGTAATCAACTTCTCATTTCCAGAATCAATATTCTACAAGTTATGGTCAGTGAAGAGGAACTGATTTAGTCTTCTGTTGTGTCTACATGGCTGCTATTTAACAAATGACCACAAACAGGGAGACTTAAAGCAGCAGATTCTTATTCTCTCATAGTCTGGAGTCTGGAAATCTGAAAAGAAGCTGTCAACCAGGTTGGGTCCTTCTGTGCATCCTTCAGGGGGTGGTGTCCATGCTCTTCCATAGTTTGGGGTGGCTGCCAGAAATCTTTGCTGATCTTGGCTGTGGCAGTCTAAGTGCACCCTATGTCTCTGTCTACACATGGTAGGCTTCTCTAGGTATGCACATCTGTCTCCTGATGATCCTTTTTTTTATAAGGCCCAAGTTATCTTAGATTTAGCTCTGGCCTAATCTAGTGTGAATTTATGTTTATTTGAATGTGTATTTGAAAATATTTTATTTTAAAAAGATCACATTTACAGTTTCCAATTGGATGTGAATTTTGAGATGAAAAATAGAAAGCAAAAACAGTTATGTACCTACAACAATTAAGGCCAGACATGGTGGCACATGACTATGATCTACTCGGGAGGCCAAGGCAGGAAGATCTCTTTGACTTCGAGTCCAGCCCAACCTATGTAGTGAGACCCTCAACTCGAAAAAAAACAAAAAAAAAAAAAAAAAAAAAAAAAAAAAAAAGCTAAGAATAAAAAGATTTTTAAAAAGCCATCATGAATATTTTTCAATAAATCTTCTTTGCTAAATTATTTTAATATGAAAGTGACATAATCCAAAACTGTCATAAATACTTTTTAGCTGTTTAAATATTGGGACATAAATCACAGACTGACAGGAATAGTTTCTCACATTTGTAATGTAAAAATGATCAGATACAATTTGGAATTTTTTCTCTTTATATCTTGATGAGCACTAGGTAATTTTTCACATATGCCTCAGTAGCAGTAGTA
This sequence comes from Fukomys damarensis, assembly GCF_012274545.1. Classification (NCBI taxonomy): domain Eukaryota; kingdom Metazoa; phylum Chordata; class Mammalia; order Rodentia; family Bathyergidae; genus Fukomys; species Fukomys damarensis. The sequence goes on along the minus strand of NW_022900918.1, from coordinate 27,357,923 downwards.
AATACTATTAAAATATGCTTAATCAAATGGATTTTGTTTTTATTCAGAAGAGCTGATCAATTTATGGACAAAAGTTTTATCTGGCAACTCAATCAAACTATTTTATTATTTCTTCTAAAGGACCTGGAGGAAATTTTGCAGGGGATAAAGAAAATAAAAGCTTTGATATCATTGATCTCATATTGCATGGAGAAGGCTGGATATACTCTAGTTTTCCTCTTAATCCACATCTCGCTACTCTACTGTGTTCTGGTTGCTGGCCACCAATCTCTCCAAGTGCTCCTGCTCCCTGTCCCCTGCCTTCTTGTTGGGTTGAGCAATGAAACGCAAATTCAGAGGTGAGAAGTCTATGGCGAAAGCAATCTGAGTGTTGTTTCTAAGGATTATTTTTTGCACAGCTTGAGAGCTCCTGGTTTCCTATACTTAAGGCTACAGGAGTTATAGATTTTTCAGTTTCGTGCCTTGGCTTTTTACCCTTGCTCCTCCAATCAATGGAGTCGTTTTAGTCCATCTACTTTTCTTATAGCTTGTAGAGTTCTTGTAAACAGCTCAGGTATTAATAAATTATCATTTTTTTAAACTTTATTCAACATCACATATGCCACTGATTTCCCAGAAAACTCTAAATAATGCATGGAATTAGAAAGACAGTAAAAATATATAAAGTATTTGAGAAAGGACATTAGAAGTTGCTGTCAGCAACTGACCCATGTCTCCTTGGCTTTCACCGTTCCATTATGTGAATTCTCTCAACAACTCCTCAACTGAATGCTTTCTTTGGCTGATGATGTCTGCTAGGCTCAAGGATGGAGTAGATGGGGCACATGGAACATTGTAGCACTCCTTTTATGTCCCCTTGAAAGCATTCCTCAGCCAATGACAGATGGGATGACACTGATCTAATTCCCAGCTAACCGGAGTCTTTGTTGGAATTCCTTTGAGTCACAATTTCCACTATTTTTCAGAGATCTCTAGAGTTTATTGGCTTCCCTTGTTTTCCTCTCTCCCATTGTCAAATCAGGGCTGATGATTCCTAGTATTACTTTAAAACACACACACACACACACACACACACACAGTACATTAAATCATATCCTTATGGAAGTGTGTCTCTGGGGTTTTAGAGGAGTGGCAAGATATGATTTTATTTAGGCATTTATGGACCCACCCTGGTCATTAAATGGAAAGAGATTTGAAGGGTTGTAAGGGCAGAAACAATGAGAACATCACGGAGGTCACCAGGTGATCACAATGTAGACAACTGCATTAACCCAGTAGGAGATGATGGGTTCTCTTTTCAATGGTGCAGTGGTAAGATTGTTATTACCTGTGATCACTATTTATTCAAAAATACCATGTATCAGGTAAAATACATCAGGATAGTTACTGCTATAATCTTCATTTCAGAGGTGAGAAAATTGAGATTAGGAAAATTATATAAAATGTTGAAATTCTCGGGTTTGTCTCCAGTCTGCCCTGAGCTCTAGCACTTCCAACTGCAGGACATCTCTCAGAGAAGTCGACAGATATCAGGTTGAATAGAAACATAAGAGCAGAGAGACAACCTGCTGTGAAATGACAAGGAAGTATACGCAAAGAAGTAGAAATAATGAGGGAAACAACACTTTTAAGAACTTTGGCACTAAACGAAAATTGATAAGGAGTAATAAGCATAAGGTAGGTTTTGTATTTTGTTTTATTATCATTTTTAATCTAAGAGATATATTTTCTCTTACATGCTTAGCAAGGAAAGGCTTTGGAGAAAATGCTTGATGTTATAGGAGTGAAATGGAATAACTGATCATGGATGGCTGGTATCAAAAAAGAAGTTAAAACACATAAAGAGATTGATTTCAAATTATAAATATCTTATAAAAACCTACACATACATGCTCATTGTAGAACATTCAAAAAGGGCACTATATAGATGAATAAGTCTATGCCCTTATTGGCTACATCTGTAAATTTCCCTACTCGTGTGTGTGTGTGTGTGTGTGTGTGTGTGTGTGTGTGTGTGTGTCTGTGTCTGGATCTGTGTCTTGGGTGTCTGTATTCAGGACCTTTACTTTTTCAGACAAGTTTTACATTTTTAGGCAGGGTCCAGCTAAATTACTAAGCCATCAAGGCTGGGGTCCAGTTTGTGATCAGTGTCAGCCTCAACCTCTAAGAGTGCTGGGATTTCCAGCATACACCACAATATCAGTTCGCTGTTATTTTAAAGTAACACTAGTGTTTAGCTTTCCAAATAAGAACTTGTAAAAACATTCAGAAATTCCTACAAATTCTAGTCCTTCAGATTTATTTTTCCTAGGAAATATTACTACTCAAGGATGAATTTCACTGTAATGTTTCTTCAAGACTGTTTACCTAGTTCCTAGTTATCTTACTGATTCACAATTGATGTTTTGGTACCAGATATACATAAGTATCAAAACACTGAATTCTAGTTAAAATTGATAGCTTGTCTAATACATTTGGAAGCATATTTGTGTTAAGTGACATTTCCATCTGCAGGGCATATGTTCCACTAAATCACTGGGGACAGACATTCCTGAGAGTACAATCCTGTGGTGGATGAAGAGAATTTTCTAATAAAAATATATTTATAAGATGTCAAATGGAAAATCAATCCTTCTTTACAGCACTGACTTTAGTATGGGAAGTGTTCTAAGCCCCTGAATGATCAACATATCTGTCTAATACATAAACAATATGTCAGTTGAAGATTTAGAGATATTGTACACACACTAAAGAATGAAAACTCAAGAGGTAAATGAAATCAATGGTAGCAACCTATATTGAAAACAAAAGATTACAGATGACCTTATGATAAAGATCAATAGAAACTCCTCAAATTAACAAAATTCACACCTTTACACTTTATATACTTTTTAAAATTTTAAGGCTGATCTACCTATCATGAGTATTTTGAGGCATGAAAAGAGTAACTGAGACATATTGAGTATTTTTTCAGTTGTTCAACAGATGGTCACAGATTATAGGCAATAATCATAAGCTGAAGTGACAAAGTTTCAGAGTTCAAAGAAAGAAACTATTAAGAATAATGAATTAAAATAGAATAATGAATTCAATAATTACTGATGAGATGAATAATGAATTTCATTCTTTACTATCTTATTTTACTGCCAAAGAGAGAAATGTCAATAAAGCCAAGTGTATATTACAAATTTAGAGTCAGGTAGTAGATTGGCCAAGAGGACAATCTGAATTTTTAAATTCAAATCAAGGTTTATTTGCTTTTTTCACTCACTACTGAGTTTATTTCAAGGACATTTGTTTAATCCTTTGTAATTCTATTGGGAACTAGTCCACTTATCAGAAAAGTAAATTATACTTATCATGGCTTTAAAATAAAATAGAGGAGTTATATCTTTGACAGTTTACTCAGCATAATTTGAAACTCTATTCCAATTTTCAACCATAACTTACTAGAAAATTGAAAATTATCAAGGACTTCAGTGGGAATATACAAATAGGACTGTGTGTAGAATAAATGTAAGTCAATATGAATAATAAAAGCACCACTTACGCTGAATAGATTCATTACTGGTAAGGAAGAAATTACTAAAGGTACTTGTAGAAGAAGACTATAAATATCTGAATTTACTATAAAACTCTCTAGCAGCTAATGAAAACCTGATGGATTAATTTAACTCATATGTGCATTACATGTTTACATGTATCTTAATGTCAGCACCAGAATTACAAACATAAATGTCTGTGGTTCATTATTTTCTCTTTAAGAATACGCATAGTCCATTTTGGATTAGGCAATAAATTGATGTATTCTGTAGAAAATGCACGATATATCAACAACATTCACCAAAAGCTCTAGCTGTAAAAAACACTATAAAATACAAAGGCAGTGGGTACCCCATTGTCTATTTAAAGCTCTATCTGGTGTTAAAATATTCTTGGCTTCTCTTCACTGATGCTCAGTTGCCCTCCATGAAAAGATGATCGCACTAGGAAGACTTCCAAGTAGTGGTATAGGGAAAGTTATAACAAAGCAGCCACTCAGAGCCACTGTGTCAACTGAGTTACCAAAAAATGTCACACGAGCCTGTTTGATCCCTTTATCGAATAACACTTAGAATAATTAGTATGATTTTAGTAGGGATTAATATTTTATTCTGTATAAACTAGTTAGCAGAGCAAAGGAGTTCTGTTTTATTAAGTATATTAAGGACTTGCTATGACTTCTTTAAATTTTATCAAATCTAAAAAAGAAAACAAAAAATCAACATTAACTGAAGTAAAATGAGTTCTATTAGAAATTGAAGGGAAGCCGGTCTTGGTGGTGCATGCCTTTAATTCCAGCACTCAGAAGGCTGAGGCAGGAGGATCACTGTGAGTTCGAGGCCAGCATGGGCTACATAGTGAGTTCCAGGTCAGTCACAACTACATAGTGAGAACCTGTCTCCAAACCGCCCCCCAAAAAAAGGAATTGAAGGGATAATCAAAGGAAAATAAGGCACAAATATTAGAATAACTGGATTATTTAAATAAGGAATATTTGCTTGATAGTGAAAGGGAATGTTGACTACTTAATTAAATTTCATGAAGGAGGGGCATTAATATGAGTATTCCACAGAAGCATATAAGATTAATATTGTTCATTAGATTGCATATAGTTTTATGATGTTAAATCCATTATGGATGAATAAGATTGACATTTGTGGTTTCAGTAAAATATAAATAATAATTTCTTGTTGGAAAAACAGAGGACTTTGCATGTTTTCTGGGTATCTCACCAGTCTGGAAAGATACCTTTTCCCATTCACAAACATTCAACAAATATTTGTTGAGTTAATAAAACAACCCATGATATATTCTATTTAAATGTCAATGCAGTAAAAGTGCCTAAAAGAGTTAATTATCATTATTCTACATTTAAAATAGTTTGTGGTCTATATGAATAAATTGTCTCTCCACAATGTCAGGTTTTGATTTCTCTAATGGACTCAAAAATTTTATATTAACTTCTAAACTTATAGATTTTATATTATAATGGCCTTTAAAATTAAGAATTACTAACTTGCTTAAGGTTGGCCTGAGATTTAAATATCTCAGGAGAATTTTGTGGTACAGAGTGCAGAATTTAATCAAAATTGCTTGTAAAACTTCTGGCTGATGAGGAGAAATTTTCTAGTTTCTCTCAGCTGGAGGTATTGCATTATTACTGTGCCTATGTGGGCATGTTAGATAGCTCTCCTTGTTCCAAAAACATAAGAATGCCCATGGCCCAATCTTTTGAAAAAAAGAACATTCAAGTCTGAGCATCTTGATCACATTAAAAGATGCAAAAATGCATTTGACAAAATTTTACAGCAGATGATCTACACAAATTGAAAAGATAGGGTATTTTCAACTGCAGAAAACCTACCAAGTTATGAAAGAATGGTGACTATTTGCCTGTTAGGGTCAGGAACAAATTAAGGATGTCAGTTCTTATCAATTCTATTTTACTTTATACTGAGGTCTTAGAGAAAACAATCAGGGAAGAAAGAAAGCAAATTCATGTAGATTGGAAGAAACAAAACTTCATTTCACTCACAGATGCTAAGTGTACCTATCTGAAAATCCCCCAAATTCAAGAGACTATTATTATATTCTAAAATATATGCAAAATTTCTCAGCTATAAATTAAAAGATGTTGATGAGAAAAGTCAACATAGATATAAAGCAATAGATATATTGTTTACAGACTGAAAGACTATCATTAAATTGTCAGTTCTCCCAAACTGATTTATAGATTTAATGCAATCTTCACTAAAATTCTAGCAGACATACTCTTGTAGAAATAAGTAAACTAATCCTAAAAGATATGGAAATTTAAAAAACCTGAAAAGACTGAAGAAACAATAACAAGCAGAGGACTTAAACTATAAGATTTAAAGACATTCTATAAGCGATATTTGGTATGATACAGGACAGTGGAGGACAATGATGTAAGGTGAGACTCGGGACAATGGAATAGAATACTGTCCAAACAGATGTGCACACATATCAACTAATATTAAATAATGATAGATGTTTTGCAATAAACAATTTTGGGAATAATTGAGGATTCACATAAAAGCATGAAATTTGACTTTGGCTTCTTTTATACTAATACTAAATTGAAATAAAACACAGGGTTAAATGAAATGTAAAATTCTAGAATTTGTAAAGACAATTCATGAAAAATGTGTGTGAATATAGGATTTTTTTAGATAAGGAAAAACAAGTAATCAAAATTAAAAACAGAAAAAAAGGACTTCACAAATATCAAGAATCTTCTATCTTCAAAAATTACCATTAAGAAAATTTAAAAATAATCCACAAAATGAGAGGAAATATTTTCAAATTACAAATTTAGTGAGGGACTTGTATCCAGGTATATATTAAGAATTATCAAGACTCCTAGTTAGGAAGCTAAATAATTCATTACAAAAATAAAAACATACAAAGTATTTGTGTAAATATTGAGTAGTTTCTCTGGTGTGAGAAACTGAAAGTGTTAATAAGGATAAAATGCATAATGGATAATTCAAAATAGGTAGGAAAGGTCTAAAGGGGAAGGGGAAGTGGGAGGGATTGGGGAAGGGAAAGGAAGAAATATGAGAAAAAGAAAAACTGGAAACAAAGTCTTTCTAAATAGGGAGTGGTGGAGGGGTTGAGAGGATGGCAGGGGACTGGGGAAAAAAAACAAGAACCAAGATACATCATGCAGAGGTACAAATTCCCAATGAGTGTCATCACATTGTGTACCTAAAATGTACCAATAAACTTAATGAATTAAAAAAATGAAAAGATAGTCAACATAATTAATTTTGAAGGGAACAAAAATTTAAACCTTTATAACTAGTATTACTTATGTAGTGAAACATGTGAAATGAAATAAAGCTAACTATATTCTGGCAAGACTGAGGAGTAATCAATGTGTCCTCCATTTCCCATAGAAATGTAAAACATTAGCATCTCTTAGGGAAACAGAGGAGAAGTATGCCTTATAACTCACATGTGTGGTTATCATATAACCAAACCATTCTGCTCCTGGAGTTTTCTGAGGAAAATGATAATATATGTCCACATAAAACCCGTATATGAAAATTTATAGTAGCTCTAGATGAAACAGTTTCAAGTTGAAAACAACTACAACATCCACTCTACAGCGAGCATATCCCACTGTGATACATTTACACAATGAAATACAACTTAATAAGAAGAAATGCATTATTGGCATATGTAAAAAGAAGAATGAAAAAATTTAAAAAATTACACTAAGTGAAAGAAGCAAAGAAGACAAATTTAAAAACCTTAACATGTGATTCATTCATGTGAGAACACAAAACTATAAGAAGAAAAGTAAAATCACCAGGGGGCTGAGCCTAGGAAGATAAACTCAGAAGAAGTTGGGTGTACTGGGTAAGTCTTAAACTTTGATGGCGGTGGTGATAATGTAAATATTTTTTGTCAAACCTACATAAATATACAGATAAATTGGTGCATGTCACCTCATGAAATTTTAATGCTGAATAAAATAAAGCTGAATAGAAAGAGATTCTCAAGCATATATTTGTAGGCCAGTTTTTAAGTGTGACAACCGTATTCATATCCAGAAAAGTTTACCTTAAATGATTCCCTCTGGACGCATACTCTCTCCTCCCGCCATTTTGGCAGAGCATCCATTTCCGTTGCTTTTCTGTGAACTTAACACTGTACCCAATGTTTGTATTTATCTAGCATCTGAATTGTAGCAGAAAGCATCTTCTGTTAGCTCCATTAACTATGTTCCAAAAACAGTTGCTCTATTTTATAGTATGCGTGATACTTACCTAGAAAAAATTGCAATATTTTATATGTGTGCTAATTATGATGAGAAAACATTGACTAATATTGGATGGGAAGTAGAAAATGAAAATCTAGTCTCTTTGCCTAAAGTTTTAACAGAGAGCAATTACTATTAAATGATAACTTCTCAAACTTTTTTTTTTTTTTTTTTTTTTTTTT